>NC_059147.1:1321428-1651785 GCF_020740605.2 Lemur catta | reverse complement strand
CCTAACACTCTCCTAGGGTTTATGTTAACCCTAACCCTAACACTATCCTAGGGCCGATGCTAACCCTAACCCTAACTCTAACACTATCCTAGGGCGGATGCTAACCCTAACCCTAACACTAACACTATCCTAGGGCTGATGCTAACCCTAACACTAACACTATCCTAGGGCTGATGCTAACCCTAACCCTAACCCTAACATTATCCTAGGGCTGATGCTAACCCTAACCCTAACTCTAACACTATCTTAGGGCTGAGGCTAACCCTAACCCTAACACTATCCTACGGCTGATGCTAACCCTAACCCTAACCCTAACACTATCCTAGGGCTGATGCTAACCCTAACCCTAACACTATCCTAGGGCTGATGCTAACCCTAACCCTAACCCTGACACTATCCTAGGGCTGATGCTAACCCTAACCCTAACACTATCCTAGGGCTGATGCTAACCCTAACCCTAACCCTAACACTATCCTAGGCCTGATGCTAACCCTATCCCTAACCCTAACACTCTCCTAGGGCTGAGGGTAACCCTAACCCTAACACTATCCTAGTTCTGATGCTAACCCTAACCCTAACCCAAACACTATCCTAGGGTTGATGCTAACCCTAACCCTAACACTATCCTAGGGCTGATGCTAACCCTAACCCTAACCCTAACACTATTCTTGGGCTGATGCTAACCCTAACCCTAACACTATCCTGGGCCTGATGCTAACCCTAACCCTAACCCTAACACTATCCTAGGGCTGATGCTAACCCTAACCCTAACACTATCCTTGGGCTGATGCTAACCCTAACCCTAACCCTAACACTATCCTAGGGCAGATGCTAACCCTAACGCTAACCGTAACACTATCCTTGAACTGATGCTAACCCTAACCCTAACCCTAACACTATCCTAGGCCTGATGATAACCCTAACCCTAACCCTAACACTATCCTAGGATTTATGTTAACCTTAACCCTAACACTATCCTAGGGCGGATGCTAACCCTAGCCCTAACCCTAACACTATCCTAGGGCTGATGCTAACCCTAACACTAACACTATCCTAGGGCTGATGCTAACCCTAACCCTAACCGTAACATTATCCTAGGGCGGATGCTAACCCTAACCCTAACCCTAACACTATCCTAGGGCTGATGCTAACCCTAACCCTAACAGTATCCTAGGGCTGATGCTAACCCTAACACTAACACTATCCTAGGGCTGATGTTAACCCTAACCCTAACACTAACACTCTCCAAGGGCTGATGCTAACCCTAACCTTAACCCTAACACTATCCTAGGGCTGATGCTAACCCTAACCCTAACTCTACACTATCTTAGGGCTGAGGCTAACCCTAACCCTAACACTATCCTACGGCTGATGCTAACCCTAACCCTAACCCTAACACTATCCTAGGGCTGATGCTAACCCTAACCCTAACACTATCCTAGGCCTGATGATAACCCTAACACTAACCCTGACACTATCCTAGGGCTGATGCTAACCCTAACCCTAACGCTATCCTAGGGCTGATGCTAACACTAACCCTAACCCTAACCCTAACACTATCCTAGGCCTGATGTTAACCCTATCCCTAACCCTAACACTCTCCTAGGGCTGAGGCTAACCCTAACCCTAACACTATCCTAGGGCTGATGCTAACCCTAACCCTAACCCAAACACTATCCTATGGTTGATGCTAACCCTAACCCTAACACTATCCTAGGGCTGATGCTAACCCTAACCCTAACCCTAACACTATCCTTGGACTGATGCTAACCCTAACCCTAACACTATCCTGGGCCTGATGCTAACCCTAACCCTAACCCTAACACTATCCTAGGGCTGATTCTAACCGTAACCCTAACACTACCCTAGGCCTGATGCTAAACCTAACCCTTACCCTAACACTATCCTAGGGCTGATGCTAAACCTAACCATAACCCTAACACTATCCTAGGGCTGATGCTAACCCTAACCCTAACCCTAACACTATCCTAGGGCTGATGCTAACCCTAACACTAACACTATCCTAGGGCTGATGCTAACCCTAACCCTAACCCTAACACTACCCTAGGCTGATGCTAACCCTAACCCTAACTCTAACACTATCTTAGGGCTGAGGCTAACCCTAACCCTAACACTATCCTACGGCTGATGCTAACCCTAACCCTAACCCTAAGACTATCCTAGGGCTGATGCTAACCCTAACCCTAACACTATCCTAGGCCTGATGCTAACCCTAACCCTAACCCTAACACTATCCTAGGGCTGATGCTAACCCTAAACCTAACACGATCCTAGGCCTGATGCTAACCCTAACCCTAACCCTAACACTATCCTAGGGCTGATGCTAACCCTAACCCTAACCCTAACACTATCCTAGAGCTGATGCTAACCCTAACCCTAACACTATCCTAGGCCTGATGATAACCCTAACACTAACCCTGACACTATCCTAGGACTGATGCTAACCCTAACCCTAACGCTATCCTAGGGCTGATGCTAACACTAACCCTAACCCTAACCCTAACACTATCCTAGGCCTGATTCTAACCCTATCCCTAACCCTAAAACTCTCCTAGGGCTGAGGCTAACCCTAACCCTAACACTATCCTAGGGCTGATGCTAACCCTAACCCTAACCCAAACACTATCCTAGGGTTGATGCTAACCCTAACCCTAACATTATCCTAGGGCTGATGCTAACCCTAACCCTAACCCTAACACTATCCTTGGACTGATGCTAACCCTAACCCTAACACTATCCTGGGCCTGATGCTAACCCTAACCCTAACCCTAACACTATCCTAGGGCTGATGCTAACCCTAACCCTAACCCTAACACTATACTTGGGCTGATGCTAACCCTAACCCTAACACTCTCCTAGGGCTGATGCTAACCCTAACCCTAACACTATCCTTGGGCTGATGCTAACCCTAACCCTAACCCTAACAATATCCTAGGGCAGATGCTAACCCTAACCCTAACCCTAACACTATACTTGGGCTGATGCTAACCCTAACCCTAACACTATCCTGGGCCTGATGCTAACCCTAACCCTAACCCTAACACTATCCTAGGGCTGATGCTAACCCTAACCCTAACACTATCCTTGGGCTGATGCTAACCCTAACCCTAACCCTAACACTATCCTAGGGCAGATGCTAACCCTAACGCTAACCGTAACACTATCCTTGAACTGATGCTAACCCTAACCCTAACCCTAACACTATCCTAGGCCTGATGATAACCCTAACCCTAACCCTAACACTATCCTAGGATTTATGTTAACCTTAACCCTAACACTATCCTAGGGCGGATGCTAACCCTAGCCCTAACCCTAACACTATCCTAGGGCTGATGCTAACCCTAACACTAACACTATCCTAGGGCTGATGCTAACCCTAACCCTAACCGTAACATTATCCTAGGGAGGATGCTAACCCTAACCCTAACCCTAACACTATCCTAGGGCTGATGCTAACCCTAACCCTAACAGTATCCTAGGGCTGATGCTAACCCTAACACTAACACTATCCTAGGGCTGATGTTAACCCTAACCCTAACACTAACACTCTCCAAGGGCTGATGCTAACCCTAACCTTAACCCTAACACTATCCTAGGGCTGATGCTAACCCTAACCCTAACTCTACACTATCTTAGGGCTGAGGCTAACCCTAACCCTAACACTATCCTACGGCTGATGCTAACCCTAACCCTAACCCTAACACTATCCTAGGGCTGATGCTAACCCTAACCCTAACACTATCCTAGGCCTGATGATAACCCTAACACTAACCCTGACACTATCCTAGGGCTGATGCTAACCCTAACCCTAACGCTATCCTAGGGCTGATGCTAACACTAACCCTAACCCTAACCCTAACACTATCCTAGGCCTGATGTTAACCCTATCCCTAACCCTAACACTCTCCTAGGGCTGAGGCTAACCCTAACCCTAACACTATCCTAGGGCTGATGCTAACACTAACCCTAACCCAAACACTATCCTAGGGTTGATGCTAACCCTAACCCTAACACTATCCTAGGGCTGATGCTAACCCTAACCCTAACCCTAACACTATCCTTGGACTGATGCTAACCCTAACCCTAACACTATCCTGGGCCTGATGCTAACCCTAACCCTAACCCTAACACTATCCTAGGGCTGATTCTAACCGTAACCCTAACACTACCCTAGGCCTGATGCTAAACCTAACCCTTACCCTAACACTATCCTAGGGCTGATGCTAAACCTAACCATAACCCTAACACTATCCTAGGGCTGATGCTAACCCTAACCCTAACCCTAACACTATCCTAGGGCTGATGCTAACCCTAACACTAACACTATCCTAGGGCTGATGCTAACCCTAACCCTAACCCTAACACTACCCTAGGCTGATGCTAACCCTAACCCTAACTCTAACACTATCTTAGGGCTGAGGCTAACCCTAACCCTAACACTATCCTACGGCTGATGCTAACCCTAACCCTAACCCTAAGACTATCCTAGGGCTGATGCTAACCCTAACCCTAACACTATCCTAGGCCTGATGCTAACCCTAACCCTAACCCTAACACTATCCTAGGGCTGATGCTAACCCTAACCCTAACCCTAAAACTATCCTAGAGCTGATGCTAACCCTAACCCTAACCCTAACCCTAACCCTAATACTATCCTAGGGCTGATGCTAACCCTAACCCTAACCCTAACACTATCCTAGGGCTGATGCTAACCCTAACCCTAACTCTAACACTATCCTAGGGCTGAGGCTAACCCTAACCCTAACACTATCCTACGGCTGATGCTAACCCTAACCCTAACCCAAACACTATCCTAAGGCTGATGCTAACCCTAACACTAACACTATCCTAGGCCTTGTGCTAACCCTAACCCTAACCCAAACACTATTCTAGGGCTGATGCTAACACTAACATTAATAATATCTTAGGGCTGATGCTAACCCTAACCCTAACCCTAACACTATCCTAGGGCTGATGCTATCCCTAACCCTAACCCTAACACTATCCTACGGCTGATGCTAACCCTAACCCTAACCCTAACACTATCCTAGGGCTGATGCTATCCCTAACCCTAACCCTAACACTATCCTAGGGCTGATGCTAACCCTAACCCTAACACTAACACTATCCTAGGGCTGATGCTAACCCTAACCCTAACACTAACACTATCCTAGGGCTGATGCTAACCCTAACCCTAACACTCTCCTAGGCCTGATGCTAACCCTAACCCTAACACTATCCTAGGGCTGATGCTAACCCTAACCCTAACCCTAACACTATCCTAGGCCTGATGCTAACCCTATCCCTAACCCTAACACTATCCTAGGGCTGATACTAACCCTAACCCTAATAATATCCTAGGGCTGATGCTAACCCTAACCCTAACCCTAACACTATCCTAGGGCTGATGCTAACCCTAACCCAAACCTAACACTATCCTAGGGCTGATGCTAACCCTAACCCTAACCCTAACACTATCCTAGGGCTGATGCTAACCCTAACCCTAAAAATATCCTAGGCCTGATGATATCCATAACCCTAAACCTAACACTATCCTAGGGCTGATGCTAACCCTAACCCTAACCCTAACACTATCCTAGGGCTGATTCTAACCGTAACCCTAACACTACCCTAGGCCTGATGCTAACCCTAACCCTTACCCTAACACTATCCTAGGGCTGATGCTAAACCTAACCATAACCCTAACACTATCCTAGGGCTGATGCTAACCCTAACCCTAACCCTAACACTATCCTAGGACGGATGCTAACCCTAACCCTAACCCTAATACTATCCTAGGGCTGATGCTAACCCTAACACTAACACTATCCTAGGGCTGATGCTAACCCTAACCCTAACCCTAACACTACCCTAGGCTGATGCTAACCCTAACCCTAACTCTAACACTATCTTAGGGCTGAGGCTAACCCTAACCCTAACACTATCCTACGGCTGATGCTAACCCTAACCCTAACCCTAAGACTATCCTAGGGCTGATGCTAACCCTAACCCTAACACTATCCTAGGCCTGATGCTAACCCTAAGCCTAACCCTAACACTATCGTAGGGCTGATGCTAACGCTAACCCTAACACTATCCTAGGGCTGATGCTAACCTAACCCTAACCCTAACACTATCCTAGGGCTGATGCTAACCCTAACCCTAACACTATCCTAGGCCTGATGATAACCCTAACCCTAACCCTAACACCATCCTAGGGCTGATGCTAACCCTAAGCCTAACACTATCCTAGGGCTGATGCTAACCCTAACCCTAACCCTGACACTATCCTAGGGCTGATGCTAACCCTAACCCTAACACTATCCTAGGCCTGATGCTAACCCTAACCCTAACCCTATCACTATCCTAGGGCTGATGCTAACCCTAACCCTAACCCTAACACTATCCTAGAGCTGATGCTAACCCTAACCCTAACCCTAACCCTAACCCAAATACTATCCTAGGGCTGATGCTAACCCTAACCCTAACCCTAACACTATCCTAGGGCTGATGCTAACCCTAACCCTAACTCTAACACTATCCTAGGGCTGAGGCTAACGCTAACCCTAACACTATCCTACGGCTGATGCTAACCCTAACCCTAACCGAAACACTATCCTAAGGCTGATGCTAACCCTAACACTAACACTATCCTAGGCCTTGTGCTAACCCTAACCCTAACAAAAACACTATTCTAGGGCTGATGCTAACACTAACCCTAATAATATCCTAGGGCTGATGCTAACCCTAACCCTAACCCTAACACTATCCTAGTTCTGATGCTATCCCTAACCCTAACCCTAACACTATCCTAGGGCTGATGCTAACATTAACCCTAACCCTAATACTATCCTAGGGCTGATGCTAACCCTAACCCTAACCCTAACACTATCCTAGGGCTGATGCTAACCCTAACCCTAACCCTAACACTATCCTAGGGCTGATTCTAACCGTAACCCTAACACTATCCTAGGCCTGATGCTAACCCTAACCCTTACCCTAACACTATCCTAGGGCTGATGCTAACCCTAACCCTAACCCTAACACTATCCTAGGGCTGATGCTAACCCTAACCCTAACACTAACACTATCCTAGGGCTGATGCTAACCCAAACCCTAACACTAACACTATCCTAGGGCTGATGCTAACCCTAACGCTAACACTCTCCTAGGCCTGATGCTAACCCTAACCCTAACACTATCCTAGGGCTGATGCTAACCCTAACCCTAACCCTAACACTATCCTAGGCCTGATGCTAACCCTATCCCTAACCCTAACACTATCCTAGGGCTGATGGTAACCCTAACCCTAATAATATCCTAGGGCAGATGCTAACCATAACCCTAACCCTAACACTATCCTAGGGCTGATGCTAACCCTAACCCAAACCTAACACTATCCTAGGGCTGATGCTAACCCTAACCCTAACCCTAACACTATCCTAGGGCTGATGCTAACCCTAACCCTAACAATATCCTAGGCCTGATGATATCCATAACCCTAAACCTAACACTATCCTAGGGCTGATGCTAACCCTAACCCTAACCCTAACACTATCCTAGGGCTGATGCTAACCCTAACCCTAACCCTAACACTATCCTAGGACGGATGCTAACCCTAACCCTAACCCTAACGCTATCCTAGGGCTGATGCTAACCCTAACACTAACACTATCCTTTGGCTGATGCTAACCCTAACCCTAACCCTAACACTACCCTAGGCTGATGCTTACCCTAACCCTAACTCTAACACTATCTTAGGGCTGAGGCTAACCCTAACCCTAACACTATCCTACGGCTGATGCTAACCCTAACCCTAACCCTAAGACTATCCTAGGGCTGATGCTAACCCTAACCCTAACACTATCCTAGGCCTGATGCTAACCCTAAGCCTAACCCTAACACTATCGTAGGGCTGATGCTAACCCTAACCCTGACACTATCCTAGGCCTGATGATAACCCTAACCCTAACACTAACACCATCCTAGGGCTGATGCTAACCCTAAGCCTAACACTATCCTAGGGCTGATGCTAACCCTAACCCTAACCCTGACACTATCCTAGGGCTGATGCTAACCCTAACCCTAACACTATCCTAGGCCTGATGCTAACCCTAACCCTAACCCTAACACTATCCTAGGGCTGATGCTAACCCTAACCCGAACACTATCCTAGAGCTGATGCTAACCCTAACCCTAACCCTAACCCTAACCCTAATACTATCCTAGGGCTGATGCTAACCCTAACCCTAATAATATCCTAGGGATGATGCTAACCCTAACCCTAACCCTAACACTATCCTAGGGCTGATGCTATCCCTAACCCTAACCCTAACACTATCCTACGGCTGATGCTAACCCTAACCCTAACCCTAATACTATCCTAGGGCTGATGCTAACCCTAACCCTAACCCTAACACTATCCTAGGGCTGATGCTAACCCTAACCCTAACCCTAACACTATCCTAGGGCTGATTCTAACCGTAACCCTAACACTATCCTAGGCCTGATGCTAACCCTAACCCTTACCCTAACACTATCCTAAGGCTGATGCTAACCCTAACCCTAACCCTAACACTATCCTAGGGCTGATGCTAACCCTAACCCTAACCCTAACACTATCCTTGGGCTGATGCTAACCCTAACCCTAACACTATCCTGGGCCTGATGCTAACCCTAACCCTAACCCTAACACTATCCTAGGGCTGATGCTAACCCTAACCCTAACACTATCCTTGGGCTGATGCTAACCCTAACCCTAACCCTAACACTATCCTAGGGCAGATGCTAACCCTAACGCTAACCGTAACACTATCCTTGAACTGATGCTAACCCTAACCCTAACCCTAACACTATCCTAGGCCTGATGATAACCCTAACCCTAACCCTAACACTATCCTAGGATTTATGTTAACCTTAACCCTAACACTATCCTAGGGCGGATGCTAACCCTATCCCTAACCCTAACACTCTCCTAGGGCTGAGGCTAACCCTAACCCTAACACTATCCTAGGGCTGATGCTAACCCTAACCCTAACCCAAACACTATCCTAGGGTTGATGCTAACCCTAACCCTAACACTATCCTAGGGCTGATGCTAACCCTAACCCTAACCCTAACACTATCCTTGGACTGATGCTAACCCTAACCCTAACACTATCCTGGGCCTGATGCTAACCCTAACCCTAACCCTAACACTATCCTAGGGCTGATTCTAACCGTAACCCTAACACTACCCTAGGCCTGATGCTAAACCTAACCCTTACCCTAACACTATCCTAGGGCTGATGCTAAACCTAACCATAACCCTAACACTATCCTAGGGCTGATGCTAACCCTAACCCTAACCCTAACACTATCCTAGGGCTGATGCTAACCCTAACACTAACACTATCCTAGGGCTGATGCTAACCCTAACCCTAACCCTAACACTACCCTAGGCTGATGCTAACCCTAACCCTAACTCTAACACTATCTTAGGGCTGAGGCTAACCCTAACCCTAACACTATCCTACGGCTGATGCTAACCCTAACCCTAACCCTAAGACTATCCTAGGGCTGATGCTAACCCTAACCCTAACACTATCCTAGGCCTGATGCTAACCCTAACCCTAACCCTAACACTATCCTAGGGCTGATGCTAACCCTAACCCTAACCCTAAAACTATCCTAGAGCTGATGCTAACCCTAACCCTAACCCTAACCCTAACCCTAATACTATCCTAGGGCTGATGCTAACCCTAACCCTAACCCTAACACTATCCTAGGGCTGATGCTAACCCTAACCCTAACTCTAACACTATCCTAGGGCTGAGGCTAACCCTAACCCTAACACTATCCTACGGCTGATGCTAACCCTAACCCTAACCCAAACACTATCCTAAGGCTGATGCTAACCCTAACACTAACACTATCCTAGGCCTTGTGCTAACCCTAACCCTAACCCAAACACTATTCTACTGCTGATGCTAACACTAACCCTAATAATATCTTAGGGCTGATGCTAACCCTAACCCTAACCCTAACACTATCCTAGGGCTGATGCTATCCCTAACCCTAACCCTAACACTATCCTACGGCTGATGCTAACCCTAACCCTAACCCTAACACTATCCTAGGGCTGATGCTAACCCTAACCCTAACCCTAACACTACCCTAGGCTGATGCTAACCCTAACCCTAACTCTAACACTATCTTAGGGCTGAGGCTAACCCTAACCCTAACACTATCCTACGGCTGATGCTAACCCTAACCCTAACCCTAAGACTATCCTAGGGCTGATGCTAACCCTAACCCTAACACTATCCTAGGCCTGATGCTAACCCTAAGCCTAACCCTAACACTATCCTAGGGCTGATGCTAACCCTAACCCTAACCCTAACACTATCCTAGTTCTGATGCTATCCCTAACCCTAACCCTAACACTATCCTAGGGCTGATGCTAACATTAACCCTAACCCTAATACTATCCTAGGGCTGATGCTAACCCTAACCCTAACCCTAACACTATCCTAGGGCTGATGCTAACCCTAACCCTAACCCTAACACTATCCTAGGGGTGATTCTAACCGTAACCCTAACACTATCCTAGGCCTGAAGCTAACCCTAACCCTTACCCTAACACTATCCTAGGGCTGATGCTAACCCTAACCCTAACCCTAACACTATCCTAGGGCTGATGCTAACCCTAACCCTAACACTAACACTATCCTAGGGCTGATGCTAACCCAAACCCTAACACTAACACTATCCTAGGGCTGATGCTAACCCTAACGCTAACACTCTCCTAGGCCTGATGCTAACCCTAACCCTAACACTATCCTAGGGCTGATGCTAACCCTAACCCTAACCCTAACACTATCCTAGGCCTGATGCTAACCCTATCCCTAACCCTAACACTATCCTAGGGCTGATGGTAACCCTAACCCTAATAATATCCTAGGGCAGATGCTAACCATAACCCTAACCCTAACACTATCCTAGGGCTGATGCTAACCCTAACCCAAACCTAACACTATCCTAGGGCTGATGCTAACCCTAACCCTAACCCTAACACTATCCTAGGGCTGATGCTAACCCTAACCCTAACAATATCCTAGGCCTGATGATATCCATAACCCTAAACCTAACACTATCCTAGGGCTGATGCTAACCCTAACCCTAACCCTAACACTATCCTAGGGCTGATGCTAACCCTAACCCTAACCCTAACACTATCCTAGGACGGATGCTAACCCTAACCCTAACCCTAACGCTATCCTAGGGCTGATGCTAACCCTAACACTAACACTATCCTTTGGCTGATGCTAACCCTAACCCTAAACCTAACACTACCCTAGGCTGATGCTTACCTTAACCCTAACTCTAACACTATCTTAGGGCTGAGGCTAACCCTAACCCTAACACTATCCTACGGCTGATGCTAACCCTAACCCTAACCCTAAGACTATCCTAGGGCTGATGCTAACCCTAACCCTAACACTATCCTAGGCCTGATGCTAACCCTAAGCCTAACCCTAACACTATCGTAGGGCTGATGCTAACCCTAACCCTAACACTATCCTAGGGCTGATGCTAACCTAACACTAACCCTAACACTATCCTAGGGCTGATGCTAACCCTAACCCTTACACTATCCTAGGCCTGATGATAACCCTAACCCTAACACTAACACCATCCTAGGGCTGATGCTAACCCTAAGCCTAACACTATCCTAGGGCTGATGCTAACCCTAACCCTAACCCTGACACTATCCTAGGGCTGATGCTAACCCTAACCCTAACACTATCCTAGGCCTGATGCTAACCCTAACCCTAACCCTAACACTATCCTAGGGCTGATGCTAACCCTAACCCGAACACTATCCTAGAGCTGATGCTAACCCTAACCCTAACCCTAACCCTAACCCTAATACTATCCTAGGGCTGATGCTAACCCTAACCCTAATAATATCCTAGGGCTGATGCTAACCCTAACCCTAACCCTAACACTATCCTAGGGCTGATGCTATCCCTAACCCTAACCCTAACACTATCCTACGGCTGATGCTAACCCTAACCCTAACCCTAATACTATCCTAGGGCTGATGCTAACCCTAACCCTAACCCTAACACTATCCTAGGGCTGATGCTAACCCTAACCCTAACCCTAACACTATCCTTGGGCTGATGCTAACCCTAACCCTAACACTATCCTGGGCCTGATGCTAACCCTAACCCTAACCCTAACACTATCCTAGGGCTGATGCTAACCCTAACCCTAACACTATCCTTGGGCTGATGCTAACCCTAACCCTAACCCTAACACTATCCTAGGGCAGATGCTAACCCTAACGCTAACCGTAACACTATCCTTGAACTGATGCTAACCCTAACCCTAACCCTAACACTATCCTAGGCCTGATGATAACCCTAACCCTAACCCTAACACTATCCTAGGATTTATGTTAACCTTAACCCTAACACTATCCTAGGGAGGATGCTAACCCTAGCCCTAACCCTAACACTATCCTAGGGCTGATGCTAACCCTAACACTAACACTATCCTAGGGCTGATGCTAACCCTAACCCTAACCCTAACATTATCCTAGGGCGGATGCTAACCCTAACCCTAACCCTAACACTATCCTAGGGCTGATGCTAACCCTAACCCTAACACTATCCTAGGGCTGATGCTAACCCTAACACTAACACTATCCTAGGGCTGATGTTAACCCTAACCCTAACACTAACACTCTCCAAGGGCTGATGCTAACCCTAACCTTAACCCTAACACTATCCTAGGGCTGATGCTAACCCTAACCCTAACTCTACACTATCTTAGGGCTGAGGCTAACCCTAACCCTAACACTATCCTACGGCTGATGCTAACCCTAACCCTAACCCTAACACTATCCTAGGGCTGATGCTAACCCTAACCCTAACACTATCCTAGGCCTGATGATAACCCTAACACTAACCCTGACACTATCCTAGGGCTGATGCTAACCCTAACCCTAACGCTATCCTAGGGCTGATGCTAACACTAACCCTAACCCTAACCCTAACACTATCCTAGGCCTGATGTTAACCCTATCCCTAACCCTAACACTCTCCTAGGGCTGAGGCTAACCCTAACCCTAACACTATCCTAGGGCTGATGCTAACCCTAACCCTAACCCAAACACTATCCTAGGGTTGATGCTAACCCTAACCCTAACACTATCCTACGGCTGATGCTAACCCTAACCCTAACCCTAACACTATCCTTGGACTGATGCTAACCCTAACCCTAACACTATCCTGGGCCTGATGCTAACCCTAACCCTAACCCTAACACTATCCTAGGGCTGATTCTAACCGTAACCCTAACACTACCCTAGGCCTGATGCTAAACCTAACCCTTACCCTAACACTATCCTAGGGCTGATGCTAAACCTAACAATAACCCTAACACTATCCTAGGGCTGATGCTAACCCTAACCCTAACCCTAACACTATCCTAGGGCTGATGCTAACCCTAACACTAACACTATCCTAGGGCTGATGCTAACCCTAACCCTAACCCTAACACTACCCTAGGCTGATGCTAACCCTAACCCTAACTCTAACACTATCTTAGGGCTGAGGCTAACCCTAACCCTAACACTATCCTACGGCTGATGCTAACCCTAACCCTAACCCTAAGACTATCCTAGGGCTGATGCTAACCCTAACCCTAACACTATCCTAGGCCTGATGCTAACCCTAACCCTAACCCTAACACTATCCTAGGGCTGATGCTAACCCTAACCCTAACCCTAAAACTATCCTAGAGCTGATGCTAACCCTAACCCTAACCCTAACCCTAATACTATCCTAGGGCTGATGCTAACCCTAACCCTAACCCTAACACTATCCTAGGGCTGATGCTAACCCTAACCCTAACTCTAACACTATCCTAGGGCTGAGGCTAACCCTAACCCTAACACTATCCTACGGCTGATGCTAACCCTAACCCTAACCCAAACACTATCCTAAGGCTGATGCTAACCCTAACACTAACACTATCCTAGGCCTTGTGCTAACCCTAACCCTAACCCAAACACTATTCTAGGGCTGATGCTAACACTAACCCTAATAATATCTTAGGGCTGATGCTAACCCTAACCCTAACCCTAACACTATCCTTGGGCTGATGCTATCCCTAACCCTAACCCTAACACTATCCTACGGCTGATGCTAACCCTAACCCTTACCCTAATACTATCCTAGGGCTGATGCTAACCCTAACCCTAACCCTAACACTATCCTAGGGCTGATGCTAACCCTAACCCTAACCCTAACACTATCCTAGGGCTGATTCTAACCGTAACCCTAACACTATCCTAGGCCTGATGCTAACCCTAACCCTTACCCTAACACTATCCTAAGGCTGATGCTAACCCTAACCCTAACCCTAACACTATCCTAGGGCTGATGCTAACCCTAACCCTAACACTAACACTATCCTAGGGCTGATGCTAACCCTAACCCTAACACTAACACTATCCTAGGGCTGATGCTAACCCTAACCCTAACACTCTCCTAGGCCTGATGCTAACCCTAACCCTAACACTATCCTAGGGCTGATGCTAACCCTAACCCTAACCCTAACACTATCCTAGGCCTGATGCTAACCCTATCCCTAACCCTAACACTATCCTAGGGCTGATACTAACCCTAACCCTAATAATATCCTAGGGCTGATGCTAACCCTAACCCTAACCCTAACACTATCCTAGGGCTGATGCTAACCCTAACCCAAACCTAACACTATCCTAGGGCTGATGCTAACCCTAACCCTAACCCTAACACTATCCTAGGGCTGATGCTAACCCTAACCCTAAAAATATCCTAGGCCTGATGATATCCATAACCCTAAACCTAACACTATCCTAGGGCTGATGCTAACCCTAACCCTAACCCTAACACTATCCTAGGGCTGATTCTAACCGTAACCCTAACACTACCCTAGGCCTGATGCTAACCCTAACCCTTACCCTAACACTATCCTAGGGCTGATGCTAAACCTAACCATAACCCTAACACTATCCTAGGGCTGATGCTAACCCTAACCCTAACCCTAACACTATCCTAGGACGGATGCTAACCCTAACCCTAACCCTAACACTATCCCAGGGCTGATGCTAACCCTAACACTAACACTATCCTAGGGCTGATGCTAACCCTAACCCTAACCCTAACACTACCCTAGGCTGATGCTAACCCTAACCCTAACTCTAACACTATCTTAGGGCTGAGGCTAACCCTAACCCTAACACTATCCTACGGCTGATGCTAACCCTAACCCTAACCCTAAGACTATCCTAGGGCTGATGCTAACCCTAACCCTAACACTATCCTAGGCCTGATGCTAACCCTAAGCCTAACCCTAACACTATCGTAGGGCTGATGCTAACGCTAACCCTAACACTATCCTAGGGCTGATGCTAACCTAACCCAAACCCTAACACTATCCTAGGGCTGATGCTAACCCTAACCCTAACACTATCCTAGGCCTGATGATAACCCTAACCCTAACCCTAACACCATCCTAGGGCTGATGCTAACCCTAAGCCTAACACTATCCTAGGGCTGATGCTAACCCTAACCCTAACCCTGACACTATCCTAGGGCTGATGCTAACCCTAACCCTAACACTATCCTAGGCCTGATGCTAACCCTAACCCTAACCCTATCACTATCCTAGGGCTGATGCTAACCCTAACCCTAACCCTAACACTATCCTAGAGCTGATGCTAACCCTAACCCTAACCCTAACCCTAACCCTAATACTATCCTAGGGCTGATGCTAACCCTAACCCTAACCCTAACACTATCCTAGGGCTGATGCTAACCCTAACCCTAACTCTAACACTATCCTAGGGCTGAGGCTAACGCTAACCCTAACACTATCCTACGGCTGATGCTAACCCTAACCCTAACCGAAACACTATCCTAAGGCTGATGCTAAACCTAACACTAACACTATCCTAGGCCTTGTGCTAACCCTAACCCTAACAAAAACACTATTCTAGGGCTGATGCTAACACTAACCCTAATAATATCCTAGGGCTGATGCTAACCCTAACCCTAACCCTAACACTATCCTAGTTCTGATGCTATCCCTAACCCTAACCCTAACACTATCCTAGGGCTGATGCTAACATTAACCCTAACCCTAATACTATCCTAGGGCTGATGCTAACCCTAACCCTAACCCTAACACTATCCTAGGGCTGATGCTAACCCTAACCCTAACCCTAACACTATCCTAGGGCTGATTCTAACCGTAACCCTAACACTATCCTAGGCCTGATGCTAACCCTAACCCTTACCCTAACACTATCCTAGGGCTGATGCTAACCCCTAACCCTAACCCTAACACTATCCTAGGGCTGATGCTAACCCTAACCCTAACACTAACACTATCCTAGGGCTGATGCTAACCCAAACCCTAACACTAACACTATCCTAGGGCTGATGCTAACCCTAACGCTAACACTCTCCTAGGCCTGATGCTAACCCTAACCCTAACACTATCCTAGGGCTGATGCTAACCCTAACCCTAACCCTAACACTATCCTAGGCCTGATGCTAACCCTATCCCTAACCCTAACACTATCCTAGGGCTGATGGTAACCCTAACCCTAATAATATCCTAGGGCAGATGCTAACCATAACCCTAACCCTAACACTATCCTAGGGCTGATGCTAACCCTAACCCAAACCTAACACTATCCTAGGGCTGATGCTAACCCTAACCCTAACCCTAACACTATCCTAGGGCTGATGCTAACCCTAACCCTAACCCTAACATTATCCTAGGGCGGATGCTAACCCTAACCCTAACCCTAACACTATCCTAGGCTGATGCTAACCCTAACCCTAACACTATCCTAGGGCTGATGCTAACCCTAACACTAACACTATCCTAGGGCTGATGT
The DNA here is from genome assembly GCF_020740605.2 of Lemur catta. Taxonomy (NCBI): domain Eukaryota; kingdom Metazoa; phylum Chordata; class Mammalia; order Primates; family Lemuridae; genus Lemur; species Lemur catta. Next base: position 1,634,819 of record NC_059147.1, on the reverse strand, counting down.
TAACCCTAACCCTAACACTAACACTCTCCAAGGGCTGATGCTAACCCTAACCTTAACCCTAACACTATCCTAGGGCTGATGCTAACCCTAACCCTAACTCTACACTATCTTAGGGCTGAGGCTAACCCTAACCCTAACACTATCCTACGGCTGATGCTAACCCTAACCCTAACCCTAACACTATCCTAGGGCTGATGCTAACCCTAACCCTAACACTATCCTAGGCCTGATGATAACCCTAACACTAACCCTGACACTATCCTAGGGCTGATGCTAACCCTAACCCTAACGCTATCCTAGGGCTGATGCTAACACTAACCCTAAACCTAACCCTAACACTATCCTAGGCCTGATGTTAACCCTATCCCTAACCCTAACACTCTCCTAGGGCTGAGGCTAACCCTAACCCTAACACTATCCTAGGGCTGATGCTAACCCTAACCCTAACCCAAACACTATCCTAGGGTTGATGCTAACCCTAACCCTAACACTATCCTACGGCTGATGCTAACCCTAACCCTAACCCTAACACTATCCTTGGACTGATGCTAACCCTAACCCTAACACTATCCTGGGCCTGATGCTAACCCTAACCCTAACCCTAACACTATCCTAGGGCTGATTCTAACCGTAACCCTAACACTACCCTAGGCCTGATGCTAAACCTAACCCTTACCCTAACACTATCCTAGGGCTGATGCTAAACCTAACCATAACCCTAACACTATCCTAGGGCTGATGCTAACCCTAACCCTAACCCTAACACTATCCTAGGGCTGATGCTAACCCTAACACTAACACTATCCTAGGGCTGATGCTAACCCTAACCCTAACCCTAACACTACCCTAGGCTGATGCTAACCCTAACCCTAACTCTAACACTATCTTAGGGCTGAGGCTAACCCTAACCCTAACAATATCCTACGGCTGATGCTAACCCTAACCCTAACCCTAAGACTATCCTAGGGCTGATGCTAACCCTAACCCTAACACTATCCTAGGCCTGATGCTAACCCTAACCCTAACCCTAACACTATCCTAGGGCTGATGCTAACCCTAACCCTAACCCTAAAACTATCCTAGTGCTGATGCTAACCCTAACCCTAACCCTAACCCTAATACTATCCTAGGGCTGATGCTAACCCTAACCCTAACCCTAACACTATCCTAGGGCTGATGCTAACCCTAACCCTAACTCTAACACTATCCTAGGGCTGAGGCTAACCCTAACCCTAACACTATCCTACGGCTGATGCTAACCCTAACCCTAACCCAAACACTATCCTAAGGCTGATGCTAACCCTAACACTAACACTATCCTAGGCCTTGTGCTAACCCTAACCCTAACCCAAACACTATTCTAGGGCTGATGCTAACACTAACCCTAATAATATCTTAGGGCTGATGCTAACCCTAACCCTAACCCTAACACTATCCTTGGGCTGATGCTATCCCTAACCCTAACCCTAACACTATCCTACGGCTGATGCTAACCCTAACCCTTACCCTAATACTATCCTAGGGCTGATGCTAACCCTAACCCTAACCCTAACACTATCCTAGGGCTGATGCTAACCCTAACCCTAACCCTAACACTATCCTAGGGCTGATTCTAACCGTAACCCTAACACTATCCTAGGCCTGATGCTAACCCTAACCCTTACCCTAACACTATCCTAAGGCTGATGCTAACCCTAACCCTAACCCTAACACTATCCTAGGGCTGATGCTAACCCTAACCCTAACACTAACACTATCCTAGGGCTGATGCTAACCCTAACCCTAACACTAACACTATCCTAGGGCTGATGCTAACCCTAACCCTAACACTCTCCTAGGCCTGATGCTAACCCTAACCCTAACACTATCCTAGGGCTGATGCTAACCCTAACCCTAACCCTAACACTATCCTAGGCCTGATGCTAACCCTATCCCTAACCCTAACACTATCCTAGGGCTGATACCTACCCTAACCCTAATAATATCCTAGGGCTGATGCTAACCCTAACCCTAACCCTAACACTATCCTAGGGCTGATGCTAACCCTAACCCAAACCTAACACTATCCTAGGGCTGATGCTAACCCTAACCCTAACCCTAACACTATCCTAGGGCTGATGCTAACCCTAACCCTAAAAATATCCTAGGCCTGATGATATCCATAACCCTAAACCTAACACTATCCTAGGGCTGATGCTAACCCTAACCCTAACCCTAACACTATCCTAGGGCTGATTCTAACCGTAACCCTAACACTACCCTAGGCCTGATGCTAACCCTAACCCTTACCCTAACACTATCCTAGGGCTGATGCTAAACCTAACCATAACCCTAACACTATCCTAGGGCTGATGCTAACCCTAACCCTAACCCTAACACTATCCTAGGACGGATGCTAACCCTAACCCTAACCCTAACACTATCCCAGGGCTGATGCTAACCCTAACACTAACACTATCCTAGGGCTGATGCTAACCCTAACCCTAACCCTAACACTACCCTAGGCTGATGCTAACCCTAACCCTAACTCTAACACTATCTTAGGGCTGAGGCTAACCCTAACCCTAACACTATCCTACGGCTGATGCTAACCCTAACCCTAACCCTAAGACTATCCTAGGGCTGATGCTAACCCTAACCCTAACACTATCCTAGGCCTGATGCTAACCCTAAGCCTAACCCTAACACTATCGTAGGGCTGATGCTAACGCTAACCCTAACACTATCCTAGGGCTGATGCTAACCTAACCCTAACCCTAACACTATCCTAGGGCTGATGCTAACCCTAACCCTAACACTATCCTAGGCCTGATGATAACCCTAACCCTAACCCTAACACCATCCTAGGGCTGATGCTAACCCTAAGCCTAACACTATCCTAGGGCTGATGCTAACCCTAACCCTAACCCTGACACTATCCTAGGGCTGATGCTAACCCTAACCCTAACACTATCCTAGGCCTGATGCTAACCCTAACCCTAACCCTATCACTATCCTAGGGCTGATGCTAACCCTAACCCTAACCCTAACACTATCCTAGAGCTGATGCTAACCCTAACCCTAACCCTAACCCTAACCCTAATACTATCCTAGGGCTGATGCTAACCCTAACCCTAACCCTAACACTATCCTAGGGCTGATGCTAACCCTAACCCTAACTCTAACACTATCCTAGGGCTGAGGCTAACGCTAACCCTAACACTATCCTACGGCTGATGCTAACCCTAACCCTAACCGAAACACTATCCTAAGGCTGATGCTAAACCTAACACTAACACTATCCTAGGCCTTGTGCTAACCCTAACCCTAACAAAAACACTATTCTAGGGCTGATGCTAACACTAACCCTAATAATATCCTAGGGCTGATGCTAACCCTAACCCTAACCCTAACACTATCCTAGTTCTGATGCTATCCCTAACCCTAACCCTAACACTATCCTAGGGCTGATGCTAACATTAACCCTAACCCTAATACTATCCTAGGGCTGATGCTAACCCTAACCCTAACCCTAACACTATCCTAGGGCTGATGCTAACCCTAACCCTAACCCTAACACTATCCTAGGGCTGATTCTAACCGTAACCCTAACACTATCCTAGGCCTGATGCTAACCCTAACCCTTACCCTAACACTATCCTAGGGCTGATGCTAACCCTAACCCTAACCCTAACACTATCCTAGGGCTGATGCTAACCCTAACCCTAACACTAACACTATCCTAGGGCTGATGCTAACCCAAACCCTAACACTAACACTATCCTAGGGCTGATGCTAACCCTAACGCTAACACTCTCCTAGGCCTGATGCTAACCCTAACCCTAACACTATCCTAGGGCTGATGCTAACCCTAACCCTAACCCTAACACTATCCTAGGCCTGATGCTAACCCTATCCCTAACCCTAACACTATCCTAGGGCTGATGGTAACCCTAACCCTAATAATATCCTAGGGCAGATGCTAACCATAACCCTAACCCTAACACTATCCTAGGGCTGATGCTAACCCTAACCCAAACCTAACACTATCCTAGGGCTGATGCTAACCCTAACCCTAACCCTAACACTATCCTAGGGCTGATGCTAACCCTAACCCTAACAATATCCTAGGCCTGATGATATCCATAACCCTAAACCTAACACTATCCTAGGGCTGATGCTAACCCTAACCCTAACCCTAACACTATCCTAGGGCTGATGCTAACCCTAACCCTAACCCTAACACTATCCTAGGACGGATGCTAACCCTAACCCTAACCCTAACGCTATCCTAGGGCTGATGCTAACCCTAACACTAACACTATCCTTTGGCTGATGCTAACCCTAACCCTAACCCTAACACTACCCTAGGCTGATGCTAACCCTAACCCTAACTCTAACACTATCTTAGGGCTGAGGCTAACCCTAACCCTAACACTATCCTACGGCTGATGCTAACCCTAACCCTAACCCTAAGACTATCCTAGGGCTGATGCTAACCCTAACCCTAACACTATCCTAGGCCTGATGCTAACCCTAAGCCTAACCCTAACACTATCGTAGGGCTGATGCTAACCCTAACCCTAACACTATCCTAGGGCTGATGCTAACCTAACACTAACCCTAACACTATCCTAGGGCTGATGCTAACCCTAACCCTGACACTATCCTAGGCCTGATGATAACCCTAACCCTAACACTAACACCATCCTAGGGCTGATGCTAACCCTAAGCCTAACACTATCCTAGGGCTGATGCTAACCCTAACCCTAACCCTGACACTATCCTAGGGCTGATGCTAACCCTAACCCTAACACTATCCTAGGCCTGATGCTAACCCTAACCCTAACCCTAACACTATCCTAGGGCTGATGCTAACCCTAACCCGAACACTATCCTAGAGCTGATGCTAACCCTAACCCTAACCCTAACCCTAACCCTAATACTATCCTAGGGCTGATGCTAACCCTAACCCTAATAATATCCTAGGGCTGATGCTAACCCTAACCCTAACCCTAACACTATCCTAGGGCTGATGCTATCCCTAACCCTAACCCTAACACTATCCTACGGCTGATGCTAACCCTAACCCTAACCCTAATACTATCCTAGGGCTGATGCTAACCCTAACCCTAACCCTAACACTATCCTAGGGCTGATGCTAACCCTAACCCTAACCCTAACACTATCCTAGGGCTGATTCTAACCGTAACCCTAACACTATCCTAGGCCTGATGCTAACCCTAACCCTTACCCTAACACTATCCTAAGGCTGATGCTAACCCTAACCCTAACCCTAACACTATCCTAGGGCTGATGCTAACCCTAACCCTAACACTAACACTATCCTAGGGCTGATGCTAACCCTAACCCTAACACTAACACTATCCTAGGGCTGATGCTAACCCTAACCCTAACACTCTCCTAGGCCTGATGCTAACCCTAACCCTAACACTATCCTAGGGCTGATGCTAACCCTAACCCTAACCCTAACACTATCCTAGGCCTGATGCTAACCCTATCCCTAACCCTAACACTATCCTAGGGCTGATACTAACCCTAACCCTAATAATATCCTAGGGCTGATGCTAAGCCTAACCCTAACCCTAACACTATCCTAGGGCTGATGCTAACCCTAACCCAAACCTAACACTATCCTAGGGCTGATGCTAACCCTAACCCTAACCCTAACACTATCCTAGGGCTGATGCTAACCCTAACCCTAAAAATATCCTAGGCCTGATGATATCCATAACCCTAAACCTAACACTATCCTAGGGCTGATGCTAACCCTAACCCTAACCCTAACACTATCCTAGGGCTGATTCTAACCGTAACCCTAACACTACCCTAGGCCTGATGCTAACCCTAACCCTTACCCTAACACTATCCTAGGGCTGATGCTAAACCTAACCATAACCCTAACACTATCCTAGGGCTGATGCTAACCCTAACCCTAACCCTAACACTATCCTAGGACGGATGCTAACCCTAACCCTAACCCTAACACTATCCTAGGGCTGATGCTAACCCTAACACTAACACTATCCTAGGGCTGATGCTAACCCTAACCCTAACTCTAACACTATCTTAGGGCTGAGGCTAACCCTAACCCTAACACTATCCTACGGCTGATGCTAACCCTAACCCTAACCCTAAGACTATCCTAGGGCTGATGCTAACCCTAACCCTAACACTATCCTAGGCCTGATGCTAACCCTAAGCCTAACCCTAACACTATCGTAGGGCTGATGCTAACGCTAACCCTAACACTATCCTAGGGCTGATGCTAACCTAACCCTAACCCTAACACTATCCTAGGGCTGATGCTAACCCTAACCATAACACTATCCTAGGCCTGATGATAACCCTAACCCTAACCCTAACACCATCCTAGGGCTGAGGCTAACCCTAAGCCTAACACTATCCTAGGGCTGATGCTAACCCTAACCCTAACCCTGACACTATCCTAGGGCTGATGCTAACCCTAACCCTAACACTATCCTAGGCCTGATGCTAACCCTAACCCTAACCCTATCACTATCCTAGGGCTGATGCTAACCCTAACCCTAACCCTAACACTATCCTAGAGCTGATGCTAACCCTAACCCTAACCCTAACCCTAACCCTAATACTATCCTAGGGCTGATGCTAACCCTAACCCTAACCCTAACACTATCCTAGGGCTGATGCTAACCCTAACCCTAACTCTAACACTATCCTAGGGCTGAGGCTAACGCTAACCCTAACACTATCCTACGGCTGATGCTAACCCTAACCCTAACCGAAACACTATCCTAAGGCTGATGCTAACCCTAACACTAACACTATCCTAGGCCTTGTGCTAACCCTAACCCTAACAAAAACACTATTCTAGGGCTGATGCTAACACTAACCCTAATAATATCCTAGGGCTGATGCTAACCCTAACCCTAACCCTAACACTATCCTAGTTCTGATGCTATCCCTAACCCTAACCCTAACACTATCCTAGGGCTGATGCTAACATTAACCCTAACCCTAATACTATCCTAGGGCTGATGCTAACCCTAACCCTAACCCTAACACTATCCTAGGGCTGATGCTAACCCTAACCCTAACCCTAACACTATCCTAGGGCTGATTCTAACCGTAACCCTAACACTATCCTAGGCCTGATACTAACCCTAACCCTTACCCTAACACTATCCTAGGGCTGATGCTAACCCTAACCCTAACCCTAACACTATCCTAGGGCTGATGCTAACCCTAACCCTAACACTAACACTATCCTAGGGCTGATGCTAACCCAAACCCTAACACTAACACTATCCTAGGGCTGATGCTAACCCTAACGCTAACACTCTCCTAGGCCTGATGCTAACCCTAACCCTAACACTATCCTAGGGCTGATGCTAACCCTAACCCTAACCCTAACACTATCCTAGGCCTGATGCTAACCCTATCCCTAACCCTAACACTATCCTAGGGCTGATGGTAACCCTAACCCTAATAATATCCTAGGGCAGATGCTAACCATAACCCTAACCCTAACACTATCCTAGGGCTGATGCTAACCCTAACCCAAACCTAACACTATCCTAGGGCTGATGCTAACCCTAACCCTAACCCTAACACTATCCTAGGGCTGATGCTAACCCTAACCCTAACAATATCCTAGGCCTGATGATATCCATAACCCTAAACCTAACACTATCCTAGGGCTGATGCTAACCCTAACCCTAACCCTAACACTATCCTAGGGCTGATGCTAACCCTAACCCTAACCCTAACACTATCCTAGGGCTGATGCTAACCCTAACCCTAACCCTAACGCTATCCTAGGGCTGATGCTAACCCTAACACTAACACTATCCTTTGGCTGATGCTAACCCTAACCCTAACCCTAACACTACCCTAGGCTGATGCTAACCCTAACCCTAACTCTAACACTATCTTAGGGCTGAGGCTAACCCTAACCCTAACACTATCCTACGGCTGATGCTAACCCTAACCCTAACCCTAAGACTATCCTAGGGCTGATGCTAACCCTAACCCTAACACTATCCTAGGCCTGATGCTAACCCTAAGCCTAACCCTAACACTATCGTAGGGCTGATGCTAACCCTAACCCTAACACTATCCTAGGGCTGATGCTAACCTAACACTAACCCTAACACTATCCTAGGGCTGATGCTAACCCTAACCCTGACACTATCCTAGGCCTGATGATAACCCTACACCCTAACACTAACACCATCCTAGGGCTGATGCTAACCCTAAGCCTAACACTATCCTAGGGCTGATGCTAACCCTAACCCTAACCCTGACACTATCCTAGGGCTGATGCTAACCCTAACCCTAACACTATCCTAGGCCTGATGCTAACCCTAACCCTAACCCTAACACTATCCTAGGGCTGATGCTAACCCTAACCCGAACACTATCCTAGAGCTGATGCTAACCCTAACCCTAACCCTAACCCTAACCCTAATACTATCCTAGGGCTGATGCTAACCCTAACCCTAATAATATCCTAGGGCTGAAGCTAACCCTAACCCTAACCCTAACACTATCCTAGGGCTGATGCTATCCCTAACCCTAACCCTAACACTATCCTAGGGCTGATGCTAACCCTAACCCTAACCCTAATACTATCCTAGGGCTGATGCTAACCCTAACCCTAACCCTAACACTATCCTAGGGCTGATGCTAACCCTAACCCTAACCCTAACACTATCCTAGGGCGGATGCTAACACTAACCCTAACCCTAACACTATCCTAGGGCTGATGCTAACCCTAACACTAACACTATCCTAGGGCTGATGCTAACCCTAACCCTAACCCTAACATTATCCTAGGGCTTATGCTAACCCTAACCCTAACTCTAACACTATCTTAGGGCTGAGGCTAACCCTAACCCTAACACTATCCTACGGCTGATGCTAACCCTAACCCTAACCCTAACACTATCCTAGGGCTGATGCTAACCCTAACCCTAACAATATCCTAGGCCTGATGATATCCATAACCCTAAACCTAACACTATCCTAGGGCTGATGCTAACCCTAACCCTAACCCTAACACTATCCTAGGGCTGATGCTAACCCTAACCCTAACCCTAACACTATCCTAGGACGGATGCTAACCCTAACCCTAACCCTAACGCTATCCTAGGGCTGATGCTAACCCTAACACTAACACTATCCTTTGGCTGATGCTAACCCTAACCCTAACCCTAACACTACCCTAGGCTGATGCTAACCCTAACCCTAACTCTAACACTATCTTAGGGCTGAGGCTAACCCTAACCCTAACACTATCCTACGGCTGATGCTAACCCTAACCCTAACCCTAAGACTATCCTAGGGCTGATGCTAACCCTAACCCTAACACTATACTAGGCCTGATGCTAACCCTAAGCCTAACCCTAACACTATCGTAGGGCTGATGCTAACCCTAACCCTAACACTATCCTAGGGCTGATGCTAACCTAACACTAGCCCTAACACTATCCTAGGGCTGATGCTAACCCTAACCCTGACACTATCCTAGGCCTGATGATAACCCTAACCCTAACACTAACACCATCCTAGGGCTGATGCTAACCCTAAGCCTAACACTATCCTAGGGCTGATGCTAACCCTAACCCTAACCCTGACACTATCCTAGGGCTGATGCTAACCCTAACCCTAACACTATCCTAGGCCTGATGCTAACCCTAACCCTAACCCTAACACTATCCTAGGGCTGATGCTAACCCTAACCCGAACACTATCCTAGAGCTGATGCTAACCCTAACCCTAACCCTAACCCTAACCCTAATACTATCCTAGGGCTGATGCTAACCCTAACCCTAATAATATCCTAGGGCTGATGCTAACCCTAACCCTAACCCTAACACTATCCTAGGGCTGATGCTATCCCTAACCCTAACCCTAACACTATCCTAGGGCTGATGCTAACCCTAACCCTAACCCTAATACTATCCTAGGGCTGATGCTAACCCTAACCCTAACCCTAACACTATCCTAGGGCTGATGCTAACCCTAACCCTAACCCTAACACTATCCTAGGGCGGATGCTAACACTAACCCTAACCCTAACACTATCCTAGGGCTGATGCTAACCCTAACACTAACACTATCCTAGGGCTGATGCTAACCCTAACCCTAACCCTAACATTATCCTAGGGCTTATGCTAACCCTAACCCTAACTCTAACACTATCTTAGGGCTGAGGCTAACCCTAACCCTAACACTATCCTACGGCTGATGCTAACCCTAACCCTAACCCTAACACTATCCTAGGGCTGATGCTAACCCTAACCCTAACACTATCCTAGGGCTGATGCTAACCCTAACCCTAACCCTAACACTATCCTAGGGCTGATGCTAACCCTAACCCTAACACTATCCTAGGGCTGATGCTAACCCTAACCCTAACCCTAACACTATTCTAGGGCTGATGCTAACCCTAACCCTAACCCTAACACTATCCTAGGGCGGATGCTAACCCTAACCCTAACCCTAACACTATCCTAGGGCTGATGCTAACCCTAACACTAACACTATCCTAGGGCTGATGCTAACCCTAACACTAACCCTAACACTATCCTAGGGCGGATGCTAACCCTAACCCAAACTCTAACACTATCTTAGGGCTGAGGCTAACCCTAACCCTAACACTATCCTACGGCTGATGCTAACCCTAACCCTAACCCTAAGACTATCCTAGGGCTGATGCTAACCCTAACCCTAACACTATCCTAGGCCTGATGCTAACCTTAAGCCTAACCCTAACACTATCGTAGGGCTGATGCTAACCCTAACCCTAACACTATCCTAGGGCTGATGCTAACCTAACCCTAACCCTAACACTATCCTAGGGCTGATGCTAACCCTAACCCTAACACTATCCTAGGCCTGATGATAACCCTAACCCTAACCCTAACACCATCCTAGGGCTGATGCTAAACCTAAGCCTAACACTATCCTAGGGCTGATGCTAACCCTAACCCTAACTCTAACACTATCCTAGGGCTGATGCTAACCCTAAACCTAACACTATCCTAGGCCTGATGCTAACCCTAACCCTAACCCTAACCCTAACACTATCCTAGGCCTGATGCTAACCCTAACCCTAACCCTAACACTATCCTAGAGCTGATGCTAACCCTAACCCTAACCCTAACCCTAACCCTAATACTATCCTAGGGCTGATGCTAACCCTAACCCTAACCCTAACACTATCCTAGGGCTGATGCTAACCCTAACCCTAACTCTAACACTATCCTAGGGCTGAGGCTAACCCTAACCCTCACACTATCCTACGGCTGATGCTAACCCTAACCCTAACCCAAACACTATCCTAAGGCTGATGCTAACTCTAACACTAACACTATCCTAGGCCTGGTGCTAACCCTAACCCTAACCCAAAAACTATTCTAGGGCTGATGCTAACCCTAACCCTAATAATATCCTAGGGCTGATGCTAACCCTAACCCTAACCCTAACACTATCCTAGGGCTGATGCTATCCCTAACACTAACCCTAACACTATCCTAGGGCTGATGCTAACCCTAACCCTAACCCTAATACTGTCCTAGGGCTGATGCTAACCCTAACCCTAACCCTAACACTATCCTAGGGCTGATGCTAACCCTAACCCTAACCCTAACACTATCCTAGGGCTGATTCTAACCGTAACCCTAACACTATCCTAGGCCTGATGCTAACCCTAACACTTATCCTAACACTATCCTAGGGCTGATGCTAACCCTAACCCTAACCCTAACACTATCCTAGGGCTGATGCTAACCCTAACCCTAACACTAACACTATCCTAGGGCAGATGCTAACCCTAACCCTAACACTAACACTATCCTAGGGCTGATGGTAACCCTAACCCTAACACTCTCCTAGGCCTGATGCTAACCCTAACCCTAACACTATTCTAGGGCTGATGCTAACCCTAACCCTAACCCTAACACTATCCTAGGCCTGATGCTAACCCTATCCCTAACCCTAACACTATCCTAGGGCTGATGCTAACCCTAACCCTAATAATATACTAGGGCTGATGCTAACCCTAACCCTAACCCTAACACTATCCTAGGCCTGATGCTAACCCTAACCCTAACCCTAACACTGTCCTAGGGCTGATGCTAACCCTAACCCTAACTCTTACACTATCCTAGGGCTGAGGCTAACCCTAACCCTAACACTATCCTACGGCTGATGCTAACCCTAACCCTAACCCAAACACTATCCTAAGGCTGATGCTAACCCTAACACTAAAACTATCCTAGGCCTTGTGCTAACCCTAACCGTAACCCAAACACTATGCTAGGGCTGATGCTAACACTAACCCTAATAATATCCTAGGGCTGATGCTAACCCTAACCCAAACCCTAACACTATCCTAGGGCTGATGCTATCCCTAACCCTAACCCTAACACTATCCTAGGGCTGATGCTAACCCTAACCCTAACCCTAATACTATCCTAGGGCTGATGCTAACCCTAACCCTAACCCTAACACTATCCTAGGGCTGATGCTAACCCTAACCCTAACCCTAACACTATCCTAGGGCTGATTCTAACCGTAACCCTAACACTATCCTAGGCCTGATGCTAACCCTAACCCTTACCCTAACACTATCCTAGGGCTGATTCTAACCGTAACCCTAACACTATCCTAGGCCTGATGCTAACCCTAACCCTTACCCTAACACTATCCTAGGACTGATGCTAACCCTAACCCTAACCCTAACACTATCCTAGGGCTGATGCTAACCCTAACCCTAACACTAACACTATCCTAGGGCTGATGCTAACCCTAACCCTAACACTAACACTATCCTAGGGCTGATGCTAACCCTAACCCTAACACTCTCCTAGGCCTGATGCTAACCCTCACCCTAACACTATCCTAGGGCTGATGCTAACCCTAACCCTAACCCTAACACTATCCTAGGCCTGATGCTAACCCTATCCCTAACCCTAACACTATCCTAGGGCTGATGCTAACCCTAACCCTAATAATATCCTAGGGCTGATGCTAACCCTAACCCTAACCCTAACACTATCCTAGGGCTGATTCTAACCGTAACCCTAACACTACCCTAGGCCTGATGCTAACCCTAACCCTTACCCTAACACTATCCTAGGGCTGATGCTTAACCTAACCATAACCCTAACACTATCCTAGGGCTGATGCTAACCCTAACCCTAACCCTAACACTATCCTAGGACGGATGCTAACCCTAACCCTAACCCTAACACTATCCTAGGGCTGATGCTAACCCTAACACTAACACTATCCTAGGGCTGATGCTACCCCTAACCCTAACCCTAACACTACCCTAGGCTGATGCTAACCCTAACCCTAACTCTAACACTATCTTAGGGCTGAGGCTAACCCTAACCCTAACACTATCCTACGGCTGATGCTAACCCTAACCCTAACCCTAAGACTATCCTAGGGCTGATGCTAACCCTAACCCTAACACTATCCTAGGCCTGATGCTAACCCTAAGCCTAACCCTAACACTATCGTAGGGCTGATGCTAACCCTAACCCTAACACTATCCTAGGGCTGATGCTTACCCTAACCCTAACCCTAATACTATCCTAGAGCTGATGCTAACCCTAACCCTAACACTATCCTAGGCCTGATGATAACCCTAACCCTAACCCTAACACTATCCTAGGGCTGATGCTAACGCTAACCCTAACCCTAACACTATCCTAGGGCTGATGCTAACCCTAACCCTAACACTATCCTAGGCCTGATGCTAACCCTAAGCCTAACCCTAACACTATCGTAGGGCTGATGCTAACCCTAACCCTAACACTATCCTAGGGCTGATGCTTACCCTAACCCTAACCCTAATACTATCCTAGAGCTGATGCTAACCCTAACCCTAACACTATCCTAGGCCTGATGATAACCCTAACCCTAACCCTAACACTATCCTAGGGCTGATGCTAACGCTAACCCTAACCCTAACACTATCCTAGGGCTGATGCTAACCCTAACCCTAACACTATCCTAGGCCAGATGCTAACCCTAACCCTAACCCTAACACTATCCTAGGGCTGATGCTAACCCTAACCCTAACCCTAACACTATCCTAGAGCTGATGCTAACCCTAACCCTAACACTAACCCTAACCCTAACACTATCCTAGGGCTGATGCTAACCCTAACCCTAACTCTAACACTATCCTAGGGCTGAGGCTAACCCTAACCCTAACACTATCCTACGGTGATGCTAACCCTAACCCTAACCCAAACACTATCCTAAGGCTGATGCTAACCCTAACACTAAAACTATCCTAGGCCTTGTGCTAACCCTAACCGTAACCCAAACACTATTCTAGGGCTGATGCTAACACTAACCCTAATAATATCCTAGGGCTGATGCTAACCCTAACCCTAACCCTAACACTATCCTAGGGATGATGCTATCCCTAACCCTAACCCTAACACTATCCTAGGGCTGATGCTAACCCTAACCCTAACCCTAATACTATCCTAGGGCTGATGCTAACCCTAACCCTAACCCTAACACTATCCTAGGGCTGATGCTAACCCTAACCCTAACCCTAACACTATCCTAGGGCTGATTCTAACCGTAACCCTAACACAATCCTAGGCCTGATGCTAACCCTAACCCTTACCCTAACACTATCCTAGGGCTGATGCTAACCCTAACCCTAACCCTAACACTATCCTAGGGCTGATGCTAACCGTAACCCTAACACTATCCTAGGCCTGATGCTAACCCTAACCCTTACCCTAACACTATCCTAGGGCTGATGCTAAACCTAACCATAACCCTAACACTATCCTAGGGCTGATGCTAACCCTAACCCTAACACTATCCTAGGGCTGATGCTAACCCTAACCCTAACCCGTACACTCTCCTAGGGCTGATGCTAACCCTAACCCTAACACTATCCTAGGGCTGATGCTAACCCTAACCCTAACCCTAACACTATCCTAGGGCTGATGCTAACCCTAACCCTAACACTATCCTAGGGCTGATGCTAACCCTAACCCTAACCCTAACACTATCCTAGGCCTGATGCTAACGCTAACCCTAACCCTAACACTATCCTAGGGCTGATGCTAACCCTAACCCTAAAACTAACACTATCCTAGGGTTGATGCTAACCCTAACCCTAACACTATCCTAGGGCTGATGCTAACCCTAACCCTACCCCTAACACTATCCTAGGGCTGATGCTAACCCTAACCCTAACACTAACCTAGGGCTGATGATAACCCTAACCCTAACCCTAACACTATCCTAGGGCTGATGCTAACCCTAACCCTAACCCTAACACTATCCTAGGGTTGATGCTAACCCTAACCCTAACCCCAGCACTATCCTAGAGCTGATGCTAACGCTAACCCTAACCCTAACCCTAACCCTAATACTATCCTAGGGCTGATGCTAACCCAAACCCTAACCCTAACACTATCCTAGGGCTGATGCTAACCCTAACACTAACACTATCCTAGGGCTGATGCTAACCCTAACCCTAACCCTAACACTATCCTAGGGCTGATGCTAACCCTAACCCTAACTCTAACACTATGCTAGGGCTGAGGCTAACCCTAACACTAACACTATCCTAGGGCTGATGCTAACCCTAACCCTAACTCTAACACTATCTTAGGGCTTAGGCTAACCCTAACCCTAACACTAATCTAGGGCTGATGCTAACCCTAAACCTAATAATATCCTAGGGCAGATGCTAACCCTAACCCTAACCCTAACACTATCCTAGAGCTGATGCTAGCCCTAACCCTAACCCTAACACTATCCTAGAGCTGATGCTAACCCTAACCCTAACCCTAACCCTAACCCTAACACTATCCTAAGGCTGATGCTAACCCTAACACTAACACTATCCTAGGCCTGGTGCTAACCCCAACATTAACCCTAACACTATTCTAGGGCTGATGCTAACCCTAACCCTAATAATATCCTAGGGCTGATGCTAACCCTAACCCTAACCCTAACACTATCCTAGGGCGGATGCTATCCCTAACCCTAACCCTAACACTATCCTAGGGCTGATGCTAACCCTAACCCTAACCCTAATACTATCCTAGGGCTGATGCTAACCCTAACCCTAACCCTAACACTATCCTAGGGCTGATGCTAACCCTAACCCTAACCCTAACACTATCCTAGGGCTGATTCTAACCGTAACCCTAACACTATCCTAGGCCTGATGCTAACCCTAACCCTTACCCTAACACTATCCTAGGGCTGATGCTAAACCTATCCATAACCCTAACACTATCCTAGGGCTGATGCTAACCCTAACCCTAACACTAACACTATCCTAGGGCTGATGCTAACCCTAACCCTAACACTCTCCTAGGCCTGATGCTAACCCTAACCCTAACACTATCCTAGGGCTGATGGTAACCCTAACCCTAACCCTAACACTATCCTAGGCCTGATGCTAACCCTATCCCTAACCCTAACACTATCCTAGGGCTGATGCTAACCCTAACGCTAACCCTAACACTATCCTTGAACTGATGCTAACCCTAACCCTAACCCTAACACTATTCTAGGCCTGATGATAACCCTAACCCTAACCCTGACACTATCCTAGGGTTTATGTTAACCCTAACCCTAACACTATCCTAGGGCTGATGCTAACCCTAACCCTAACCCTAACACTATCCTAGGGCGGATGCTAACCCTAACCCTAACCCTAACACTATCCTAGGGCTGATGCTAACCCTAACACTAACACTATCCTAGGGCTGATGCTAACCCTAACCCTAACCCTAACACTATCCTAGGGCTGATGCTAACCCTAACCCTAACTCTAACAGTCTCCTAGGGCTGAGGCTAACCCTAACACTAACACTATCCTAGGGCTGATGCTAACCCTAACCCTCACCCTAACACTATCCTAGGGCTGATGCTTACCCTAACCCTAACACTATCATAGGGCTGATGCTAACCCTAACACTAACACTATCCTAGGGCTGATGCTACCCCTAACCCTAACCCTAACACTACCCTAGGCTGATGCTAACCCTAACCCTAACTCTAACACTATCTTAGGGCTGAGGCTAACCCTAACCCTAACACTATCCTACGGCTGATGCTAACCCTAACCCTAACCCTAAGACTATCCTAGGGCTGATGCTAACCCTAACCCTAACACTATCCTAGGCCTGATGCTAACCCTAAGCCTAACCCTAACACTATCGTAGGGCTGATGCTAACCCTAACCCTAACACTATCCTAGGGCTGATGCTTACCCTAACCCTAACCCTAATACTATCCTAGAGCTGATGCTAACCCTAACCCTAACACTATCCTAGGCCTGATGATAACCCTAACCCTAACCCTAACACCATCCTAGGGCTGATGCTAACCCTAACCCTAACACTATCCTAGGGCTGATGCTAACGCTAACCCTAACCCTAACACTATCCTAGGGCTGATGCTAACCCTAACCCTAACACTATCCTAGGCCAGATGCTAACCCTAACCCTAACCCTAACACTATCCTAGGGCTGATGCTAACCCTAACCCTAACCCTAACACTATCCTAGAGCTGATGCTAACCCTAACCCTAACACTAACCCTAACCCTAACACTATCCTAGGGCTGATGCTAACCCTAACCCTAACTCTAACACTATCCTAGGGCTGAGGCTAACCCTAACCCTAACACTATCCTACGGCTGATGCTAACCCTAACCCTAACCCAAACACTATCCTAAGGCTGATGCTAACCCTAACACTAAAACTATCCTAGGCCTTGTGCTAACCCTAACCGTAACCCAAACACTATTCTAGGGCTGATGCTAACACTAACCCTAATAATATCCTAGGGCTGATGCTAACCCTAACCCTAACCCAAACACTATCCTAAGGCTGATGCTAACTCTAACACTAACACTATCCTAGGCCTGGTGCTAACCCTAACCCTAACCCAAAAACTATTCTAGGGCTGATGCTAACCCTAACCCTAATAATATCCTAGGGCTGATGCTAACCCTAACCCTAACCCTAACACTATCCTAGGGCTGATGCTATCCCTAACACTAACCCTAACACTATCCTAGGGCTGATGCTAACCCTAACCCTAACCCTAATACTGTCCTAGGGCTGATGCTAACCCTAACCCTAACCCTAACACTATCCTAGGGCTGATGCTAACCCTAACCCTAACCCTAACACTATCCTAGGGCTGATTCTAACCGTAACCCTAACACTATCCTAGGCCTGATGCTAACCCTAACACTTATCCTAACACTATCCTAGGGCTGATGCTAACCCTAACCCTAACCCTAACACTATCCTAGGGCTGATGCTAACCCTAACCCTAACACTAACACTATCCTAGGGCAGATGCTAACCCTAACCCTAACACTAACACTATCCTAGGGCTGATGCTAACCCTAACCCTAACACTCTCCTAGGCCTGATGCTAACCCTAACCCTAACACTATCCTAGGGCTGATGCTAACCCTAACCCTAACCCTAACACTATCCTAGGCCTGATGCTAACCCTATCCCTAACCCTAACACTATCCTAGGGCTGATGCTAACCCTAACCCTAATAATATCCTAGGGCTGATGCTAACCCTAACCCTAACCCTAACACTATCCTAGGGCTGATGCTAACCCTAACCCTAACCCTAACACTATCCTAGGGCTGATGCTAACCCTAACCCTAACCCTAACACTATCCTAGGGCTGATGCTAACCCTAACCCTAACACTATCCTAGGCCTGATGATAACCCTAACCCTAACCCTAACACCATCCTAGGGCTGAGGCTAACCCTAAGCCTAACACTATCCTAGGGCTGATGCTAACCCTAACCCTAACCCTGACACTATCCTAGGGCTGATGCTAACCCTAACCCTAACACTATCCTAGGCCTGATGCTAACCCTAACCCTAACCCTATCACTATCCTAGGGCTGATGCTAACCCTAACCCTAACCCTAACACTATCCTAGAGCTGATGCTAACCCTAACCCTAACCCTAACCCTAACCCTAATACTATCCTAGGGCTGATGCTAACCCTAACCCTAACCCTAACACTATCCTAGGGCTGATGCTAACCCTAACCCTAACTCTAACACTATCCTAGGGCTGAGGCTAACGCTAACCCTAACACTATCCTACGGCTGATGCTAACCCTAACCCTAACCGAAACACTATCCTAAGGCTGATGCTAACCCTAACACTAACACTATCCTAGGTCTTGTGCTAACCCTAACCCTAACAAAAACACTATTCTAGGGCTGATGCTAACACTAACCCTAATAATATCCTAGGGCTGATGCTAACCCTAACCCTAACCCTAACACTATCCTAGTTCTGATGCTATCCCTAACCCTAACCCTAACACTATCCTAGGGCTGATGCTAACATTAACCCTAACCCTAATACTATCCTAGGGCTGATGCTAACCCTAACCCTAACCCTAACACTATCCTAGGGCGGATGCTAACCCTAACCCTAACCCTAACACTATCCTAGGGCTGATTCTAACCGTAACCCTAACACTATCCTAGGCCTGATACTAACCCTAACCCTTACCCTAACACTATCCTAGGGCTGATGCTAACCCTAACCCTAACCCTAACACTATCCTAGGGCTGATGCTAACCCTAACCCTAACACTAACACTATCCTAGGGCTGATGCTAACCCAAACCCTAACACTAACACTATCCTAGGGCTGATGCTAACCCTAACGCTAACACTCTCCTAGGCCTGATGCTAACCCTAACCCTAACACTATCCTAGGGCTGATGCTAACCCTAACCCTAACCCTAACACTATCCTAGGCCTGATGCTAACCCTATCCCTAACCCTAACACTATCCTAGGGCTGATGGTAACCCTAACCCTAATAATATCCTAGGGCAGATGCTAACCATAACCCTAACCCTAACACTATCCTAGGGCTGATGCTAACCCTAACCCAAACCTAACACTATCCTAGGGCTGATGCTAACCCTAACCCTAACCCTAACACTATCCTAGGGCTGATGCTAACCCTAACCCTAACAATATCCTAGGCCTGATGATATCCATAACCCTAAACCTAACACTATCCTAGGGCTGATGCTAACCCTAACCCTAACCCTAACACTATCCTAGGGCTGATGCTAACCCTAACCCTAACCCTAACACTATCCTAGGGCTGATGCTAACCCTAACCCTAACCCTAACGCTATCCTAGGGCTGATGCTAACCCTAACACTAACACTATCCTTTGGCTGATGCTAACCCTAACCCTAACCCTAACACTACCCTAGGCTGATGCTAACCCTAACCCTAACTCTAACACTATCTTAGGGCTGAGGCTAACCCTAACCCTAACACTATCCTACGGCTGATGCTAACCCTAACCCTAACCCTAAGACTATCCTAGGGCTGATGCTAACCCTAACCCTAACACTATCCTAGGCCTGATGCTAACCCTAAGCCTAACCCTAACACTATCGTAGGGCTGATGCTAACCCTAACCCTAACACTATCCTAGGGCTGATGCTAACCTAACACTAACCCTAACACTATCCTAGGGCTGATGCTAACCCTAACCCTGACACTATCCTAGGCCTGATGATAACCCTAACCCTAACACTAACACCATCCTAGGGCTGATGCTAACCCTAAGCCTAACACTATCCTAGGGCTGATGCTAACCCTAACCCTAACCCTGACACTATCCTAGGACTGATGCTAACCCTAACCCTAACAGTATCCTAGGCCTGATCCTAACCCTAACCCTAACCCTAACACTATCCTAGGGCTGATGCTAACCCTAACCCGAACACTATCCTAGAGCTGATGCTAACCCTAACCCTAACCCTAACCCTAACCCTAATACTATCCTAGGGCTGATGCTAACCCTAACCCTAATAATATCCTAGGGCTGATGCTAACCCTAACCCTAACCCTAACACTATCCTAGGGCTGATGCTATCCCTAACCCTAACCCTAACACTATCCTAGGGCTGATGCTAACCCTAACCCTAACCCTAATACTATCCTAGGGCTGATGCTAACCCTAACCCTAACCCTAACACTATCCTAGGGCTGATGCTAACCCTAACCCTAACCCTAACACTATCCTAGGGCGGATGCTAACACTAACCCTAACCCTAACACTATCCTAGGGCTGATGCTAACCCTAACACTAACACTATCCTAGGGCTGATGCTAACCCTAACCCTAACCCTAACATTATCCTAGGGCTTATGCTAACCCTAACCCTAACTCTAACACTATCTTAGGGCTGAGGCTAACCCTAACCCTAACACTATCCTACGGCTGATGCTAACCCTAACCCTAATCCTAACACTATCCTAGGGCTGATGCTAACCCTAACCCTAACAATATCCTAGGCCTGATGATATCCATAACCCTAAACCTAACACTATCCTAGGGCTGATGCTAACCCTAACCCTAACCCTAACACTATCCTAGGGCTGATGCTAACCCTAACCCTAACCCTAACACTATCCTAGGACGGATGCTAACCCTAACCCTAACCCTAACGCTATCCTAGGGCTGATGCTAACCCTAACACTAACACTATCCTTTGGCTGATGCTAACCCTAACCCTAACCCTAACACTACCCTAGGCTGATGCTAACCCTAACCCTAACTCTAACACTATCTTAGGGCTGAGGCTAACCCTAACCCTAACACTATCCTACGGCTGATGCTAACCCTAACCCTAACCCTAAGACTATCCTAGGGCTGATGCTAACCCTAACCCTAACACTATACTAGGCCTGATGCTAACCCTAAGCCTAACCCTAACACTATCGTAGGGCTGATGCTAACCCTAACCCTAACACTATCCTAGGGCTCATGCTAACCTAACACTAACCCTAACACTATCCTAGGGCTGATGCTAACCCTAACCCTGACACTATCCTAGGCCTGATGATAACCCTAACCCTAACACTAACACCATCCTAGGGCTGATGCTAACCCTAAGCCTAACACTATCCTAGGGCTGATGCTAACCCTAACCCTAACCCTGACACTATCCTAGGGCTGATGCTAACCCTAACCCTAACACTATCCTAGGCCTGATGCTAACCCTAACCCTAACCCTAACACTATCCTAGGGCTGATGCTAACCCTAACCCGAACACTATCCTAGAGCTGATGCTAACCCTAACCCTAACCCTAACCCTAACCCTAATACTATCCTAGGGCTGATGCTAACCCTAACCCTAATAATATCCTAGGGCTGATGCTAACCCTAACCCTAACCCTAACACTATCCTAGGGCTGATGCTATCCCTAACCCTAACCCTAACACTATCCTAGGGCTGATGCTAACCCTAACCCTAACCCTAATACTATCCTAGGGCTGATGCTAACCCTAACCCTAACCCTAACACTATCCTAGGGCTGATGCTAACCCTAACCCTAACCCTAACACTATCCTAGGGCGGATGCTAACACTAACCCTAACCCTAACACTATCCTAGGGCTGATGCTAACCCTAACACTAACACTATCCTAGGGCTGATGCTAACCCTAACCCTAACCCTAACATTATCCTAGGGCTTATGCTAACCCTAACCCTAACTCTAACACTATCTTAGGGCTGAGGCTAACCCTAACCCTAACACTATCCTACGGCTGATGCTAACCCTAACCCTAACCCTAACACTATCCTAGGGCTGATGCTAACCCTAACCCTAACACTATCCTAGGGCTGATGCTAACCCTAACCCTAACCCTAACACTATCCTAGGGCTGATGCTAACCCTAACCCTAACACTATCCTAGGGCTGATGCTAACCCTAACCCTAACCCTAACACTATTCTAGGGCTGATGCTAACCCTAACCCTAACCCTAACACTATCCTAGGGCGGATGCTAACCCTAACCCTAACCCTAACACTATCCTAGGGCTGATGCTAACCCTAACACTAACACTATCCTAGGGCTGATGCTAACCCTAACACTAACCCTAACACTATCCTAGGGCGGATGCTAACCCTAACCCAAACTCTAACACTATCTTAGGGCTGAGGCTAACCCTAACCCTAACACTATCCTACGGCTGATGCTAACCCTAACCCTAACCCTAAGACTATCCTAGGGCTGATGCTAACCCTAACCCTAACACTATCCTAGGCCTGATGCTAACCTTAAGCCTAACCCTAACACTATCGTAGGGCTGATGCTAACCCTAACCCTAACACTATCCTAGGGCTGATGCTAACCTAACCCTAACCCTAACACTATCCTAGGGCTGATGCTAACCCTAACCCTAACACTATCCTAGGCCTGATGATAACCCTAACCCTAACCCTAACACCATCCTAGGGCTGATGCTAAACCTAAGCCTAACACTATCCTAGGGCTGATGCTAACCCTAACCCTAACTCTAACACTATCCTAGGGCTGATGCTAACCCTAAACCTAACACTATCCTAGGCCTGATGCTAACCCTAACCCTAACCCTAACCCTAACACTATCCTAGGCCTGATGCTAACCCTAACCCTAACCCTAACACTATCCTAGAGCTGATGCTAACCCTAACCCTAACCCTAACCCTAACCCTAATACTATCCTAGGGCTGATGCTAACCCTAACCCTAACCCTAACACTATCCTAGGGCTGATGCTAACCCTAACCCTAACTCTAACACTATCCTAGGGCTGAGGCTAACCCTAACCCTCACACTATCCTACGGCTGATGCTAACCCTAACCCTAACCCAAACACTATCCTAAGGCTGATGCTAACTCTAACACTAACACTATCCTAGGCCTGGTGCTAACCCTAACCCTAACCCAAAAACTATTCTAGGGCTGATGCTAACCCTAACCCTAATAATATCCTAGGGCTGATGCTAACCCTAACCCTAACCCTAACACTATCCTAGGGCTGATGCTATCCCTAACACTAACCCTAACACTATCCTAGGGCTGATGCTAACCCTAACCCTAACCCTAATACTGTCCTAGGGCTGATGCTAACCCTAACCCTAACGCTAACACTATCCTAGGGCTGATGCTAACCCTAACCCTAACCCTAACACTATCCTAGGGCTGATTCTAACCGTAACCCTAACACTATCCTAGGCCTGATGCTAACCCTAACACTTATCCTAACACTATCCTAGGGCTGATGCTAACCCTAACCCTAACCCTAACACTATCCTAGGGCTGATGCTAACCCTAACCCTAACACTAACACTATCCTAGGGCAGATGCTAACCCTAACCCTAACACTAACACTATCCTAGGGCTGATGGTAACCCTAACCCTAACACTCTCCTAGGCCTGATGCTAACCCTAACCCTAACACTATTCTAGGGCTGATGCTAACCCTAACCCTAACCCTAACACTATCCTAGGCCTGATGCTAACCCTATCCCTAACCCTAACACTATCCTAGGGCTGATGCTAACCCTAACCCTAATAATATACTAGGGCTGATGCTAACCCTAACCCTAACCCTAACACTATCCTAGGCCTGATGCTAACCCTAACCCTAACCCTAACACTGTCCTAGGGCTGATGCTAACCCTAACCCTAACTCTTACACTATCCTAGGGCTGAGGCTAACCCTAACCCTAACACTATCCTACGGCTGATGCTAACCCTAACCCTAACCCAAACACTATCCTAAGGCTGATGCTAACCCTAACACTAAAACTATCCTAGGCCTTGTGCTAACCCTAACCGTAACCCAAACACTATTCTAGGGCTGATGCTAACACTAACCCTAATAATATCCTAGGGCTGATGCTAACCCTAACCCAAACCCTAACACTATCCTAGGGCTGATGCTATCCCTAACCTTAACCCTAACACTATCCTAGGGCTGATGCTAACCCTAACCCTAACCCTAATACTATCCTAGGGCTGATGCTAACCCTAACCCTAACCCTAACACTATCCTAGGCCTGATGCTAACCCTAACCCTTACCCTAACACTATCCTAGGGCTGATTCTAACCGTAACCCTAACACTATCCTAGGCCTGATGCTAACCCTAACCCTTACCCTAACACTATCCTAGGACTGATGCTAACCCTAACCCTAACCCTAACACTATCCTAGGGCTGATGCTAACCCTAACCCTAACACTAACACTATCCTAGGGCTGATGCTAACCCTAACCCTAACACTAACACTATCCTAGGGCTGATGCTAACCCTAACACTAACACTCTCCTAGGCCTGATGCTAACCCTCACCCTAACACTATCCTAGGGCTGATGCTAACCCTAACCCTAACCCTAACACTATCCTAGGCCTGATGCTAACCCTATCCCTAACCCTAACACTATCCTAGGGCTGATGCTAACCCTAACCCTAATAATATCCTAGGGCTGATGCTAACCCTAACCCTAACCCTAACACTATCCTAGGGCTGATTCTAACCGTAACCCTAACACTACCCTAGGCCTGATGCTAACCCTAACCCTTACCCTAACACTATCCTAGGGCTGATGCTTAACCTAACCATAACCCTAACACTATCCTAGGGCTGATGCTAACCCTAACCCTAACCCTAACACTATCCTAGGACGGATGCTAACCCTAACCCTAACCCTAACACTATCCTAGGGCTGATGCTAACCCTAACACTAACACTATCCTAGGGCTGATGCTACCCCTAACCCTAACCCTAACACTACCCTAGGCTGATGCTAACCCTAACCCTAACTCTAACACTATCTTAGGGCTGAGGCTAACCCTAACCCTAACACTATCCTACGGCTGATGCTAACCGTAACCCTAACCCTAAGACTATCCTAGGGCTGATGCTAACCCTAACCCTAACACTATCCTAGGCCTGATGCTAACCCTAAGCCTAACCCTAACACTATCGTAGGGCTGATGCTAACCCTAACCCTAACACTATCCTAGGGCTGATGCTTACCCTAACCCTAACCCTAATACTATCCTAGAGCTGATGCTAACCCTAACCCTAACACTATCCTAGGCCTGATGATAACCCTAACCCTAACCCTAACACCATCCTAGGGCTGATGCTAACCCTAACCCTAACACTATCCTAGGGCTGATGCTAACGCTAACCCTAACCCTAACACTATCCTAGGGCTGATGCTAACCCTAACCCTAACACTATCCTAGGCCAGATGCTAACCCTAACCCTAACCCTAACACTATCCTAGGGCTGATGCTAACCCTAACCCTAACCCTAACACTATCCTAGAGCTGATGCTAACCCTAACCCTAACACTAACCCTAACCCTAACACTATCCTAGGGCTGATGCTAACCCTAACCCTAACTCTAACACTATCCTAGGGCTGAGGCTAACCCTAACCCTAACACTATCCTACGGCTGATGCTAACCCTAACCCTAACCCAAACACTATCCTAAGGCTGATGCTAACCCTAACACTAAAACTATCCTAGGCCTTGTGCTAACCCTAACCGTAACCCAAACACTATTCTAGGGCTGATGCTAACACTAACCCTAATAATATCCTAGGGCTGATGCTAACCCTAACCCTAACCCTAACACTATCCTAGGGATGATGCTATCCCTAACCCTAACCCTAACACTATCCTAGGGCTGATGCTAACCCTAACCCTAACCCTAATACTATCCTAGGGCTGATGCTAACCCTAACCCTAACCCTAACACTATCCTAGGGCTGATGCTAACCGTAACCCTAACCCTAACACTATCCTAGGGCTGATTCTAACCGTAACCCTAACACAATCCTAGGCCTGATGCTAACCCTAACCCTTACCCTAACACTATCCTAGGGCTGATGCTAACCCTAACCCTAACCCTAACACTATCCTAGGGCTGATGCTAACCGTAACCCTAACACTATCCTAGGCCTGATGCTAACCCTAACCCTTACCCTAACACTATCCTAGGGCTGATGCTAAACCTAACCATAACCCTAACACTATCCTAGGGCTGATGCTAACCCTAACCCTAACACTATCCTAGGGCTGATGCTAACCCTAACCCTAACCCGTACACTCTCCTAGGGCTGATGCTAACCCTAACCCTAACACTATCCTAGGGCTGATGCTAACCCTAACCCTAACCCTAACACTATCCTAGGGCTGATGCTAACCCTAACCCTAACACTATCCTAGGGCTGATGCTAACCCTAACCCTAACCCTAACATTATCCTAGGCCTGATGCTAACGCTAACCCTAACCCTAACACTATCCTAGGGCTGATGCTAACCCTAACCCTAAAACTAACACTATCCTAGGGTTGATGCTAACCCTAACCCTAACACTATCCTAGGGCTGATGCTAACCCTAACCCTACCCCTAACACTATCCTAGGGCTGATGCTAACCCTAACCCTAACACTAACCTAGGGCTGATGATAACCCTAACCCTAACCCTAACACTATCCTAGGGCTGATGCTAACCCTAACCCTAACCCTAACACTATCCTAGGGTTGATGCTAACCCTAACCCTAACCCCAGCACTATCCTAGAGCTGATGCTAACGCTAACCCTAACCCTAACCCTAACCCTAATACTATCCTAGGGCTGATGCTAACCCAAACCCTAACCCTAACACTATCCTAGGGCTGATGCTAACCCTAACACTAACACTATCCTAGGGCTGATGCTAACCCTAACCCTAACCCTAACACTATCCTAGGGCTGATGCTAACCCTAACCCTAACTCTAACACTATGCTAGGGCTGAGGCTAACCCTAACACTAACACTATCCTAGGGCTGATGCTAACCCTAACCCTAACTCTAACACTATCTTAGGGCTTAGGCTAACCCTAACCCTAACACTAATCTAGGGCTGATGCTAACCCTAAACCTAATAATATCCTAGGGCAGATGCTAACCCTAACCCTAACCCTAACACTATCCTAGAGCTGATGCTAGCCCTAACCCTAACCCTAACACTATCCTAGAGCTGATGCTAACCCTAACCCTAACCCTAACCCTAACCCTAACACTATCCTAAGGCTGATGCTAACCCTAACACTAACACTATCCTAGGCCTGGTGCTAACCCCAACATTAACCCTAACACTATTCTAGGGCTGATGCTAACCCTAACCCTAATAATATCCTAGGGCTGATGCTAACCCTAACCCTAACCCTAACACTATCCTAGGGCGGATGCTATCCCTAACCCTAACCCTAACACTATCCTAGGGCTGATGCTAACCCTAACCCTAACCCTAATACTATCCTAGGGCTGATGCTAACCCTAACCCTAACCCTAACACTATCCTAGGGCTGATGCTAACCCTAACCCTAACACTAACACTATCCTAGGGCTGATTCTAACCGTAACCCTAACACTATCCTAGGCCTGATGCTAACCCTAACCCTTACCCTAACACTATCCTAGGGCTGATGCTAAACCTATCCATAACCCTAACACTATCCTAGGGCTGATGCTAACCCTAACCCTAACACTAACACTATCCTAGGGCTGATGCTAACCCTAACCCTAACACTCTCCTAGGCCTGATGCTAACCCTAACCCTAACACTATCCTAGGGCTGATGGTAACCCTAACCCTAACCCTAACACTATCCTAGGCCTGATGCTAACCCTATCCCTAACCCTAACACTATCCTAGGGCTGATGCTAACCCTAACGCTAACCCTAACACTATCCTTGAACTGATGCTAACCCTAACCCTAACCCTAACACTATTCTAGGCCTGATGATAACCCCAACCCTAACCCTGACACTATCCTAGGGTTTATGTTAACCCTAACCCTAACACTATCCTAGGGCTGATGCTAACCCTAACCCTAACCCTAACACTATCCTAGGGCGGATGCTAACCCTAACCCTAACCCTAACACTATCCTAGGGCTGATGCTAACCCTAACACTAACACTATCCTAGGGCTGATGCTAACCCTAACCCTAACCCTAACACTATCCTAGGGCTGATGCTAACCCTAACCCTAACTCTAACAGTCTCCTAGGGCTGAGGCTAACCCTAACACTAACACTATCCTAGGGCTGATGCTAACCCTAACCCTCACCCTAACACTATCCTAGGGCTGATGCTTACCCTAACCCTAACACTATCATAGGGCTGATGCTAACCCTAACACTAACACTATCCTAGGGCTGATGCTACCCCTAACCCTAACCCTAACACTACCCTAGGCTGATGCTAACCCTAACCCTAACTCTAACACTATCTTAGGGCTGAGGCTAACCCTAACCCTAACACTATCCTACGGCTGATGCTAACCCTAACCCTAACCCTAAGACTATCCTAGGGCTGATGCTAACCCTAACCCTAACACTATCCTAGGCCTGATGCTAACCCTAAGCCTAACCCTAACACTATCGTAGGGCTGATGCTAACCCTAACCCTAACACTATCCTAGGGCTGATGCTTACCCTAACCCTAACCCTAATACTATCCTAGAGCTGATGCTAACCCTAACCCTAACACTATCCTAGGCCTGATGATAACCCTAACCCTAACCCTAACACCATCCTAGGGCTGATGCTAACCCTAACCCTAACACTATCCTAGGGCTGATGCTAACGCTAACCCTAACCCTAACACTATCCTAGGGCTGATGCTAACCCTAACCCTAACACTATCCTAGGCCAGATGCTAACCCTAACCCTAACCCTAACACTATCCTAGGGCTGATGCTAACCCTAACCCTAACCCTAACACTATCCTAGAGCTGATGCTAACCCTAACCCTAACACTAACCCTAACCCTAACACTATCCTAGGGCTGATGCTAACCCTAACCCTAACTCTAACACTATCCTAGGGCTGAGGCTAACCCTAACCCTAACACTATCCTACGGCTGATGCTAACCCTAACCCTAACCCAAACACTATCCTAAGGCTGATGCTAACCCTAACACTAAAACTATCCTAGGCCTTGTGCTAACCCTAACCGTAACCCAAACACTATTCTAGGGCTGATGCTAACACTAACCCTAATAATATCCTAGGGCTGATGCTAACCCTAACCCTAACCCAAACACTATCCTAAGGCTGATGCTAACTCTAACACTAACACTATCCTAGGCCTGGTGCTAACCCTAACCCTAACCCAAAAACTATTCTAGGGCTGATGCTAACCCTAACCCTAATAATATCCTAGGGCTGATGCTAACCCTAACCCTAACCCTAACACTATCCTAGGGCTGATGCTATCCCTAACACTAACCCTAACACTATCCTAGGGCTGATGCTAACCCTAACCCTAACCCTAATACTGTCCTAGGGCTGATGCTAACCCTAACCCTAACCCTAACACTATCCTAGGGCTGATGCTAACCCTAACCCTAACCCTAACACTATCCTAGGGCTGATTCTAACCGTAACCCTAACACTATCCTAGGCCTGATGCTAACCCTAACACTTATCCTAACACTATCCTAGGGCTGATGCTAACCCTAACCCTAACCCTAACACTATCCTAGGGCTGATGCTAACCCTAACCCTAACACTAACACTATCCTAGGGCAGATGCTAACCCTAACCCTAACACTAACACTATCCTAGGGCTGATGCTAACCCTAACCCTAACACTCTCCTAGGCCTGATGCTAACCCTAACCCTAACACTATCCTAGGGCTGATGCTAACCCTAACCCTAACCCTAACACTATCCTAGGCCTGATGCTAACCCTATCCCTAACCCTAACACTATCCTAGGGCTGATGCTAACCCTAACCCTAATAATATCCTAGGGCTGATGCTAACCCTAACCCTAACCCTAACACTATCCTAGGGCTGATGCTAACCCTAACCCTAACCCTAACACTATCCTAGGGCTGATGCTAACCCTAACCCTAACCCTAACACTATCCTAGGGCTGATGCTAACCCTAACCCTAACAATATCCTAGGCCTGATGATATCCATAACCCTAAACCTAACACTATCCTAGGGCTGATGCTAACCCTAACCCTAACACTATCCTAGGGCTGATGCTAACCCTAACCCTAACACTAACACTATTCTAGGGCTGATGCTAACCCTAACCCTAACCCTAACACTATCCTAGGGCGGATGCTAACCCTAACCCTAACCCTAACACTATCCTAGGGCTGATGCTAACCCTAACACTAACACTATCCTAGGGCTGATGCTAACCCCAACACTAACCCTAACACTATCCTAGGGCGGATGCTAACCCTAACCCAAACTCTAACACTATCTTAGGGCTGAGGCTAACCCTAACCCTAACACTATCCTACGGCTGATGCTAACCCTAACCCTAACCCTAAGACTATCCTAGGGCTGATGCTAACCCTAACCCTAACACTATCCTAGGCCTGATGCTAACCTTAAGCCTAACCCTAACACTATCGTAGGGCTGATGCTAACCCTAACCCTAACACTATCCTAGGGCTGATGCTAACCTAACCCTAACCCTAACACTATCCTAGGGCTGATGCTAACCCTAACCCTAACACTATCCTAGGCCTGATGATAACCCTAACCCTAACCCTAACACCATCCTAGGGCTGATGCTAAACCTAAGCCTAACACTATCCTAGGGCTGATGCTAACCCTAACCCTAACTCTAACACTATCCTAGGGCTGATGCTAACCCTAAACCTAACACTATCCTAGGCCTGATGCTAACCCTAACCCTAACCCTAACCCTAACACTATCCTAGGCCTGATGCTAACCCTAACCCTAACCCTAACACTATCCTAGAGCTGATGCTAACCCTAACCCTAACCCTAACCCTAACCCTAATACTATCCTAGGGCTGATGCTAACCCTAACCCTAACCCTAACACTATCCTAGGGCTGATGCTAACCCTAACCCTAACTCTAACACTATCCTAGGGCTGAGGCTAACCCTAACCCTCACACTATCCTACGGCTGATGCTAACCCTAACCCTAACCCAAACACTATCCTAAGGCTGATGCTAACTCTAACATTAACACTATCCTAGGCCTGGTGCTAACCCTAACCCTAACCCAAAAACTATTCTAGGGCTGATGCTAACCCTAACCCTAATAATATCCTAGGGCTGATGCTAACCCTAACCCTAACCCTAACACTATCCTAGGGCTGATGCTATCCCTAACACTAACCCTAACACTATCCTAGGGCTGATGCTAACCATAACCCTAACCCTAATACTGTCCTAGGGCTGATGCTAACCCTAACCCTAACCCTAACACTATCCTAGGGCTGATGCTAACCCTAACCCTAACCCTAACACTATCCTAGGGCTGATTCTAACCGTAACCCTAACACTATCCTAGGCCTGATGCTAACCCTAACACTTATCCTAACACTATCCTAGGGCTGATGCTAACCCTAACCCTAACCCTAACACTATCCTAGGGCTGATGCTAACCCTAACCCTAACACTAACACTATCCTAGGGCAGATGCTAACCCTAACCCTAACACTAACACTATCCTAGGGCTGATGGTAACCCTAACTCTAACACTCTCCTAGGCCTGATGCTAACCCTAACCCTAACACTATTCTAGGGCTGATGCTAACCCTAACCCTAACCCTAACACTATCCTAGGCCTGATGCTAACCCTATCCCTAACCCTAACACTATCCTAGGGCTGATGCTAACCCTAACCCTAATAATATACTAGGGCTGATGCTAACCCTAACCCTAACCCTAACACTATCCTAGGCCTGATGCTAACCCTAACCCTAACCCTAACACTATCCTAGGGCTGATGCTAACCCTAACCCTAACTCTTACACTATCCTAGGGCTGAGGCTAACCCTAACCCTAACACTATCCTACGGCTGATGCTAACCCTAACCCTAACCCAAACACTATCCTAAGGCTGATGCTAACCCTAACACTAAAACTATCCTAGGCCTTGTGCTAACCCTAACCGTAACCCAAACACTATTCTAGGGCTGATGCTAACACTAACCCTAATAATATCCTAGGGCTGATGCTAACCCTAACCCTAACCCTAACACTATCCTAGGGCTGATGCTATCCCTAACCCTAACCCTAACACTATCCTAGGGCTGATGCTAACCCTAACCCTAACCCTAATACTATCCCTAGGGCTGATGCTAACCCTAACCCTAACCCTAACACTATCCTAGGGCTGATGCTAACCCTAACCCTAACCCTAACACTATCCTAGGGCTGATTCTAACCGTAACCCTAACACTATCCTAGGCCTGATGCTAACCCTAACCCTTACCCTAACACTATCCTAGGGCTGATTCTAACCGTAACCCTAACACTATCCTAGGCCTGATGCTAACCCTAACCCTTACCCTAACACTATCCTAGGACTGATGCTAACCCTAACCCTAACCCTAACACTATCCTAGGGCTGATGCTAACCCTAACCCTAACACTAACACTATCCTAGGGCTGATGCTAACCCTAACCCTAACACTAACACTATCCTAGGGCTGATGCTAACCCTAACCCTAACACTCTCCTAGGCCTGATGCTAACCCTCACCCTAACACTATCCTAGGGCTGATGCTAACCCTAACCCTAACCCTAACACTATCCTAGGCCTGATGCTAACCCTATCCCTAACCCTAACACTATCCTAGGGCTGATGCTAACCCTAACCCTAATATTATCGTAGGGCTGATGCTAACCCTAACCCTAACCCTAACACTATCCTAGGGCTGATTCTAACCGTAAACCTAACACTACCCTAGGCCTGATGCTAACCCTAACCCTTACCCTAACACTATCCTAGGGCTGATGCTTAACCTAACCATAACCCTAACACTATCCTAGGGCTGATGCTAACCCTAACCCTAACCCTAACACTATCCTAGGACGGATGCTAACCCTAACCCTAACCCTAACACTATCCTAGGGCTGATGCTAACCCTAACACTAACACTATCCTAGGGCTGATGCTACCCCTAACCCCTAACCCTAACACTACCCTAGGCTGATGCTAACCCTAACCCTAACTCTAACACTATCTTAGGGCTGAGGCTAACCCTAACCCTAACACTATCCTACGGCTGATGCTAACCCTAACCCTAACCCTAAGACTATCCTAGGGCTGATGCTAACCCTAACCCTAACACTATCCTAGGCCTGATGCTAACCCTAAGCCTAACCCTAACACTATCGTAGGGCTGATGCTAACCCTAACCCTAACACTATCCTAGGGCTGATGCTTACCCTAACCCTAACCCTAATACTATCCTAGAGCTGATGCTAACCCTAACCCTAACACTATCCTAGGCCTGATGATAACCCTAACCCTAACCCTAACACCATCCTAGGGCTGATGCTAAAGCTAACCCTAACACTATCCTAGGGCTGATGCTAACGCTAACCCTAACCCTAACACTATCCTAGGGCTGATGCTAACCCTAACCCTAACACTATCCTAGGCCAGATGCTAACCCTAACCCTAACCCTAACACTATCCTAGGGCTGATGCTAACCCTAACCCTAACCCTAACACTATCCTAGAGCTGATGCTAACCCTAACCCTAACACTAACCCTAACCCTAACACTATCCTAGGGCTGATGCTAACCCTAACCCTAACTCTAACACTATCCTAGGGCTGAGGCTAACCCTAACCCTAACACTATCCTACGGCTGATGCTAACCCTAACCCTAACCCAAACACTATCCTAAGGCTGATGCTAACCCTAACACTAAAACTATCCTAGGCCTTGTGCTAACCCTAACCGTAACCTAAACACTATTCTAGGGCTGATGCTAACACTAACCCTAATAATATCCTAGGGCTGATGCTAACCCTAACCCTAACCCTAACACTATCCTAGGGATGATGCTATCCCTAACCCTAACCCTAACACTATCCTAGGGCTGATGCTAACCCTAACCCTAACCCTAATACTATCCTAGGGCTGATGCTAACCCTAACCCTAACCCTAACACTATCCTAGGGCTGATGCTAACCGTAACCCTAACACTATCCTAGGCCTGATGCTAACCCTAACCCTTACCCTAACACTATCCTAGGGCTGATGCTAAACCTAACCATAACCCTAACACTATCCTAGGGCTGATGCTAACCCTAACCCTAACACTATCCTAGGGCTGATGCTAACCCTAACCCTAACCCGTACACTCTCCTAGGGCTGATGCTAACCCTAACCCTAACACTATCCTAGGGCTGATGCTAACCCTAACCCTAACCCTAACACTATCCTAGGGCTGATGCTAACCCTAACCCTAACACTATCCTAGGGCTGATGCTAACCCTAACCCTAACCCTAACACTATCCTAGGCCTGATGCTAACGCTAACCCTAACCCTAACACTATCCTAGGGCTGATGCTAACCCTAACCCTAAAACTAACACTATCCTAGGGTTGATGCTAACCCTAACCCTAACACTATCCTAGGGCTGATGCTAACCCTAACCCTACCCCTAACACTATCCTAGGGCTGATGCTAACCCTAACCCTAACACTAACCTAGGGCTGATGATAACCCTAACCCTAACCCTAACACTATCCTAGGGCTGATGCTAACCCTAACCCTAACCCTAACACTATCCTAGGGTTGATGCTAACCCTAACCCTAACCCCAGCACTATCCTAGAGCTGATGCTAACGCTAACCCTAACCCTAACCCTAACCCTAATACTATCCTAGGGCTGATGCTAACCCAAACCCTAACCCTAACACTATCCTAGGGCTGATGCTAACCCTAACACTAACACTATCCTAGGGCTGATGCTAACCCTAACCCTAACCCTAACACTATCCTAGGGCTGATGCTAACCCTAACCCTAACTCTAACACTATGCTAGGGCTGAGGCTAACCCTAACACTAACACTATCCTAGGGCTGATGCTAACCCTAACCCTAACTCTAACACTATCTTAGGGCTTAGGCTAACCCTAACCCTAACACTAATCTAGGGCTGATGCTAACCCTAAACCTAATAATATCCTAGGGCAGATGCTAACCCTAACCCTAACCCTAACACTATCCTAGAGCTGATGCTAGCCCTAACCCTAACCCTAACACTATCCTAGAGCTGATGCTAACCCTATCCCTAACCCTAACCCTAACCCTAACACTATCCTAAGGCTGATGCTAACCCTAACACTAACACTATCCTAGGCCTGGTGCTAACCCCAACATTAACCCCTAACACTATTCTAGGGCTGATGCTAACCCTAACCCTAATAATATCCTAGGGCTGATGCTAACCCTAACCCTAACCCTAACACTATCCTAGGGCGGATGCTATCCCTAACCCTAACCCTAACACTATCCTAGGGCTGATGCTAACCCTAACCCTAACCCTAATACTATCCTAGGGCTGATGCTAACCCTAACCCTAACCCTAACACTATCCTAGGGCTGATGCTAACCCTAAACCTAACCCTAACACTATCCTAGGGCTGATTCTAACCGTAACCCTAACACTATCCTAGGCCTGATGCTAACCCTAACCCTTACCCTAACACTATCCTAGGGCTGATGCTAAACCTATCCATAACCCTAACACTATCCTAGGGCTGATGCTAACCCTAACCCTAACACTAACACTATCCTAGGGCTGATGCTAACCCTAACCCTAACACTCTCCTAGGCCTGATGCTAACCCTAACCCTAACACTATCCTAGGGCTGATGGTAACCCTAACCCTAACCCTAACACTATCCTAGGCCTGATGCTAACCCTATCCCTAACCCTAACACTATCCTAGGGCTGATGCTAACCCTAACGCTAACCCTAACACTATCCTTGAACTGATGCTAACCCTAACCCTAACCCTAACACTATTCTAGGCCTGATGATAACCCTAACCCTAACCCTGACACTATCCTAGGGTTTATGTTAACCCTAACCCTAACACTATCCTAGGGCTGATGCTAACCCTAACCCTAACCCTAAACACTATCCTAGGGCGGATGCTAACCCTAACCCCTAACCCTAACACTATCCTAGGGCTGATGCTAACCCTAACACTAACACTATCCTAGGGCTGATGCTAACCCTAACCCTAACCCTAACACTATCCTAGGGCTGATGCTAACCCTAACCCTAACTCTAACAGTCTCCTAGGGCTGAGGCTAACCCTAACACTAACACTATCCTAGGGCTGATGCTAACCCTAACCCTAACCCTAACACTATCCTAGGGCTGATGCTTACCCTAACCCTAACACTATCATAGGGCTGATGCTAACCCTAACACTAACACTATCCTAGGGCTGATGCTACCCCTAACCCTAACCCTAACACTACCCTAGGCTGATGCTAACCCTAACCCTAACTCTAACACTATCTTAGGGCTGAGGCTAACCCTAACCCTAACACTATCCTAGGGCTGATGCTAACCCTAACCCTAACCCTAATACTATCCTAGGGCTGATGCTAACCCTAACCCTAACACTATCCTAGGCCTGATGCTAACCCTAAGCCTAACCCTAACACTATCGTAGGGCTGATGCTAACCCTAACCCTAACACTATCCTAGGGCTGATGCTTACCCTAACCCTAACCCTAATACTATCCTAGAGCTGATGCTAACCCTAACCCTAACACTATCCTAGGCCTGATGATAACCTTAACCCTAACCCTAACACCATCCTAGGGCTGATGCTAACCCTAACCCTAACACTATCCTAGGGCTGATGCTAACGCTAACCCTAACCCTAACACTATCCTAGGGCTGATGCTAACCCTAACCCTAACACTATCCTAGGCCAGATGCTAACCCTAACCCTAACCCTAACACTATCCTAGGGCTGATGCTAACCCTAACCCTAACCCTAACACTATCCTAGAGCTGATGCTAACCCTAACCCTAACACTAACCCTAACCCTAACACTATCCTAGGGCTGATGCTAACCCTAACCATAACTCTAACACTATCCTAGGGCTGAGGCTAACCCTAACCCTAACACTATCCTACGGCTGATGCTAACCCTAACCCTAACCCAAACACTATCCTAAGGCTGATGCTAACCCTAACACTAAAACTATCCTAGGCCTTGTGCTAACCCTAACCGTAACCCAAACACTATTCTAGGGCTGATGCTAACACTAACCCTAATAATATCCTAGGGCTGATGCTAACCCTAACCCTAACCCAAACACTATCCTAAGGCTGATGCTAACTCTAACACTAACACTATCCTAGGCCTGGTGCTAACCCTAACCCTAACCCAAAAACTATTCTAGGGCTGATGCTAACCCTAACCCTAATAATATCCTAGGGTGATGCTAACCCTAACCCTAACCCTAACACTATCCTAGGGCTGATGCTATCCCTAACACTAACCCTAACACTATCCTAGGGCTGATGCTAACCCTAACCCTAACCCTAATACTGTCCTAGGGCTGATGCTAACCCTAACCCTAACCCTAACACTATCCTAGGGCTGATGCTAACCCTAACCCTAACTCTAACACTATCCTAGGGCTGATGCTAACCCTAAACCTAACACTATCCTAGGCCTGATGCTAACCCTAACCCTAACCCTAACACTATCCTAGGCCTGATGCTAACCCTAACCCTAACCCTAACACTATCCTAGAGCTGATGCTAACCCTAACCCTAACCCTAACCCTAACCCTAACACTATCCTAGGGCTGATTCTAACCGTAACCCTAACACTATCCTAGGCCTGATGCTAACCCTAACACTTATCCTAACACTATCCTAGGGCTGATGCTAACCCTAACCCTAACCCTAACACTATTCTAGGGCTGATGCTAACCCTAACCCTAATAATATCCTAGGGCTGATGCTAACCCTAACCCTAACCCTAACACTATCCTAGGGCTGATGCTATCCCTAACACTAACCCTAACACTATCCTAGGGCTGATGCTAACCATAACCCTAACCCTAATACTGTCCTAGGGCTGATGCTAACCCTAACCCTAACCCTAACACTATCCTAGGGCTGATGCTAACCCTAACCCTAACCCTAACACTATCCTAGGGCTGATTCTAACCGTAACCCTAACACTATCCTAGGCCTGATGCTAACCCTAACACTTATCCTAACACTATCCTAGGGCTGATGCTAACCCTAACCCTAACCCTAACACTATCCTAGGGCTGATGCTAACCCTAACCCTAACACTAACACTATCCTAGGGCAGATGCTAACCCTAACCCTAACACTAACACTATCCTAGGGCTGATGGTAACCCTAACCCTAACACTCTCCTAGGCCTGATGCTAACCCTAACCCTAACACTATTCTAGGGCTGATGCTAACCCTAACCCTAACCCTAACACTATCCTAGGCCTGATGCTAACCCTATCCCTAACCCTAACACTATCCTAGGGCTGATGCTAACCCTAACCCTAATAATATACTAGGGCTGATGCTAACCCTAACCCTAACCCTAACACTATCCTAGGCCTGATGCTAACCCTAACCCTAACCCTAACACTATCCTAGGGCTGATGCTAACCCTAACCCTAACTCTTACACTATCCTAGGGCTGAGGCTAACCCTAACCCTAACACTATCCTACGGCTGATGCTAACCCTAACCCTAACCCAAACACTATCCTAAGGCTGATGCTAACCCTAACACTAAAACTATCCTAGGCCTTGTGCTAACCCTAACCGTAACCCAAACACTATTCTAGGGCTGATGCTAACACTAACCCTAATAATATCCTAGGGCTGATGCTAACCCTAACCCTAACCCTAACACTATCCTAGGGCTGATGCTATCCCTAACCCTAACCCTAACACTATCCTAGGGCTGATGCTAACCCTAACCCTAACCCTAATACTATCCTAGGGCTGATGCTAACCCTAACCCTAACCCTAACACTATCCTAGGGCTGATGCTAACCCTAACCCTAACCCTAACACTATCCTAGGGCTGATTCTAACCGTAACCCTAACACTATCCTAGGCCTGATGCTAACCCTAACCCTTACCCTAACACTATCCTAGGGCTGATTCTAACCGTAACCCTAACACTATCCTAGGCCTGATGCTAACCCTAACCCTTACCCTAACACTATCCTAGGACTGATG
Source organism: Lemur catta (assembly GCF_020740605.2). Taxonomy (NCBI): domain Eukaryota; kingdom Metazoa; phylum Chordata; class Mammalia; order Primates; family Lemuridae; genus Lemur; species Lemur catta. Next base: position 1,594,882 of record NC_059147.1, on the reverse strand, counting down.
CTAACCCTAACCCTAACCCTAACACTATCCTAGGGCTGATGCTAACCCTAACCCTAACACTAACACTATCCTAGGGCTGATGCTAACCCTAACCCTAACACTAACACTATCCTAGGGCTGATGCTAACCCTAACCCTAACACTCTCCTAGGCCTGATGCTAACCCTCACCCTAACACTATCCTAGGGCTGATGCTAACCCTAACCCTAACCCTAACACTATCCTAGGCCTGATGCTAACCCTATCCCTAACCCTAACACTATCCTAGGGCTGATGCTAACCCTAACCCTAATATTATCCTAGGGCTGATGCTAACCCTAACCCTAACCCTAACACTATCCTAGGGCTGATTCTAACCGTAACCCTAACACTACCCTAGGCCTGATGCTAACCCTAACCCTTACCCTAACACTATCCTAGGGCTGATGCTTAACCTAACCATAACCCTAACACTATCCTAGGGCTGATGCTAACCCTAACCCTAACCCTAACACTATCCTAGGACGGATGCTAACCCTAACCCTAACCCTAACACTATCCTAGGGCTGATGCTAACCCTAACACTAACACTATCCTAGGGCTGATGCTACCCCTAACCCTAACCCTAACACTACCCTAGGCTGATGCTAACCCTAACCCTAACTCTAACACTATCTTAGGGCTGAGGCTAACCCTAACCCTAACACTATCCTACGGCTGATGCTAACCCTAACCCTAACCCTAAGACTATCCTAGGGCTGATGCTAACCCTAACCCTAACACTATCCTAGGCCTGATGCTAACCCTAAGCCTAACCCTAACACTATCGTAGGGCTGATGCTAACCCTAACCCTAACACTATCCTAGGGCTGATGCTTACCCTAACCCTAACCCTAATACTATCCTAGAGCTGATGCTAACCCTAACCCTAACACTATCCTAGGCCTGATGATAACCCTAACCCTAACCCTAACACCATCCTAGGGCTGATGCTAAAGCTAACCCTAACACTATCCTAGGGCTGATGCTAACGCTAACCCTAACCCTAACACTATCCTAGGGCTGATGCTAACCCTAACCCTAACACTATCCTAGGCCAGATGCTAACCCTAACCCTAACCCTAACACTATCCTAGGGCTGATGCTAACCCTAACCCTAACCCTAACACTATCCTAGAGCTGATGCTAACCCTAACCCTAACACTAACCCTAACCCTAACACTATCCTAGGGCTGATGCTAACCCTAACCCTAACTCTAACACTATCCTAGGGCTGAGGCTAACCCTAACCCTAACACTATCCTACGGCTGATGCTAACCCTAACCCTAACCCAAACACTATCCTAAGGCTGATGCTAACCCTAACACTAAAACTATCCTAGGCCTTGTGCTAACCCTAACCGTAACCTAAACACTATTCTAGGGCTGATGCTAACACTAACCCTAATAATATCCTAGGGCTGATGCTAACCCTAACCCTAACCCTAACACTATATCCTAGGGATGATGCTATCCCTAACCCTAACCCTAACACTATCCTAGGGCTGATGCTAACCCTAACCCTAACCCTAATACTATCCTAGGGCTGATGCTAACCCTAACCCTACCCTAACACTATCCTAGGGCTGATGCTAACCGTAACCCTAACACGTATCCCTAGGCCTGATGCTAACCCTAACCCTTACCCTAACACTATCCTAGGGCTGATGCTAAACCTAACCATAACCCTAACACTATCCTAGGGGCTGATGCTAACCCTAACCCTAACACTATCCTAGGGCTGATGCTAACCCTAACCCTAACCCGATACACTCTCCTAGGGCTGATGCTAACCCTAACCCTAACACTATCCTAGGGCTGATGCTACCCTAACCCTAACCCTAAACACTATCCTAGGGCTGATGCTAACCCTAACCCTAACACTATCCTAGGGCTGATGCTAACCCTAACCCTAACCCTATCACTATCCTAGGCCTGATGCTAACGCTAACCCTAACCCTAACACTATCCTAGGGCTGATGCTAACCCCTAACCCTAAAACTAACACTATCCTAGGGTTGATGCTAACCCTAACCCTAACACTATCCTAGGGCTGATGCTAACCCTAACCCTACCCCAAACACTATCCTAGGGCTGATTGCTAACCCTAACCCTAACCTAACCTAGGGCTGATGATAACCCCTAACCCTAACCCTAACACTATCCTAGGGCTGATGCTAACCCTAACCCTAACCCCTAACACTATCCTAGGGTTGATGCTAACCCTAACCCCTAACCCCAGCACTATCCTAGAGCTGATGCTAACGCTAACCCCTAACCCTAACCCTAACCCTAATACTATCCTAGGGCTGATGCTAACCCAAACCCTAACCCTAACCACTATCCTAGGGCTGATGCTAACCCTAACACTAACACTATCCTAGGGCTGATGCTAACCCTAACCCTAACCCTAACACTATCCTAGGGCTGATGCTAACCCTAACCCTAACTCTAACACTAAGCTAGGGCTGAGGCTAACCCTAACACTAACACTATCCTAGGGCTGATGCTAACCCTACCCTAAACTCTAACACTATCTTAGGGCTTAGGCTAACCCTAACCCTAACACTAATCTAGGGCTGATGCTAACCCTAAACCTATAATATCCTAGGGCAGATGCTACCCTAACCCTTACCGACTAACACTATCCTAGAGCTGATGCTAGCCCTAACCCTAACCCTAACACTATCCTAGAGCTGATGTCTAACCCTATCCCTAACCCTAACCCTAACCCTAACACTATCCTAAGGCTGATTGCTAACCCTAACACTAACACTATCCCTAGGCCTGGTGCTAACCCCCAACATTAACCCTAACACTATTCTAGGGCTGATGCTAACCCTATACCCTAATAATATCCTAGGGCTGATGCTAACCCTAACCCTAACCCTAACACTATCCCTAGGGCGGATGCTATCCCTAACCCTAACCCTAACACTATCCTAGGGCTGATGCTAACCCTAACCCAACCCTAATACTATCCTAGGGCTGATGCTAACCCTAACCCTAACCCTAACACTATCCTAGGGCTGATGCTAACCCTAAAACCTAACCCTAACACTATCCTAGGGCTGATTCTAACCGTAACCCTTACACTATCCTAGGCCCTGATGCTAACCCTAACCCTTACCCTAACACTATCCTAGGGCTGATGCTTAACCTATCCATAACCCTAACACTATCCTAGGGCTGATGCTAACCCTAACCCTAACACTAACACTATCCTAGGGCTGATGCTAACCCTAACCCTAACACTCTCCTAGGCCTGATGCTAACCCTAACCCTAACACTATCCTAGGGCTGATGGTAACCCTAACCCTAACCCTAAACACTATCCTAGGCCTGATGCTAACCCTATCCCTAACCCTAACACTATCCTAGGGCTGATGCTAACCCTAACGCTAACCCTAACACTATCCTTGAACTGATGCTAACCCTAACCCTAACCCTAACACTATTCTAGGCCTGATGATAACCCTAACCCTAACCCTGACACTATCCTAGGGTTTATGTTAACCCTAACCCTAACACTATCCTAGGGCTGATGCTAACCCTAACCCTAACCCTAACACTATCCTAGGGCGGATTGCTAACCCTAACCCTAACCCTAACACTATCCTAGGGCTGATGCTAACCCTAACACTAACACTATCCTAGGGCTGAATGCTAACCCTAACCCTAACCCTAACCACTATCCTAGGGCTGATGCTAACCCTAACCCTAACTCTAACAGTCTCCTAGGGCTGAGGCTAACCCTAACACTAACACAATCCTAGGGCTGATGCTAACCCTAACCCTAACCCCTAACACTATCCTAGGGCTGATGCTTACCCTAACCCTAACACTATCATAGGGCTGATGCTAACCCTAACACTAACACTATCCCTAGGGCTGATGCCTACCCCTAACCCTAACCCTAACACTTACCCTAGGCTGATGCTAACCCTAACCCTAACTCCTAACACTATCTTAGGGCTGAGGCTAACCCTAACCCTAACACTATCCTACGGCTGATGCTAACCCTAACCCTAACCCTAAGACTATCCTAGGGCTGATGCTAACCCTAACCCTAACACTATCCTAGGCCTGATGCTAACCCTAAGCCTAACCCTAACACTATCGTAGGGGCTGATGCTAACCCTAACCCTAACACTATCCTAGGGCTGATGCTTACCCTAACCTAACCCTAATACTATCCTAGAGCTGATGCTAACCCTAACCCTAACACTATCCTAGGCCTGATGATAACCTTAACCCTAACCCCTAACACCATCCTAGGGCTGATGCTAACCCCTAACCCTAACACTATCCTAGGGGCCTGATGCTAACGCTAACCCTAACCCTAACACTATCCTAGGGCTGATGCTAACCACTAACCCTAACACTATCCTAGGCAGATGCTAACCCTAACCCTAACCCTAACACTATCCTAGGGCTGATGCTAACCCTAACCCTAACACTAACCCTAACCCTAACACTATCCTAGGGCTGATGCTAACCCCTAACCATAACTCTAACACTATCCTAGGGCTGGCTGATGCTAACCCTAACCCTAACCCAAACACTATCCTAAGGCTGATGCTAACCCTAACACTAAAACTATCCTAGGCCTTGTGCTAACCCTAACCGTAACCCAAACACTATTCTAGGGCTGATGCTAACACTAACCCTAATAATATCCTAGGGCTGATGCTAACCCTAACCCTAACCCAAACACTATCCTAAGGCTGATGCTAACTCTAACACTAACACTATCCTAGGCCTGGTGCTAACCCTAACCCTAACCCAAAAACTATTCTAGGGCTGATGCTAACCCTAACCCTAATAATATCCTAGGGTGATGCTAACCCTAACCCTAACCCTAACACTATCCTAGGGCTGATGCTATCCCTAACACTAACCCTAACACTATCCTAGGGCTGATGCTAACCCTAACCCTAACCCTAATACTGTCCTAGGGCTGATGCTAACCCTAACCCTAACCCTAACACTATCCTAGGGCTGATGCTAACCCTAACCCTAACTCTAACACTATCCTAGGGCTGATGCTAACCCTAAACCTAACACTATCCTAGGCCTGATGCTAACCCTAACCCTAACCCTAACACTATCCTAGGCCTGATGCTAACCCTAACCCTAACCCTAACACTATCCTAGAGCTGATGCTAACCCTAACCCTAACCCTAACCCTAACCCTAACACTATCCTAGGGCTGATTCTAACCGTAACCCTAACACTATCCTAGGCCTGATGCTAACCCTAACACTTATCCTAACACTATCCTAGGGCTGATGCTAACCCTAACCCTAACCCTAACACTATCCTAGGGCTGATGCTAACCCTAACTCTAACACTAACACTATCCTAGGGCAGATGCTAACCCTAACCCTAACACTAACACTATCCTAGGGCTGATGCTAACCCTAACCCTAACACTCTCCTAGGCCTGATGCTAACCCTAACCCTAACACTATCCTAGGGCTGATGCTAACGCTAACCCTAACCCTAACACTATCCTAGGCCTGATGCTAACCCTATCCCTAACCCTAACACTATCCTAGGGCTGATGCTAACCCTAACCCTAATAATATCCTAGGGCTGATGCTAACCCTAACCCTAACCCTAACAGTATCCTAGGGCTGATGCTAACCCTAACCCTAACCCTAACACTATCCTAGGGCTGATGCTAACCCTAACCCTAACCCTAACACTATCCTAGGGCTGATGCTAACCCTAACCCTAACAATATCCTAGGCCTGATGATATCCATAACCCTAAACCTAACACTATCCTAGGGCTGATGCTAACCCTAACCCTAACACTATCCTAGGGCTGATGCTAACCCTAACCCTAACACTAACACTATTCTAGGGCTGATGCTAACCCTAACCCTAACCCTAACACTATCCTAGGGCGGATGCTAACCCTAACCCTAACCCTAACACTATCCTAGGGCTGATGCTAACCCTAACACTAACACTATCCTAGGGCTGATGCTAACCCCAACACTAACCCTAACACTATCCTACGGCGGATGCTAACCCTAACCCAAACTCTAACACTATCTTAGGGCTGAGGCTAACGCTAACCCTAACACTATCCTACGGCTGATGCTAACCCTAACCCTAACCCTAAGACTATCCTAGGGCTGATGCTAACCCTAACCCTAACACTATCCTAGGCCTGATGCTAACCTTAAGCCTAACCCTAACACTATCGTAGGGCTGATGCTAACCCTAACCCTAACACTATCCTAGGGCTGATGCTAACCTAACCCTAACCCTAACACTATCCTAGGGCTGATGCTAACCCTAACCCTAACACTATCCTAGGCCTGATGATAACCCTAACCCTAACCCTAACACCATCCTAGGGCTGATGCTAAACCTAAGCCTAACACTATCCTAGGGCTGATGCTAACCCTAACCCTAACTCTAACACTATCCTAGGGCTGATGCTAACCCTAAAACTAACACTATCCTAGGCCTGATGCTAACCCTAACCCTAACCCTAACACTATCCTAGGCCTGATGCTAACCCTAACCCTAACCCTAACACTATCCTAGAGCTGATGCTAACCCTAACCCTAACCCTAACCCTAACCCTAATACTATCCTAGGGCTGATGCTAACCCTAACCCTAACCCTAACACTATCCTAGGGCTGATGCTAACCCTAACCCTAACTCTAACACTATCCTAGGGCTGAGGCTAACCCTAACCCTCACACTATCCTACGGCTGATGCTAACCCTAACCCTAACCCAAACACTATCCTAAGGCTGATGCTAACTCTAACACTAACACTATCCTAGGCCTGGTGCTAACCCTAACCCTAACCGAAAAACTATTCTAGGGCTGATGCTAACCCTAACCCTAATAATATCCTAGGGCTGATGCTAACCCTAACCCTAACCCTAACACTATCCTAGGGCTGATGCTATCCCTAACACTAACCCTAACACTATCCTAGGGCTGATGCTAACCCTAACCCTAACCCTAATACTGTCCTAGGGCTGATGCTAACCCTAACCCTAACCCTAACACTATCCTAGGGCTGATGCTAACCCTAACCCTAACCCTAACACTATCCTAGGGCTGATTCTAACCGTAACCCTAACACTATCCTAGGCCTGATGCTAACCCTAACACTTATCCTAACACTATCCTAGGGCTGATGCTAACCCTAACCCTAACCCTAACACTATCCTAGGGCTGATGCTAACCCTAACCCTAACACTAACACTATCCTAGGCCTGATGCTAACCCTAACCCTAACCCTAACACTATCCTAGGGCTGATGCTAACCCTAACCCTAAAAATATCCTAGGCCTGATGATATCCATAACCCTAAACCTAACACTATCCTAGGGCTGATGCTAACCCTAACCCTAACCCTAACACTATCCTAGGGCTGATTCTAACCGTAACCCTAACACTACCCTAGGCCTGATGCTAACCCTAACCCTTACCCTAACAGTATCCTAGGGCTGATGCTAACCCTAACCCTAACCCTAACACTATCCTAGGGCGGATGCTAACCCTAACCCTAACCCTAACACTATCCTAGGGCTGATGCTAACCCTAACACTAACACTATCCTAGGGCTGATGCTAACCCTAACCCTAACCCTAACACTACCCTAGGCTGATGCTAACCTTAACCCTAACTCTAACACTATCTTAGGGCTGAGGCTAACCCTAACCCTAACACTACCCTACGGCTGATGCTAAACCTAACCCTAACCCTAAGACTATCCTAGGGCTGATGCTAACCCTAACCTAACACTATCCTAGGCCTGATGCTAACCCTAACCCTAACCCTAACACTATCCTAGGGCTGATGCTAACCCTAACCGTAACTCTAACACTATCCTAGGGCTGAGGCTAACCCTAACCCTAACACTATCCTACGGCTGATGCTAACCCTAACCCTAACCCAAACACTATCCTAAGGCTGATGCTAACCCTAACACTAAAACTATCCTAGGCCTTGTGCTAACCCTAACCGTAACCCAAACACTATTCTAGGGCTGATGCTAACACTAACCCTAATAATATCCTAGGGCTGATGCTAACCATAACCCAAACCCTAACACTATCCTAGGGCTGATGCTATCCCTAACCCTAACCCTAACACTATCCTAGGGCTGATGCTAACCCTAACCCTAACCCTAATACTATCCTAGGGCTGATGCTAACCCTAACCCTAACCCTAACACTATCCTAGGGCTGATGCTAACCCTAACCCTAACCCTAACACTATCCTAGGGCTGATTCTAACCGTAACCCTAACACTATCCTAGGCCTGATGCTAACCCTAACCCTTACCCTAACACTATCCCAGGGCTGATTCTAACCGTAACCCTAACACTATCCTAGGCCTGATGCTAACCCTAACCCTTACCCTAACACTATCCTAGGACTGATGCTAACCCTAACCCTAACCCTAACACTATCCTAGGGCTGATGCTAACCCTAACCCTAACACTAACACTATCCTAGGGCTAATGCTAACCCTAACCCTAACACTAACACTATCCTAGGGCTGATGCTAACCCTAACCCTAACACTCTCCTAGGCCTGATGCTAACCCTCACCCTAACACTATCCTAGGGCTGATGCTAACCCTAACCCTAACCCTAACACTATCCTAGGCCTGATGCTAACCCTATCCCTAACCCTAACACTATCCTAGGGCTGATGCTAACCCTAACCCTAATAATATCCTAGGGCTGATGCTAACCCTAACCCTAACCCTAACACTATCCTAGGGCTGATGCTAACCCTAACCCAACCCTAACACTATCCTAGGGCTGATGCTAACCCTAACCCTAACACTAACACTATCCTAGGGCTGATGCTAACCTTAACCCTAACAATATCCTAGGCCTGATGATATCCATAACCCTAAACCTAACACTATCCTAGGGCTGATTCTAACCGTAACCCTAACACTACCCTAGGCCTGATGCTAACCCTAACCCTTACCCTAACACTATCCTAGGTCTGATGCTTAACCTAACCATAACCCTAACACTATCCTAGGGCTGATGCTAACCCTAACCCTAACCCTAACACTATCCTAGGACGGATGCTAACCCTAACCCTAACCCTAACACTATCCTAGTGCTGATGCTAACCCTAACACTAACACTATCCTAGGGCTGATGCTACCCCTAACCCTAACCCTAACACTACCCTAGGCTGATGCTAACCCTAACCCTAACTCTAACACTATCTTAGGGCTGAGGCTAACCCTAACCCTAACACTATCCTACGGCTGATGCTAACCCTAACCCTAACCCTAAGACTATCCTAGGGCTGATGCTAACCCTAACCCTAACACTATCCTAGGCCTGATGCTAACCCTAAGCCTAACCCTAACACTATCGTAGGGCTGATGCTAACCCTAACCCTAACACTATCCTAGGGCTGATGCTTACCCTAACCCTAACCCTAATACTATCCTAGAGCTGATGCTAACCCTAACCCTAACACTATCCTAGGCCTGATGATAACCCTAACCCTAACCCTAACACCATCCTAGGGCTGATGCTAACCCTAACCCTAACACTATCCTAGGGCTGATGCTAACGCTAACCCTAACCCTAACACTATCCTAGGGCTGATGCTAACCCTAACCCTAACACTATCCTAGGCCAGATGCTAACCCTAACCCTAACCCTAACACTATCCTAGGGCTGATGCTAACCCTAACCCTAACCCTAACACTATCCTAGAGCTGATGCTAACCGTAACCCTAACACTAACCCTAACCCTAACACTATCCTAGGGCTGATGCTAACCCTAACCCTAACTCTAACACTATCCTAGGGCTGAGGCTAACCCTAACCCTAACACTATCCTACGGCTGATGCTAACCCTAACCCTAACCCAAACACTATCCTAAGGCTGATGCTAACCCTAACACTAAAACTATCCTAGGCCTTGTGCTAACCCTAACCGTAACCCAAACACTATTCTAGGGCTGATGCTAACACTAACCCTAATAATATCCTAGGGCTGATGCTAACCCTAACCCTAACCCTAACACTATCCTAGGGATGATGCTATCCCTAACCCTAACCCTAACACTATCCTAGGGCTGATGCTAACCCTAACCCTAACCCTAATACTATCCTAGGGCTGATGCTAACCCTAACCCTAACCCTAACACTATCCTAGGGCTGATGCTAACCCTAACCCTAACCCTAACACTATCCTAGGGCTGATTCTAACCGTAACCCTAACACAATCCTAGGCCTGATGCTAACCCTAACCCTTACCCTAACACTATCCTAGGGCTGATGCTAACCCTAACCCTAACCCTAACACTATCCTAGGGCTGATGCTAACCGTAACCCTAACACTATCCTAGGCCTGATGCTAACCCTAACCCTTACCCTAACACTATCCTAGGGCTGATGCTAAACCTAACCATAACCCTAACACTATGCTAGGGCTGATGCTAACCCTAACCCTAACACTATCCTAGGGCTGATGCTAACCCTAACCCTAACCCGTACACTCTCCTAGGGCTGATGCTAACCCTAACCCTAACACTATCCTAGGGCTGATGCTAACCCTAACCCTAACCCTAACACTATCCTAGGGCTGATGCTAACCCTAACCCTAACACTATCCTAGGGCTGATGCTAACCCTAACCCTAATCCTAACACTATCCTAGGCCTGATGCTAACGCTAACCCTAACCCTAACACTATCCTAGGGCTGATGCTAACCCTAACCCTAAAACTAACACTATCCTAGGGTTGATGCTATCCCTAACCCTAACACTATCCTAGGGCTGATGCTAACCCTAACCCTACCCCTAACACTATCCTAGGGCTGATGCTAACCCTAACCCTAACACTAACCTAGGGCTGATGATAACCCTAACCCTAACCCTAACACTATCCTAGGGCTGATGCTAACCCTAACCCTAACCCTAACACTATCCTAGGGTTGATGCTAACCCTAACCCTAACCCCAGCACTATCCTAGAGCTGATGCTAACGCTAACCCTAACCCTAACCCTAACCCTAATACTATCCTAGGGCTGATGCTAACCCTAACCCTAACCCTAACACTATCCTAGGGCTGATGCTAACCCTAACACTAACACTATCCTAGGGCTGATGCTAACCCTAACCCTAACCCTAACACTATCCTAGGGCTGATGCTAACCCTAACCCTAACTCTAACACTATGCTAGGGCTGAGGCTAACCCTAACACTAACACTATCCTAGGGCTGATGCTAACCCTAACCCTAACTCTAACACTATCTTAGGGCTTAGGCTAACCCTAACCCTAACACTAATCTAGGGCTGATGCTAACCCTAACCCTAATAATATCCTAGGGCAGATGCTAACCCTAACCCTAACCCTAACACTATCCTAGAGCTGATGCTAGCCCTAACCCTAACCCTAACACTATCCTAGAGCTGATGCTAACCCTAACCCTAACCCTAACCCTAACCCTAACACTATCCTAAGGCTGATGCTAACCCTAACACTAACACTATCCTAGGCCTGGTGCTAACCCCAACATTAACCCTAACACTATTCTAGGGCTGATGCTAACCCTAACCCTAATAATATCCTAGGGCTGATGCTAACCCTAACCCTAACCCTAACACTATCCTAGGGCGGATGCTATCCCTAACCCTAACCCTAACACTATCCTAGGGCTGATGCTAACCCTAACCCTAACCCTAATACTATCCTAGGGCTGATGCTAACCCTAACCCTAACCCTAACACTATCCTAGGGCTGATGCTAACCCTAACCGTAACCCTAACACTATCCTAGGCCTGATGCTAACCCTAACCCTTACCCTAACACTATCCTAGGGCTGATGCTAAACCTATCCATAACCCTAACACTATCCTAGGGCTGATGCTAACCCTAACCCTAACACTAACACTATCCTAGGGCTGATGCTAACCCTAACCCTAACACTCTCCTAGGCCTGATGCTAACCCTAACCCTAACACTATCCTAGGGCTGATGGTAACCCTAACCCTAACCCTAACACTATCCTAGGCCTGATGCTAACCCTATCCCTAACCCTAACACTATCCTAGGGCTGATGCTAACCCTAACGCTAACCCTAACACTATCCTTGAACTGATGCTAACCCTAACCCTAACCCTAACACTATTCTAGGCCTGATGATAACCCTAACCCTAACCCTGACACTATCCTAGGGTTTATGTTAACCCTAACCCTAACACTATCCTAGGGCTGATGCTAACCCTAACCCTAACCCTAACACTATCCTAGGGCGGATGCTAACCCTAACCCTAACCCTAACACTATCCTAGGGCTGATGCTAACCCTAACACTAACACTATCCTAGGGCTGATGCTAACCCTAACCCTAACCCTAACACTATCCTAGGGCTGATGCTAACCCTAACCCTAACTCTAACAGTCTCCTAGGGCTGAGGCTAACCCTAACACTAACACTATCCTAGGGCTGATGCTTACCCTAACCCTAACCCTAACACTATCCTAGGGCTGATGCTTACCCTAACCCTAACACTATCCTAGGGCTGATGCTAACCCTAACACTAACACTATCCTAGGGCTGATGCTACCCCTAACCCTAACCCTAACACTACCCTAGGCTGATGCTAACCCTAACCCTAACTCTAACACTATCTTAGGGCTGAGGCTAACCCTAACCCTAACACTATCCTACGGCTGATGCTAACCCTAACCCTAACCCTAAGACTATCCTAGGGCTGATGCTAACCCTAACCCTAACACTATCCTAGGCCTGATGCTAACCCTAAGCCTAACCCTAACACTATCGTAGGGCTGATGCTAACCCTAACCCTAACACTATCCTAGGGCTGATGCTTACCCTAACCCTAACCCTAATACTATCCTAGAGCTGATGCTAACCCTAACCCTAACACTATCCTAGGCCTGATGATAACCCTAACCCTAACCCTAACACCATCCTAGGGCTGATGCTAACCCTAACCCTAACACTATCCTAGGGCTGATGCTAACGCTAACCCTAACCCTAACACTATCCTAGGGCTGATGCTAACCCTAACCCTAACACTATCCTAGGCCAGATGCTAACCCTAACCCTAACCCTAACACTATCCTAGGGCTGATGCTAACCCTAACCCTAACCCTAACACTATCCTAGAGCTGATGCTAACCCTAACCCTAACACTAACCCTAACCCTAACACTATCCTAGGGCTGATGCTAACCCTAACCCTAACTCTAACACTATCCTAGGGCTGAGGCTAACCCTAACCCTAACACTATCCTACGGCTGATGCTAACCCTAACCCTAACCCAAACACTATCCTAAGGCTGATGCTAACCCTAACACTAAAACTATCCTAGGCCTTGTGCTAACCCTAACCGTAACCCAAACACTATTCTAGGGCTGATGCTAACACTAACCCTAATAATATCCTAGGGCTGATGCTAACCCTAACCCTAACCCTAACACTATCCTAGGGATGATGCTATCCCTAACCCTAACCCTAACACTATCCTAGGGCTGATGCTAACCCTAACCCTAACCCTAATACTATCCTAGGGCTGATGCTAACCCTAACCCTAACCCTAACACTATCCTAGGGCTGATGCTAACCGTAACCCTAACACTATCCTAGGCCTGATGCTAACCCTAACCCTTACCCTAACACTATCCTAGGGCTGATGCTAAACCTAACCATAACCCTAACACTATCCTAGGGCTGATGCTAACCCTAACCCTAACACTATCCTAGGGCTGATGTTAACCCTAACCCTAACCCGTACACTCTCCTAGGGCTGATGCTAACCCTAACCCTAACACTATCCTAGGGCTGATGCTAACCCTAACGCTAACCCTAACACTATCCTAGGGCTGATGCTAACCCTAACCCTAACACTATCCTAGGGCTGATGCTAACCCTAACCCTAACCCTAACACTATCCTAGGCCTGATGCTAACGCTAACCCTAACCCTAACACTATCCTAGGGCTGATGCTAACCCTAACCCTAAAACTAACACTATCCTAGGGTTGATGCTAACCCTAACCCTAACACTATCCTAGGGCTGATGCTAACCCTAACCCTACCCCTAACACTATCCTAGGGCTGATGCTAACCCTAACCCTAACACTAACCTAGGGCTGATGATAACCCTAACCCTAACCCTAACACTATCCTAGGGCTGATGCTAACCCTAACCCTAACCCTAACACTATCCTAGGGTTGATGCTAACCCTAACCCTAACCCCAGCACTATCCTAGAGCTGATGCTAACGCTAACCCTAACCCTAACCCTAACCCTAATACTATCCTAGGGCTGATGCTAACCCTAACCCTAACCCTAACACTATCCTAGGGCTGATGCTAACCCTAACACTAACACTATCCTAGGGCTTATGCTAACCCTAACCCTAACCCTAACACTATCCTAGGGCTGATGCTAACCCTAACCCTAACTCTAACACTATGCTAGGGCTGAGGCTAACCTTAACACTAACACTATCCTAGGGCTGATGCTAACCCTAACCCTAACTCTAACACTATCTTAGGGCTTAGGCTAACCCTAACCCTAACACTAATCTAGGGCTGATGCTAACCCTAACCCTAATAATATCCTAGGGCAGATGCTAACCCTAACCCTAACCCTAACACTATCCTAGAGCTGATGCTAGCCCTAACCCTAACCCTAACACTATCCTAGAGCTGATGCTAACCCTAACCCTAACCCTAACCCTAACCCTAACACTATCCTAAGGCTGATGCTAACCCTAACACTAACACTATCCTAGGCCTGGTGGTAACCCCAACATTAACCCTAACACTATTCTAGGGCTGATGCTAACCCTAACCCTAATAATATCCTAGGGCTGATGCTAACCCTAACCCTAACCCTAACACTATCCTAGGGCGGATGCTATCCCTAACCCTAACCCTAACACTATCCTAGGGCTGATGCTAACCCTAACCCTAACCCTAATACTATCCTAGGGCTGATGCTAACCCTAACCCTAACCTTAACACTATCCTAGGGCTGATGCTAACCCTAACCCTAACCCTAACACTATCCTAGGGCTGATTCTAACCGTAACCCTAACACTATCCTAGGCCTGATGCTAACCCTAACCCTTACCCTAACACTATCCTAGGGCTGATGCTAAACCTATCCATAACCCTAACACTATCCTAGGGCTGATGCTAACCCTAACCCTAACACTAACACTATCCTAGGGCTGATGCTAACCCTAACCCTAACACTCTCCTAGGCCTGATGCTAACCCTAACCCTAACACTATCCTAGGGCTGATGGTAACCCTAACCCTAACCCTAACACTATCCTAGGCCTGATGCTAACCCTATCCCTAACCCTAACACTATCCTAGGGCTGATGCTAACCCTAACGCTAACCCTAACACTATCCTTGAACTGATGCTAACCCTAACCCTAACCCTAACACTATTCTAGGCCTGATGATAACCCTAACCCTAACCCTGACACTATCCTAGGGTTTATGTTAACCCTAACCCTAACACTATCCTAGGGCTGATGCTAACCCTAACCCTAACCCTAACACTATCCTAGGGCGGATGCTAACCCTAACCCTAACCCTAACACTATCCTAGGGCTGATGCTAACCCTAACACTAACACTATCCTAGGGCTGATGCTAACCCTATCCCTAACCCTAACACTATCCTAGGGCTGATGCTAACCCTAACCCTAACTCTAACAGTCTCCTAGGGCTGAGGCTAACCCTAACACTAACACTATCCTAGGGCTGATGCTAACCCTAACCCTAACCCTAACACTATCCTAGGGCTGATGCTTACCCTAACCCTAACACTATCCTAGGGCTGATGCTAACCCTAACCCTAACCCTAACACTATCCTAGGGCTGATGCTAACCCTAACCCTAACACTATCCTAGGGCTGATGCTAACCCTAACCCTAACCCGTACACTCTCCTAGGGCTGATGCTAACCCTAACCCTAACACTATCCTAGGGCTGATGCTAACCCTAACCCTAACACTATCCTAGGGCTGATGCTAACCCTAACCCTAACCCTAACACTATCCTAGGCCTGATGCTAACCCTATCCCTAACCCTAACACTCTCCTAGGGCTGAGGCTAACCCTAAACCTAACACTCTCCTAGGGCTGATGCTAACCCTAACCCTAAAACTAACACTATCCTAGGGTTGATGCTATCCCTAACCCTAACACTATCCTAGGGCTGATGCTAACCCTAACCCTACCCCTAACACTATCCTAGGGCTGATGCTAACCCTAACCCTAACACTAACCTAGGGCAGATGCTAACCCTAACCCGAACCCTAACACTATCCTAGGGCTGATGCTAACCCTAACCCTAACCCTAACACTATCCTAGGGTTGATGCTAACCCTAACCCTAACCCTAACACTATCCTAGAGCTGATGCTAACGCTAACCCTACCCCTAACCCTAACCCTAATACTATCCTAGGGCTGATGCTAACCCTAACCCTAACCCTAACACTATCCTAGGGCTGATGCTAACCCTAACACTAACACTATCCTAGGGCTGATGCTAACCCTAACCCTAACCCTAACACTATCCTAGGGCTGATGCTAACCCTAAACTTAACTCTAACACTATCCTAGGGCTGAGGCTAACCCTAACCCTAACACTATCCTACGGCTCATGCTAACCCTAACACTAACACTATCCTAGGGCTGATGCTAACCCTAACCCTAACCCTAACACTATCCTAGGGCTGATGCTAACCCTAACCCTAACTCTAACAGTCTCCTAGGGCTGAGGCTAACCCTAACTCTAACACTATCCTAGGGCTGATGCTAACCCTAACCCTAACCCTAACACTATCCTAGGGCTGATGCTTACCCTAACCCTAACACTATCCTAGGGCTGATGCTAACCCTAACCCTAACCCTAACACTATCCTAGGGCTGATGCTAACCCTAACCCTAACACTATCCTAGGGCTGATGCTAACCCTAACCCTAACCCGTACACTCTCCTAGGGCTGATGCTAACCCTAACCCTAACACTATCCTAGGGCTGATGCTAACCCTAACCCTAACCCTAACACTATCCTAGGACTGATGCTAACCCTAACCCTAACACTATCCTAGGGCTGATGCTAACCCTAACCCTAACCCTAACACTATCCTAGGCCTGATGCTAACCCTATCCCTAACCCTAACACTCTCCTAGGGCTGAGGCTAACCCTAAACCTAACACTCTCCTAGGGCTGATGCTAACCCTAACCCTAAAACTAACACTATCCTAGGGTTGATGCTATCCCTAACCCTAACACTATCCTAGGGCTGATGCTAACCCTAACCCTACCCCTAACACTATCCTAGGGCTGATGCTAACCCTAACCCTAACACTAACCTAGGGCAGATGCTAACCCTAACCCTAACCCTAACACTATCCTAGGGCTGATGCTAACCCTAACCCTAACCCTAACACTATCCTAGGGTTGATGCTAACCCTAACCCTAACCCTAACACTATCCTAGAGCTGATGCTAACGCTAACCCTACCCCTAACCCTAACCCTAATACTATCCTAGGGCTGATGCTAACCCTAACCCTAACCCTAACACTATCCTAGGGCTGATGCTAACCCTAACACTAACACTATCCTAGGGCTGATGCTAACCCTAACCCTAACCCTAACACTATCCTAGGGCTGATGCTAACCCTAAACCTAACTCTAACACTATCCTAGGGCTGAGGCTAACCCTAAACCTAACACTATCCTACGGCTGATGCTAACCCTAACCCTAACCCTAACGCTATCCTAAGGCTGATGCTAACCCTAACACTAACACTATCCTAAGCCTGGTGTTAACCCTAAAGCTAACCCTAACAGTATCCTAGGGCTGATGCTAACCCTAACCCTAATAATATCCTAGGGCTGATGCTAACCCTAACCCTAACCCTAACACTATCCTAGGGCTTATGCTAACCCTAACCCTAACCCTAACACTATCCTAGGGCTGATGCTAACCCTAACCCTAACTCTAACACTATCCTAGGGCTGATGCTAACCCTAACCCTAACAATATCCTAGGCCTGATGATATCCCTAACCCTAAACCTAACACTATCCTAGGGCTGATGCTAACCCTAACCCTAACCCTAACACTATCCTAGGCCTGATTCTAACCGTAACCCTAACACTATCCTAGGCCTGATGCTAACCCTAACACTTACCCTAACACTATCCTAGGGCTGATGCTAAACCTAACCATAACCCTAACACTATCCTAGGGCTGATGGTAACCCTAACCCTAACAATAACACTATCCTAGGGCTGATGCTAACCCTAACCCTAACACTATCCTAGGCCTGATGCTAACCCTAACCGTAACACTATCCTAGGGCTGATGCTAACCCTCACCATAACCCTAACACTATCCTAGGCCTGATGCTAACCATATCCCTAACCCTAACACTCTCCTAGGGCTGAGGCTAACCCTAACCCTAACACTATCCTAGGGCTGATGCTAACCCTAACCCTGACCCTAACACTATCCTACGGCTGATGCTAACCCTAACCCTAACACTGTCCTAGGCCTGATGCTAACCCTCACCCTAACCCTAACACTATCCTAGGGCTGATCCTAACCCTAACCCTAACCCTAACACTATCCTAGAGCTGATGCTAAAACTAACCCTAACCCTAACCCTAACCCTAATACTATCCTAGGGCTGATGTTAACCCTAACCCTAACCCTAACACTATCCTAGGGCTGATGCTAACCCTAACACTAACACTATCCTAGGGCTGATTCTAACCCATACCCTAACCCTAACACTATCCTAGGGCTGATGCTAACCCTAACCCTAACTCTAACACTATCCTAGGGCTGAGGCTAACCCTAACCCTAACACTATCCTACGGCTGATGCTAACCCTAACCCTAAACCTAACACTATCCTAAGGCTGATGCTAACCCTAACACTAACACTATCCTAGGCTTGGTGCTAACCCTAACCCTAACCCTAACACTATTCTAGGGCTGATGCTAACCCTAACCCTAATAATATCCTAGGGCTGATGCTAACCCTAACCCTAACCCTAACACTATCCTAGGGCTGATGCTAACCCTAACCCTAACCGTAACACTATCCTAGGGCTGATGCTAACCCTAACCCTAACCCTAACACTATCCTAGGGCTGATGCTAACCCTAACCCTAACAATATCCTAGGCCTTATGATATCCATAACCCTAAACTTAACACTATCCTAGGGCTGATGCTAACCCTAACCCTAACCCTAACACTATCCTAGGGCTGATTCTAACCGTAAACCTAACACTATTCTAGGCCTGATGCTAACCCTAACCCTTACCCTAACACTATCCTAGGGCTGATGCTAAACCTAACCATAACCCTAACACTATCCTAGGGCTGATGCTAACCCTAACCCTAACACTATCCTAGGGCTGATGCTAACCCTAACGCTAACACTATCCTAGGGCTGATGCTAACCCTAACCCTTACCCTAACACTATCCTAGGGCGGATGCTAACCCTAACCCTAACCCTAACACTATCCTAGGGCTGATGCTAACCCTAACACTAACACTATCCTAGGGCTGATGCTAACCCTAACCCTAACCCTAACACTATCCTAGGGCTGATGCTAACCCTAACCCTAACCCTAACACTATCTTAGGGCTGAGGCTAACCCTAACCCTAACACTATCCTACGGCTGATGCTAACCCTAACTCTAACACTATCCTAGGCCTGATGTTAACCCTAAGCCTAACCCTAACACTATCGTAGGGCTGATGCTAACCCTAACCCTAACACTATCCTAGGGCTGATGCTAACCTAACCCTAACCCTAACACTACCCTAGGGCTGATGCTAACCCTAACCCTAACACTATCCTAGGCCTGATGATAACCCTAACCCTAACCCTAACACCATCCTATGGCTGATGCTAACCCTAACCCTAACACTATCCTAGGCCTGATGCTAACCCTAACCCTAACCCTAACACTATCCTAGGGCTGATGCTAACCCTAACCCTAACCCTAACACTACCCTAGAGCTGATGCTAACCCTAACCCTAACCCTAACCCTAACCCTAATACAATCCTAGGGCTGATGCTAACCCTAACCCTAACCCTAACACTATCCTAGGGCTGATGCTAACCCTAACCCTAACTCTAACACAATCCTAGGGCTGAGGCTAACCCTAACCCTAACACTATCCTACGGCTGATGCTAACCCTAACCCTAACCCTAACACTATCCTAGGACTGATGCTAACCCTAACCCTAACACTATCCTAGGGCTGATGCTAACCCTAACCCTAACCCTAACACTATCCTAGGCCTTATGCTAACCCTATCCCTAACCCTAACACTCTCCTAGGGCTGAGGCTAACCCTAAACCTAACACTCTCCTAGGGCTGATGCTAACCCTAACCCTAAAACTAACACTATCCTAGGGTTGATGCTATCCCTAACCCTAACACTATCCTAGGGCTGATGCTAACCCTAACCCTACCCCTAACACTATCCTAGGGCTGATGCTAACCCTAACCCTAACACTAACCTAGGGCAGATGCTAACCCTAACCCTAACCCTAACACTATCCTAGGGCTGATGCTAACCCTAACCCTAACCCTAACACTATCCTAGGGTTGATGCTAACCCTAACCCTAACCCTAACACTATCCTAGAGCTGATGCTAACGCTAACCCTACCCCTAACCCTAACCCTAATACTATCCTAGGGCTGATGCTAACCCTAACCCTAACCCTAACACTATCCTAGGGCTGATGCTAATCCTAACACTAACACTATCCTAGGGCTGATGCTAACCCTAACCCTAACCCTAACACTATCCTAGGGCTGATGCTAACCCTAAACCTAACTCTAACACTATCCTAGGGCTGAGGCTAACCCTAAACCTAACACTATCCTACGGCTGATGCTAACCCTAACCCTAACCCTAACGCTATCCTAAGGCTGATGCTAACCCTAACACTAACACTATCCTAAGCCTGGTGTTAACCCTAAAGTTAACCCTAACAGTATCCTAGGGCTGATGCTAACCCTAACCCTAATAATATCCTAGGGCTGATGCTAACCCTAACCCTAACCCTAACACTATCCTAGGGCTGATGCTAACCCTAACCCTAACCCTAACACTATCCTAGGGCTGATGCTAACCCTAACCCTAACTCTAACACTATCCTAGGGCTGATGCTAACCCTAACCCTAACAATATCCTAGGCCTGATGATATCCCTAACCCTAAACCTAACACTATCCTAGGGCTGATGCTAACCCTAACCCTAACCCTAACACTATCCTAGGGCTGATTCTAACCGTAACCCTAACACTATCCTAGGCCTGATGCTAACCCTAACACTTACCCTAACACTATCCTAGGGCTGATGCTAAACCTAACCATAACCCTAACACTATCCTAGGGCTGATGGTAACCCTAACCCTAACAATAACACTATCCTAGGGCTGATGCTAACCCTAACCCTAACACTATCCTAGGCCTGATTCTAACCCTAACCGTAACACTATCCTAGGGCTGATGCTAACCCTCACCATAACCCTAACACTATCCTAGGCCTGATGCTAACCATATCCCTAACCCTAACACTCTCCTAGGGCTGAGGCTAACCCTAACCCTAACACTATCCTAGGGCTGATGCTAACCCTAACCCTGACCCTAACACTATCCTACGGCTGATGCTAACCCTAACCCTAACACTGTCCTAGGCCTGATGCTAACCCTCACCCTAACCCTAACACTATCCTAGGGCTGATCCTAACCCTAACCCTAACCCTAACACTATCCTAGAGCTGATGCTAAAACTAACCCTAACCCTAACCCTAACCCTAATACTATCCTAGGGCTGATGTTAACCCTAACCCTAACCCTAACACTATCCTAGGGCTGATGCTAACCCTAACACTAACACTATCCTAGGGCTGATTCTAACCCATACCCTAACCCTAACACTATCCTAGGGCTGATGCTAACCCTAACCCTAACTCTAACACTATCCTAGGGCTGAGGCTAACCCTAACCCTAACACTATCCTACGGCTGATGCTAACCCTAACCCTAAACCTAACACTATCCTAAGGCTGATGCTAACCCTAACACTAACACTATCCTAGGCTTGGTGCTAACCCTAACCCTAACCCTAACACTATTCTAGGGCTGATGCTAACCCTAACCCTAATAATATCCTAGGGCTGATGCTAACCCTAACCCTAACCCTAACACTATCCTAGGGCTGATGCTAACCCTAACCCTAACCGTAACACTATCCTAGGGCTGATGCTAACCCTAACCCTAACCCTAACACTATCCTAGGGCTGATGCTAACCCTAACCCTAACAATATCCTAGGCCTGATGATATCCATAACCCTAAACTTAACACTATCCTAGGGCTGATGCTAACACTAACCCTAACCCTAACACTATCCTAGGGCTGATTCTAACCGTAAACCTAACACTATTCTAGGCCTGATGCTAACCCTAACCCTTACCCTAACACTATCCTAGGGCTGATGCTAAACCTAACCATAACCCTAACACTATCCTAGGGCTGATGCTAACCCTAACCCTAACACTATCCTAGGGCTGATGCTAACCCTAACGCTAACACTATCCTAGGGCTGATGCTAACCCTAACCCTTACCCTAACACTATCCTAGGGCGGATGCTAACCCTAACCCTAACCCTAACACTATCCTAGGGCTGATGCTAACCCTAACACTAACACTATCCTAGGGCTGATGCTAACCCTAACCCTAACCCTAACACTATCCTAGGGCTGATGCTAACCCTAACCCTAACCCTAACACTATCTTAGGGCTGAGGCTAACCCTAACCCTAACACTATCCTACGGCTGATGCTAACCCTAACTCTAACACTATCCTAGGCCTGATGTTAACCCTAAGCCTAACCCTAACACTATCGTAGGGCTGATGCTAACCCTAACCCTAACACTATCCTAGGGCTGATGCTAACCTAACCCTAACCCTAACACTACCCTAGGGCTGATGCTAACCCTAACCCTAACACTATCCTAGGCCTGATGATAACCCTAACCCTAACCCTAACACCATCCTATGGCTGATGCTAACCCTAACCCTAACACTATCCTAGGCCTGATGCTAACCCTAACCCTAACCCTAACACTATCCTAGGGCTGATGCTAACCCTAACCCTAACCCTAACACTACCCTAGAGCTGATGCTAACCCTAACCCTAACCCTAACCCTAACCCTAATACAATCCTAGGGCTGATGCTAACCCTAACCCTAACCCTAACACTATCCTAGGGCTGATGCTAACCCTAACCCTAACTCTAACACAATCCTAGGGCTGAGGCTAACCCTAACCCTAACACTATCCTACGGCTGATGCTAACCCTAACCCTAACCCTAACACTATCCTAGGACTGATGCTAACCCTAACCCTAACACTATCCTAGGGCTGATGCTAACCCTAACCCTAACCCTAACACTATCCTAGGCCTGATGCTAACCCTATCCCTAACCCTAACACTCTCCTAGGGCTGAGGCTAACCCTAAACCTAACACTCTCCTAGGGCTGATGCTAACCCTAACCCTAAAACTAACACTATCCTAGGGTTGATGCTATCCCTAACCCTAACACTATCCTAGGGCTGATGCTAACCCTAACCCTACCCCTAACACTATCCTAGGGCTGATGCTAACCCTAACCCTAACACTAACCTAGGGCAGATGCTAACCCTAACCCTAACCCTAACACTATCCTAGGGCTGATGCTAACCCTAACCCTAACCCTAACACTATCCTAGGGTTGATGCTAACCCTAACCCTAACCCTAACACTATCCTAGAGCTGATGCTAACGCTAACCCTACCCCTAACCCTAACCCTAATACTATCCTAGGGCTGATGCTAACCCTAACCCTAACCCTAACACTATCCTAGGGCTGATGCTAACCCTAACACTAACACTATCCTAGGGCTGATGCTAACCCTAACCCTAACCCTAACACTATCCTAGGGCTGATGCTAACCCTAAACCTAACTCTAACACTATCCTAGGGCTGAGGCTAACCCTAAACCTAACACTATCCTACGGCTGATGCTAACCCTAACCCTAACCCTAACGCTATCCTAAGGCTGATGCTAACCCTAACACTAACACTATCCTAAGCCTGGTGTTAACCCTAAAGTTAACCCTAACAGTATCCTAGGGCTGATGCTAACCCTAACCGTAATAATATCCTAGGGCTGATG
Source organism: Lemur catta (assembly GCF_020740605.2). Classification (NCBI taxonomy): domain Eukaryota; kingdom Metazoa; phylum Chordata; class Mammalia; order Primates; family Lemuridae; genus Lemur; species Lemur catta. The sequence continues at coordinate 1,570,563 of NC_059147.1, read as the reverse complement.
CTAACCCTAACCCTAACCCTAACACTATCCTAGGGCTGATGCTAACCCTAACCCTAACCCTAACACTATCCTAGGGCTGATGCTAACCCTAACCCTAACTCTAACACTATCCTAGGGCTGATGCTAACCCTAACCCTAACAATATCCTAGGCCTGATGATATCCCTAACCCTAAACCTAACACTATCCTAGGGCTGATGCTAACCCTAACCCTAACCCTAACACTATCCTAGGGCTGATTCTAACCGTAACCCTAACACTATCCTAGGCCTGATGCTAACCCTAACACTTACCCTAACACTATCCTAGGGCTGATGCTAAACCTAACCATAACCCTAACACTATCCTAGGGCTGATGGTAACCCTAACCCTAACAATAACACTATCCTAGGGCTGATGCTAACCCTAACCCTAACACTATCCTAGGCCTGATGCTAACCCTAACCGTAACACTATCCTAGGGCTGATGCTAACCCTCACCATAACCCTAACACTATCCTAGGCCTGATGCTAACCATATCCCTAACCCTAACACTCTCCTAGGGCTGAGGCTAACCCTAACCCTAACACTATCCTAGGGCTGATGCTAACCCTAACCCTGACCCTAACACTATCCTACGGCTGATGCTAACCCTAACCCTAACACTGTCCTAGGCCTGATGCTAACCCTCACTCTAACCCTAACACTATCCTAGGGCTGATCCTAACCCTAACCCTAACCCTAACACTATCCTAGAGCTGATGCTAAAACTAACCCTAACCCTAACCCTAACCCTAATACTATCCTAGGGCTGATGTTAACCCTAACCCTAACCCTAACACTATCCTAGGGCTGATGCTAACCCTAACACTAACACTATCCTAGGGCTGATTCTAACCCATACCCTAACCCTAACACTATCCTAGGGCTGATGCTAACCCTAACCCTAACTCTAACACTATCCTAGGGCTGAGGCTAACCCTAACCCTAACACTATCCTACGGCTGATGCTAACCCTAACCCTAAACCTAACACTATCCTAAGGCTGATGCTAACCCTAACACTAACACTATCCTAGGCTTGGTGCTAACCCTAACCCTAACCCTAACACTATTCTAGGGCTGATGCTAACCCTAACCCTAATAATATCCTAGGGCTGATGCTAACCCTAACCCTAACCCTAACACTATCCTAGGGCTGATGCTAACCCTAACCCTAACCGTAACACTATCCTAGGGCTGATGCTAACCCTAACCCTAACCCTAACACTATCCTAGGGCTGATGCTAACCCTAACCCTAACAATATCCTAGGCCTGATGATATCCATAACCCTAAACTTAACACTATCCTAGGGCTGATGCTAACCCTAACCCTAACCCTAACACTATCCTAGGGCTGATTCTAACCGTAAACCTAACACTATTCTAGGCCTGATGCTAACCCTAACCCTTACCCTAACACTATCCTAGGGCTGATGCTAAACCTAACCATAACCCTAACACTATCCTAGGGCTGATGCTAACCCTAACCCTAACACTATCCTAGGGCTGATGCTAACCCTAACGCTAACACTATCCTAGGGCTGATGCTAACCCTAACCCTTACCCTAACACTATCCTAGGGCGGATGCTAACCCTAACCCTAACCCTAACACTATCCTAGGGCTGATGCTAACCCTAACACTAACACTATCCTAGGGCTGATGCTAACCCTAACCCTAACCCTAACACTATCCTAGGGCTGATGCTAACCCTAACCCTAACCCTAACACTATCTTAGGGCTGAGGCTAACCCTAACCCTAACACTATCCTACGGCTGATGCTAACCCTAACTCTAACACTATCCTAGGCCTGATGTTAACCCTAAGCCTAACCCTAACACTATCGTAGGGCTGATGCTAACCCTAACCCTAACACTATCCTAGGGCTGATGCTAACCTAACCCTAACCCTAACACTACCCTAGGGCTGATGCTAACCCTAACCCTAACACTATCCTAGGCCTGATGATAACCCTAACCCTAACCCTAACACCATCCTATGGCTGATGCTAACCCTAACCCTAACACTATCCTAGGCCTGATGCTAACCCTAACCCTAACCCTAACACTATCCTAGGGCTGATGCTAACCCTAACCCTAACCCTAACACTACCCTAGAGCTGATGCTAACCCTAACCCTAACCCTAACCCTAACCCTAATACAATCCTAGGGCTGATGCTAACCCTAACCCTAACCCTAACACTATCCTAGGGCTGATGCTAACCCTAACCCTAACTCTAACACAATCCTAGGGCTGAGGCTAACCCTAACCCTAACACTATCCTACGGCTGATGCTAACCCTAACCCTAACCCTAACACTATCGTAAGGCTGATGCTAACCCTAACACTTACACTATCCTAGGCTTGGTGCTAACCCTAACCCTAACCCTAACACTATTCTAGGGCTGATGCTAACCCTAACCCTAATAATATCCTAGGGCTGATGCTAACCCTAACCCTAACCCTAACACTATCCTAGGGCTGATGCTATCTCTAACCCTAACCCTAACACTATCCTAGGGCTGATGCTAACCCTAACCCTAACCCTAATGCTATCCTAGGGCTGATGCTAACCCTAACCCTAACCCTAACACTATCCTAGGGCTGATGCTAACCCTAACCCTAACCCTAACACTATCCTAAGGCTGATGCTAACCATAGACCTCACACTATACTAGGCCTGATGATAACCATAACCCTAACCTTAACCCTATCCTAGGGCTGATGCTAACCCTAACCCTAACCCTAACACTATCCTAGAGCTGATGCTAACCCTAACCCTAACACTATCCTAGGCCTGATGATAACCCTAACCCTAACCCTAACACTATCCTAGAGCTGATGCTAACCCCAACCCTAACGCTATCCTAGGGCTGATGCTAACCCTAACCCTAACCCTAACACTATCCTAGGCCTGATGCTAACCCTATCCCTAACCCTAACACTCTCCTAGGGCTGAGGCTAACCCTAACCCTAACACTATCCTAGGGCTGATGCTAACCCTAACCCTAACCCAAACACTATCCTAGGGTTGATGCTAACCCTAACCCTAACACTCTCCTAGGGCTGATGCTAACCCTAACCCTAACCCTAACACTATCCTTGGACTGATGCTAACCCTAACCCTAACACTATCCTGGGCCTGATGCTAACCCTAACCCTAACCCTAACACTATCCTAGGGCTGATGCTAACCCTAACCCTAACACTATCCTTGGGCTGATGCTAACCCTAACCCTAACCCTAACAATATCCTAGGGCAGATGCTAGCCCTAACCATAACCCTAACACTATCCTAGGGCTGACGCTAACCCTAACGCTAACCCTAACATTATCCTTGAACTGATGCTAACCCTAACCCTAACCCTAACACTATCCTAGGCCTGATGATAACCCTAACCCTAACCCTGACACTATCCTAGGGTTTATGTTAACCCTAACCCTAACACTATCCTAGGGCTGATGCTAACCCTAACCCTAACCCTAACACTATCCTAGGGCGGATGCTAACCCTAACCCTAACCCTAACACTATCCTAGGGCTGATGCTAACCCTAACACTAACACTATCCTAGGGCTGATGCTAACCCTAACCCTAACCCTAACACTATCCTAGGGCTGATGCTAACCCTAACCCTAACTCTAACAGTCTCCTAGGGCTGAGGCTAACCCTAACACTAACACTATCCTAAGGCTGATGCTAACCCTAACCCTAACCCTAACACTATCCTAGGGCTGATGCTTACCTTAACCCTAACCATATCCTAGGGCTGATGCTAACCCTAACCCTAACCCTAACACTATCCTAGGGCTGATGCTAACCCTAACCCTAACACTATCCTAGGGCTGATGCTAACCCTAACCCTAACCCGTACACTCTCCTAGGGCTGATGCTAACCCTAACACTAACACTATCCTAGGGCTGATGCTAACCCTAACCCTAACCCTAACACTATCCTAGGGCTGATGCTTACCCTAACCCTAACTCTAACCGTCTCCTAGGGCTGAGGCTAACCCTAACACTAACACTATCCTAGGGCTGATGCTAACCCTAACCCTAACCCTAACACTATCCTAGGGCTGATGCTTACCCTAACCCTAACACTATCCTAGGGCTGATGCTAACCCTAACACTAACACTATCCTAGGGCTGATGCTACCCCTAACCCTAACCCTAACACTACCCTAGGCTGATGCTAACCCTAACCCTAACTCTAACACTATCTTAGGGCTGAGGCTAACCCTAACCCTAACACTATCCTACGGCTGATGCTAACCCTAACCCTAACCCTAAGACTATCCTAGGGCTGATGCTAACCCTAACCCTAACACTATCCTAGGCCTGATGCTAACCCTAAGCCTAACCCTAACACTATCGTAGGGCTGATGCTAACCCTAACCCTAACACTATCCTAGGGCTGATGCTTACCCTAACCCTAACCCTAATACTATCCTAGAGCTGATGCTAACCCTAACCCTAACACTATCCTAGGCCTGATGATAACCCTAACCCTAACCCTAACACCATCCTAGGGCTGATGCTAACCCTAACCCTAACACTATCCTAGGGCTGATGCTAACGCTAACCCTAACCCTAACACTATCCTAGGGCTGATGCTAACCCTAACCCTAACACTATCCTAGGCCAGATGCTAACCCTAACCCTAACCCTAACACTATCCTAGGGCTGATGCTAACCCTAACCCTAACCCTAACACTATCCTAGAGCTGATGCTAACCCTAACCCTAACACTAACCCTAACCCTAACACTATCCTAGGGCTGATGCTAACCCTAACCCTAACTCTAACACTATCCTAGGGCTGAGGCTAACCCTAACCCTAACACTATCCTACGGCTGATGCTAACCCTAACCCTAACCCAAACACTATCCTAAGGCTGATGCTAACCCTAACACTAAAACTATCCTAGGCCTTGTGCTAACCCTAACCGTAACCCAAACACTATTCTAGGGCTGATGCTAACACTAACCCTAATAATATCCTAGGGCTGATGCTAACCCTAACCCTAACCCTAACACTATCCTAGGGATGATGCTATCCCTAACCCTAAACCTAACACTATCCTAGGGCTGATGCTAACCCTAACCCTAACCCTAATACTATCCTAGGGCTGATGCTAACCCTAACCCTAACCCTAACACTATCCTAGGGCTGATTCTAACCGTAACCCTAACACAATCCTATGCCTGATGCTAACCCTAACCCTTACCCTAACACTATCCTAGGGCTGATGCTAACCCTAACCCTAACCCTAACACTATCCTAGGGCTGATGCTAACCGTAACCCTAACACTATCCTAGGCCTGATGCTAACCCTAACCCTTACCCTAACACTATCGTAGGGCTGATGCTAAACCTAACCATAACCCTAACACTATCCTAGGGCTGATGCTAACCCTAACCCTAACACTATCCTAGGGCTGATGCTAACCCTAACCCTAACCCGTACACTCTCCTAGGGCTGATGCTAACCCTAACCCTAACACTATCCTAGGGCTGATGCTAACCCTAACGCTAACCCTAACACTATCCTAGGGCTGATGCTAACCCTAACCCTAACACTATCCTAGGGCTGATGCTAACCCTAACCCTAACCCTAACACTATCCTAGGCCTGATGCTAACGCTAACCCTAACCCTAACACTATCCTAGGGCTGATGCTAACCCTAACCCTAAAACTAACACTATCCTAGGGTTGATGCTAACCCTAACCCTAACACTATCCTAGGGCTGATGCTAACCCTAACCCTACCCCTAACACTATCCTAGGGCTGATGCTAACCCTAACCCTAACACTAACCTAGGGCTGATGATAACCCTAACCCTAACCCTAACACTATCCTAGGGCTGATGCTAACCCTAACCCTAACCCTAACACTATCCTAGGGTTGATGCTAACCCTAACCCTAACCCCAGCACTATCCTAGAGCTGATGCTAACGCTAACCCTAACCCTAACCCTAACCCTAATACTATCCTAGGGCTGATGCTAACCCTAACCCTAACCCTAACACTATCCTAGGGCTGATGCTAACCCTAACACTAACACTATCCTAGGGCTTATGCTAACCCTAACCCTAACCCTAACACTATCCTAGGGCTGATGCTAACCCTAACCCTAACTCTAACACTATGCTAGGGCTGAGGCTAACCTTAACACTAACACTATCCTAGGGCTGATGCTAACCCTAACCCTAACTCTAACACTATCTTAGGGCTTAGGCTAACCCTAACCCTAACACTAATCTAGGGCTGATGCTAACCCTAACCCTAATAATATCCTAGGGCAGATGCTAACCCTAACCCTAACCCTAACACTATCCTAGAGCTGATGCTAGCCCTAACCCTAACCCTAACCCTAACCCTAACACTATCCTAAGGCTGATGCTAACCCTAACACTAACACTATCCTAGGCCTGGTGCTAACCCCAACATTAACCCTAACACTATTCTAGGGCTGATGCTAACCCTAACCCTAACAATATCCTAGGGCTGATGCTAACCCTAACCCTAACCCTAACACTATCCTAGGGCGGATGCTATCCCTAACCCTAACCCTAACACTATCCTAGGGCTGATGCTAACCCTAACCCTAACCCTAATACTATCCTAGGGCTGATGCTAACCCTAACGCTAACCTTAACACTATCCTAGGGCTGATGCTAACCCTAACCCTAACCCTAACACTATCCTAGGGCTGATTCTAACCGTAACCCTAACACTATCCTAGGCCTGATGCTAACCCTAACCCTTACCCTAACACTATCCTAGGGCTGATGCTAAACCTATCCATAACCCTAACACTATCCTAGGGCTGATGCTAACCCTAACCCTAACACTAACACTATCCTAGGGCTGATGCTAACCCTAACCCTAACACTCTCCTAGGCCTGATGCTAACCCTAACCCTAACACTATCCTAGGGCTGATGGTAACCCTAACCCTAACCCTAACACTATCCTAGGCCTGATGCTAACCCTATCCCTAACCCTAACACTATCCTAGGGCTGATGCTAAACCTAACGCTAACCCTAACACTATCCTTGATCTGATGCTAACCCTAACCCTAACCCTAACACTATTCTAGGCCTGATGATAACCCTAACCCTAACCCTGACACTATCCTAGGGTTTATGTTAACCCTAACCCTAACACTATCCTAGGGCTGATGCTAACCCTAACCCTAACCCTAACACTATCCTAGGGCGGATGCTAACCCTAACCCTAACCCTAACACTATCCTAGGGCTGATGCTAAACCTAACACTAACACTATCCTAGGGCTGATGCTAACCCTAACCCTAACCCTAACACTATCCTAGGGCTGATGCTAACCCTAACCCTAACTCTAACAGTCTCCTAGGGCTGAGGCTAACCCTAACACTAACACTATCCTAGGGCTGATGCTAACCCTAACCCTAACCCTAACACTATCCTAGGGCTGATGCTTACCCTAACCCTAACACTATCCTAGGGCTGATGCTAACCCTAACCCTAACCCTAACACTATCCTAGGGCTGATGCTAACCCTAACCCTAACACTATCCTAGGGCTGATGCTAACCCTAACCCTAACCCGTACACTCTCCTAGGGCTGATGCTAACCCTAACCCTAACACTATCCTAGTGCTGATGCTAACCCTAACCCTAACCCTAACACTATCCTAGGGCTGATGCTAACCCTAACCCTAACACTATCCTAGGGCTGATGCTAACCCTAACCCTAACCCTAACACTATCCTAGGCCTGATGCTAACCCTATCCCTAACCCTATCACTCTCCTAGGGCTGAGGCTAACCCTAAACCTAACACTCTCCTAGGGCTGATGCTAACCCTAACCCTAAAACTAACACTATCCTAGGGTTGATGCTATCCCTAACACTAACACTATCCTAGGGCTGATGCTAACCCTAACCCTACCCCTAACACTATCCTAGGGCTGATGCTAACCCTAACCCTAACACTAACCTAGGGCAGATGCTAACCCTAACCCGAACCCTAACACTATCCTAGGGCTGATGCTAACCCTAACCCTAACCCTAACACTATCCTAGGGTTGATGCTAACCCTAACCCTAACCCTAACACTATCCTAGAGCTGATGCTAACGCTAACCCTACCCCTAACCCTAACCCTAATACTATCCTAGGGCTGATGCTAACCCTAACCCTAACCCTAACACTATCCTAGGGCTGATGCTAACCCTAACACTAACACTATCCTAGGGCTGATGCTAACCCTAACCCTAACCCTAACACTATCCTAGGGCTGATGCTAACCCTAAACCTAACTCTAACACTATCCTAGGGCTGAGGCTAACCCTAACCCTAACACTATCCTACGGCTGATGCTAACCCTAACACTAACACTATCCTAGGGCTGATGCTAACCCTAACCCTAACCCTAACACTATCCTAGGGCTGATGCTAACCCTAACCCTAACTCTAACAGTCTCCTAGGGCTGAGGCTAACCCTAACACTAACACTATCCTAGGGCTGATGCTAACCCTAACCCTAACCCTAACACTATCCTAGGGCTGATGCTTACCCTAACCCTAACACTATCCTAGGGCTGATGCTAACCCTAACCCTAACCCTAACACTATCCTAGGGCTGATGCTAACCCTAACCCTAACACTATCCTAGGGCTGATGCTAACCCTAACCCTAACCCGTACACTCTCCTAGGGCTGATGCTAACCCTAACCCTAACACTATCCTAGGGCTGATGCTAACCCTAACCCTAACCCTAACACTATCCTAGGGCTGATGCTAACCCTAACCCTAACACTATCCTAGGGCTGATGCTAACCCTAACCCTAACACTATCCTAGGCCTGATGCTAACCCTATCCCTAACCCTAACACTCTCCTAGGGCTGAGGCTAACCCTAAACCTAACACTCTCCTAGGGCTGATGCTAACCCTAACCCTAAAACTAACACTATCCTAGGGTTGATGCTATCCCTAACCCTAACACTATCCTAGGGCTGATGCTAACCCTAACCCTACCCCTAACACTATCCTAGGGCTGATGCTAACCCTAACCCTAACACTAACCTAGGGCAGATGCTAACCCTAACCCTAACCCTAACACTATCCTAGGGCTGATGCTAACCCTAACCCTAACCCCAACACTATCCTAGGGTTGATGCTAACCCTAACCCTAACCCTAACACTATCCTAGAGCTGATGCTAACGCTAACCCTACCCCTAACCCTAACCCTAATACTATCCTAGGGCTGATGCTTACCCTAACCCTAACCCTAACACTATCCTAGGGCTGATGCTAACCCTAACACTAACACTATCCTAGGGCTGATGCTAACCCTAACCCTAACCCTAACACTATCCTAGGGCTGATGCTAACCCTAAACCTAACTCTAACACTATCCTAGGGCTGAGGCTAACCCTAAACCTAACACTATCCTACGGCTGATGCTAACCCTAACCCTAACCCTAACGCTATCCTAAGGCTGATGCTAACCCTAACACTAACACTATCCTAAGCCTGGTGTTAACCCTAAAGTTAACCCTAACAGTATCCTAGGGCTGATGCTAACCATAACCCTAATAATATCCTAGGGCTGATGCTAACCCTAACCCTAACCCTAACACTATCCTAGGGCTGATGCTAACCCTAACCCTAACCCTAACACTATCCTAGGGCTGATGCTAACCCTAACCCTAACTCTAACACTATCCTAGGGCTGATGCTAACCCTAACCCTAACAATATCCTAGGCCTGATGATATCCCTAACCCTAAACCTAACACTATCCTAGGGCTGATGCTAACCCTAACCCTAACCCTAACACTATCCTAGGGCTGATTCTAACCGTAACCCTAACACTATCCTAGGCCTGATGCTAACCCTAACACTTACCCTAACACTATCCTAGGGCTGATGCTAAACCTAACCATAACCCTAACACTATCCTAGGGCTGATGGTAACCCTAACCCTAACAATAACACTATCCTAGGGCTGATGCTAACCCTAACCCTAACACTATCCTAGGCCTGATGCTAACCCTAACCGTAACACTATCCTAGGGTTGATGCTAACCCTCACCCTAACCCTAACACTATCCTAGGCCTGATGCTAACCATATCCCTAACCCTAACACTCTCCTAGGGCTGAGGCTAACCCTAACCCTAACACTATCCTAGGGCTGATGCTAACCCTAACCCTGACCCTAACACTATCCTACGGCTGATGCTAACCCTAACCCTAACACTGTCCTAGGCCTGATGCTAACCCTCACCCTAACCCTAACACTATCCTAGGGCTGATCCTAACCCTAACCCTAACCCTAACACTATCCTAGAGCTGATGCTAAAACTAACCCTAACCCTAACCCTAACCCTAATACTATCCTAGGGCTGATGTTAACCCTAACCCTAACCCTAACACTATCCTAGGGCTGATGCTAACCCTAACACTAACACTATCCTAGGGCTGATTTTAACCCATACCCTAACCCTAACACTATCCTAGGGCTGATGCTAACCCTAACCCTAACTCTAACACTATCCTAGGGCTGAGGCTAACCCTAACCCTAACACTATCCTACGGCTGATGCTAACCCTAACCCTAAACCTAACACTATCCTAAGGCTGATGCTAACCCTAACACTAACACTATCCTAGGCTTGGTGCTAACCCTAACCCTAACCCTAACACTATTCTAGGGCTGATGCTAACCCTAACCCTAATAATATCCTAGGGCTGATGCTAACCCTAACCCTAACCCTAACACTATCCTAGGGCTGATGCTAACCCTAACCCTAACCCTAACACTATCCTAGGGCTGATGCTAACCCTAACCCTAACCCTAACACTATCCTAGGGCTGATGCTAACCCTAACCCTAACAATATCCTAGGCCTGATGATATCCATAACCCTAAACTTAACACTATCCTAGGGCTGATGCTAACCCTAACCCTAACCCTAACACTATCCTAGGGCTGATTCTAACCGTAAACCTAACACTATTCTAGGCCTGATGCTAACCCTAACCCTTACCCTAACACTATCCTAGGGCTGATGCTAAACCTAACCATAACCCTAACACTATCCTAGGGCTGATGCTAACCCTAACCCTAACACTATCCTAGGGCTGATGCTAACCCTAACGCTAACACTATCCTAGGGCTGATGCTAACCCTAACCCTTACCCTAACACTATCCTAGGGCGGATGCTAACCCTAACCCTAACCCTAACACTATCCTAGGGCTGATGCTAACCCTAACACTAACACTATCCTAGGGCTGATGCTAACCCTAACCCTAACCCTAACACTATCCTAGGGCTGATGCTAACCCTAACCCTAACCCTAACACTATCTTAGGGCTGAGGCTAACCCTAACCCTAACACTATCCTACGGCTGATGCTAACCCTAACTCTAACACTATCCTAGGCCTGATGTTAACCCTAAGCCTAACCCTAACACTATCGTAGGGCTGATGCTAACCCTAACCCTAACACTATCCTAGGGCTGATGCTAACCTAACCCTAACCCTAACACTACCCTAGGGCTGATGCTAACCCTAACCCTAACACTATCCTAGGCCTGATGATAACCCTAACCCTAACCCTAACACCATCCTATGGCTGATGCTAACCCTAACCCTAACACTATCCTAGGCCTGATGCTAACCCTAACCCTAACCCTAACACTATCCTAGGGCTGATGCTAACCCTAACCCTAACCCTAACACTACCCTAGAGCTGATGCTAACCCTAACCCTAACCCTAACCCTAACCCTAATACAATCCTAGGGCTGATGCTAACGCTAACCCTAACCCTAACACTATCCTAGGGCTGATGCTAACCCTAACCCTAACTCTAACACAATCCTAGGGCTGAGGCTAACCCTAACCCTAACACTATCCTACGGCTGATGCTAACCCTAACCCTAACCCTAACACTATCGTAAGGCTGATGCTAACCCTAACACTTACACTATCCTAGGCTTGGTGCTAACCCTAACCCTAACCCTAACACTATTCTAGGGCTGATGCTAACCCTAACCCTAATAATATCCTAGGGCTGATGCTAACCCTAACCCTAACCCTAACACTATCCTAGGGCTGATGCTATCTCTAACCCTAACCCTAACACTATCCTAGGGCTGATGCTAACCCTAACCCTAACCCTAATGCTATCCTAGGGCTGATGCTAACCCTAACCCTAACCCTAACACTATCCTAGGGCTGATGCTAACCCTAACCCTAACCCTAACACTATCCTAAGGCTGATGCTAACCATAGACCTCACACTATACTAGGCCTGATGATAACCATAACCCTAACCTTAACCCTATCCTAGGGCTGATGCTAACCCTAACCCTAACCCTAACACTATCCTAGAGCTGATGCTAACCCTAACCCTAACACTATCCTAGGCCTGATGATAACCCTAACCCTAACCCTAACACTATCCTAGAGCTGATGCTAACCCCAACCCTAACGCTATCCTAGGGCTGATGCTAACCCTAACCCTAACCCTAACACTATCCTAGGCTTGATGCTAACCCTATCCCTAACCCTAACACTCTCCTAGGGCTGAGGCTAACCCTAACCCTAACACTATCCTAGGGCTGATGCTAACCCTAACCCTAACCCAAACACTATCCTAGGGTTGATGCTAACCCTAACCCTAACACTCTCCTAGGGCTGATGCTAACCCTAACCCTAACCCTAACACTATCCTTGGACTGATGCTAACCCTAACCCTAACACTATCCTGGGCCTGATGCTAACCCTAACCCTAACCCTAACACTATCCTAGGGCTGATGCTAACCCTAACCCTAACACTATCCTTGGGCTGATGCTAACCCTAACCCTAACCCTAACAATATCCTAGGGCAGATGCTAGCCCTAACCCTAACCCTAACACTATCCTAGGGCTGACGCTAACCCTAACGCTAACCCTAACATTATCCTTGAACTGATGCTAACCCTAACCCTAACCCTAACACTATCCTAGGCCTGATGATAACCCTAACCCTAACCCTGACACTATCCTAGGGTTTATGTTAACCCTAACCCTAACACTATCCTAGGGCTGATGCTAACCCTAACCCTAACCCTAACACTATCCTAGGGCGGATGCTAACCCTAACCCTAACCCTAACACTATCCTAGGGCTGATGCTAACCCTAACACTAACACTATCCTAGGGCTGATGCTAACCCTAACCCTAACACTAACACTATCCTAGGGCTGATGCTAACTCTAACCCTAACTCTAACAGTCTCCTAGGGCTGAGGCTAACCCTAACACTAACACTATCCTAAGGCTGATGCTAACCCTAACCCTAACCCTAACACTATCCTAGGGCTGATGCTTACCCTAACCCTAACCATATCCTAGGGCTGATGCTAACCCTAACCCTAACCCTAACACTATCCTAGGGCTGATGCTAACCCTAACCCTAACACTATCCTAGGGCTGATGCTAACCCTAACCCTAACCCGTACACTCTCCTAGGGCTGATGCTAACCCTAACCCTAACACTATCCTAGGGCTGATGCTAACCCTAACCCTAACCCTAACACTATCCTAGGGCTGATTCTAACCGTAACCCTAACACTATCCTAGGCCTGATGCTAACCCTAACACTTACCCTAACACTATCCTAGGGCTGATGCTAAACCTAACCATAACCCTAACACTATCCTAGGGCTGATGGTAACCCTAACCCTAACAATAACACTCTCCTAGGGCTGATGCTAACCCTAACCCTAACACTATCCTAGGCCTGATGCTAACCCTAACCGTAACACTATCCTAGGGCTGATGCTAACCCTCACCCTAACACTAACACTATCCTAGGCCTGATGCTAACCCTATCCCTAACCCTAACACTCTCCTAGGGCTGAGGCTAACCCTAACCCTAACACTATCCTAGGGCTGATGCTAACCCTAACCAAAACCCTAACACTATCCTAGGGCTGATGCTAACCCTAACCCTAACACTGTCCTAGGCCTGATGCTAACCCTAACCCTAACCCTAACACTATCCTAGGGCTGATGCTAACCCTAACCCTAACCCTAACACTATCCTAGAGCTGATGCTAAAACTAACCCTAACCCTAACCCTAACCCTAATACTATCCTAGGGCTGATGTTAACCCTAACCCTAACCCTAACACTATCCTAGGGCTGATGCTAACCCTAACACTAACACTATCCTAGGGCTGATGCTAACCCAAACCCTAACCCTAACACTATCCTAGGGCTGATGCTAACCCTAACCCTAACTCTAACACTATCCTAGGGCTGAGGCTAACCCTAACCCTAACACTATCCTACGGCTGATGCTTACCCTAACCCTAACCCTAACACTATCCTAAGGCTGATGCTAACCCTAACACTAACACTATCCTAGGCCTGGTGCTAACCCTAACCCTAACCCTAACACTATTCTAGGGCTGATGCTAACCCTAACCCTAATAATATCCTAGGGCTGATGCTAACCCTAACCCTAACCCTAACACTATCCTAGGGCTGATGCTAACCCTAACCCTAACCCTAACACTATCCTAGGGCTGATGCTAACCCTAACCCTAACCCTAACACTATCCTAGGGCTGATGCTAACCCTAACCCTAACAATATCCTAGGTCTGATGATATCCATAACCCTAAACTTAACACTATCCTAGGGCTGATGCTAACCCTAACCCTAACCCTAACACTATCCTAGGGCTGATTCTAACCGTAACCCTAACACTATTCTAGGCCTGATGCTAACCCTAACCCTTACCCTAACACTATCCTAGGGCTGATGCTAAACCTAACCATAACCCTAACACTATCCTAGGGCTGATGCTAACCCTAACCCTAACCCTAACACTATCCTAGGGCGGATGCTAACCCTAACCCTAACCCTAACACTATCCTAGGGCTGATGCTAACCCTAACACTAACACTATCCTAGGGCTGATGGTAACCCTAACCCTAACCCTAACACTATCCTAGGGCTGATGCTAACCCTAACCCTAACTCTAACACTATCTTAGGGCTGAGGCTAACCCTAACCCTAACACTATCCTACGGCTGATGCTAACCCTAACCCTAACCCTAAGACTATCCTAGGGCTGATGCTAACCCTAACCCTAACACTATCCTAGGCCTGATGCTAACCCTAAGCCTAACCCTAACACTATCCTAGGGCTGATGCTAACCTAACCCTAACCCTAACACTATCCTAGGGCTGATGCTAACCCTAACCCTAACACTATCCTAGGCCTGATGATAACCCTAACCCTAACCCTAACACCATCCTATGGCTGGTGCTAACCCTAACCCTAACACTATCCTAGGGCTGATGCCAACCCTAACCATACCCCTAACACTATCCTAGGGCTGATGCTAACCTTAACCCTAACACTATCCTTTGCCTGATGCTAACCCTAACCCTAACCCTAACACTATCCTAGGGCTGATGCTAACCCTAACCCTAACCCTAACACTATCCTAGAGCTGATGCTAACCCTAACCCTAACCCTAACCCTAACCCTAACCCTAATACAATCCTAGGGCTGATGCTAACCCTAACCCTAACCCTAACAGTATCCTAGGGCTGATGCTAACCCTAACCATAACTCTAACACTATCCTAGGGCTGAGGCTAACCCTAACCCTAACACTATCCTACGGCTGATGCTAACCCTAACCCTAACCCTAACACTATCATAAGGCTGATGCTAACCCTAACACTTACACTATCCTAGGCCTAGTGCTAACCCTAACCCTAACCCTAACACTATCCTAGGGCTGATGCTAACCCTAACCCTAACACTCTCCTAGGCCTCATGCTAACCCTAACCCTAACACTATCCTAGGGCTGATGCTAACCCTAACCCTAACCCTAACACTATCCTAGGGCTGATGCTAACCCTAACCCTAACACTATCCTAGGCCCGATGATAACCCTAACCCTAACCCTAACACTATCCTAGGGCTGATGCTAACCCTAACTCTAACACTATCCTAGGGCTGACGCTAACCCTAACCCTAACCCTAACACTATCCTAAGTCTGATGCTAACCCTAGACCTCACACTATACTAGGCCTGATGATAACCATAACCCTAACCTTAACACTATCCTAGGGCTGATGCTAACCCTAACCCTAACCCTAACACTCTCCTAGAGCTGATGCTAACCCTAACCCTAACACTATCCTAGGCCTGATGATAACCCTAACACTAACCCTGACACTATCTTAGGGCTGATGCTAACCCTAACCCTAACGCTATCCTAGGGCTGATGCTAACCCTAACCCTAACATTAACACTATCCTAGGCCTGATGCTAACCCTATCCCTAACCCTAACACTGTCCTAGGGCTGAGGCTAACCCTAACCCTAACACTATCCTAGGGCTGATGCTAACCCTAACACTAACACAAACACTATCCTAGGGTTGATGCTAACCCTAACCCTAACACTATCCTAGGGCTGATGCTAACCCTAACCCTAACCCTAACACTATCCTTGGACTGATGCTAACCCTAACCCTAACACTATCCTGGACCTGATGCTAACCCTAACCCTAACCTTAACACTATCCTAGGGCTGATGGTAACCCTAACCCTAACACTATCCTTGGGCTGATGCTAACCCTAACCCTAACCCTAACAATATCCTAGGGCAGATGCTAACCCTAACCCTAACCCTAACACTATACTTGGGCTGATGCTAACCCTAACCCTAACACTATCCTGGGCCTGATGCTAACCCTAACCCTAACCCTAACACTATCCTAGGGCTGATGCTAACCCTAACCCTAACACTATCCTTGGGCTGATGCTAACCTTAACCCTAACCCTAACAATATCCTATGGCAGATGCTAACACTAACGCTAACCCTAACACTATCCTAGGGCTGATGCTAACCCTAACCCTAACCCTAACACTATCCTAGGGCTGATGCTAACCCTAACCCTAACACTATCCTAGGCCTGATGATAACCCTAACCCTAACCCTAACACTACCCTAGGGCTGATGCTAACCCTAACCCTAACCCGAACACTATCCTAGAGCTGATGCTAACCCTAACCCTAACCCTAACCCTAACCCTAATACTATCCTAGGGCTGATGCTAACCCTAACCCTAACCCTAACACTATCCTAGGGATGATGCTAACCCTAACCCTAACTCTAACACTATCCTAGGGCTGAGGCTAACCCTAACCCTAACACTATCCTAGGGATGATGCTAACCCTAAACCTAACCCAAACACTATCCTAAGGCTGATGCTAACCCTAACACTAACACTATCCTAGGCCTGGTGCTAACCCTAACCCTAACCCTAATAATATTCTAGGGCTATTCTAGGGCTGATGCTAACCCTAACCCTAATAATATCCTAGGGCTGATGCTAACCCTAACCCTAACCCTAACACTATCCTAGAGCTGATGCTATCCCTCACCCTAACCCTAAGACTATCCTAGGGCTGATGCTAACCCTAACCCTAACCCTAACACTATCCTAGGGCGGATGCTAACCCTAACCCTAACCCTAACACTATCCTAGGGCTGATGCTAACCCTAACCCTAACCCTAACATTATCCTAGGGCTGATGCTAACCCTAACCCTAACTCTAACACTATCTTAGGGCTGAGGCTAACCCTAACCCTAACACTATCCTACGGCTGATGCTAACCCTAACCCTAACCCTAACACTATCCTAGGGCTGAAGCTAACCCTAACCCTAACACTATCCTAGGACTGATGCTAACCCTAACACTAACCCTAACACTATCCTAGGGCTGATGCTAACCCTAACCCTAACACTATCCTAGGGCTGATGCTAACCCTAACCCTAACCCTAACACTATCCTAGGGCTGATGCTAACCCTAACCCTAACCCTAACACTATCCTAGGGCGGATGCTAACCCTAACCCTAACCCTAACACTATCCTAGGGCTGATGCTAACCCTAACACTAACACTATCCTAGGCCTGATGCTAACCCTAAGCCTAACCCTAACACTATCGTAGGGCTGATGCTAACCCTAACCCTAACACTATCCTAGGGCTGATGCTAACCTAACCCTAACCCTAACACTATCCTAGGGCTGATGCTAAACCTAACCCTAACACTATCCTAGGCCTGATGATAACCCTAACCCTAAAACTAACACCATCCTAGGGCTGATGCTAACCCTAAGCCTAACACTATCCTAGGGCTGATGCTAACCCTAACCCTAACCCTAACACTATCCTAGGGCTGATGCTAACCCTAACCATAACACTATCCTAGGCCTGATGCTAACCCTAACCGTAACCCTAACACTATCCTAGGGCTGATGCTAACCCTAACCCTAACCCTAACACTATCCTAGAGCTGATGCTAACCCTAACCCTAACCCTAACCCTAACCCTAATACTATGCTAGGGCTGATGATAACCCTAACCCTAACCCTAACACTATCCTAGGGCTGATGCTAACCCTAACACTAACACTATCCTAGGCCTGATGATAACCCTAACACTAACCCTGACACTATCCTAGGGCTGATGCTAACCCTAACCCTAACGCTATCCTAGGGCTGATGCTAACCCTAACCCTAACCCTAACACTATCCTAGGCCTGATGCTAACCCTATCCCTAACCCTAACACTCTCCGAGGGCTGAGGCTAACCCTAACCCTAACACTATCCTAGGGCTGATGCTAACCCTAACCCTAACCCAAACACTATCCTAGGGTTGATGCTAACCCTAACCCTAACAGTATCCTAGGGCTGATGCTAACCCTAACCCTAACCCTAACACTATCCTTGGACTGATGCTAACCCTACCCCTAACACTATCCTGGGCCTGATGCTAACCCTAACCCTAACCCTAACACTATCCTAGGGCTGATGGTAACCCTAACCCTAACACTATCCTTGGGCTGATGCTAAACCTAACCCTAAGCCTAACAATATCCTAGGGCAGATGCTAACCCTAACCCTAACCCTAACACTATACTTGGGCTGATGCTAACCCTAACCCTAACACTATCCTGGGCCTGATGCTAACCCTAACCCTAACCCTAACACTATCCTAGGGCTGATGCTAACCCTAACCCTAACACTATCCTTGGGCTGATGCTAACCTTAACCCTAACCCTAACAATATCCTATGGCAGATGCTAACACTAACGCTAACCCTAACACTATCCTTGAACTGATGCTAACCCTAACCCTAACCCTAACACTATCCTAGGCCTGATGCTAACCCTAACCCTAACCCTAACACTCTCCTAGGGTTTATGTTAACCCTAACCCTAACACTATCCTAGGGCTGATGCTAACCCTAACCCTAACCCTAACACTATCCTAGGGCGGATGCTAACCCTAACCCTAACCCTAACACTATCCTAGGGCTGATGCTAACCCTAACACTAACACTATCCTAGGGCTGATGCTAACCCTAACCCTAACCCTAACATTATCCTAGGGCTGATGCTTACCCGAACCCTAACTCTAACACTATCTTAGGGCTCAGGCTAACCCTAACCCTAACACTATCCTACGGCTGTTGCTAACCCTAACCCTAACCCTAACACTATCCTAGGGCTGATGCTAACCCTAACCCTAACACTATCCTAGGGCTGATGCTAACCCTAACCCTAACCCTAACACTATCCTAGGGCTGATGCTAACCCTAACCCTAACACTATCCTAGGGCTGATGCTAACCCTAACCCTAACCCTAACACTATCCTAGGGCTGATGCTAACCCTAACCCTAACCCTAACACTATCCTAGGGCGGATGCTAACCCTAACACTAACCCTAACACTATCCTAGGGCTGATGCTAACCCTAACACTAACACTATCCTAGGGCTGATGCTAACCCTAACCCTAACCCTAACACTATCCTAGGGCGGATGCTAACCCTAACCCTAACTCTAACACTATCTTAGGGCTGAGGCTAACCCTAACCCTAACACTATCCTACGGCTGATGCTAACCCTAACCCTAACCCTAACACTATCCTAGGGCTGATGCTAACCCTAACCCTAACACTATCCTAGGCCTGATGCTAACCCTAAGCCTAACCCTAACACTATCGTAGGGCTGATGCTAACCCTAACCCTAACACTGTCCTAGGGCTGATGCTAACCTAACCCTAACCCTAACACTATCCTAGGGCTGATGCTAACCCTAACCCTAACACTATCCTAGGCCTGATGATAACCCTAACCCTAACCCTAACACTATCCTAGGGCTGATGCTAACCCTAACCCTATCCCGAACACTATCCTAGAGCTGATGCTAACCCTAAACCTAACCCTAACCCTAACCCTAATACTATCCTAGGGCTGATGCTAACCCTAACCCTAATCCTAACACTATCCTAGGGCTGATGCTAACCCTAACCCTAACTCTAACACTATCCTAGGGCTGAGGCTAACCCTAACCCTAACACTATCCTACGGCTGATGCTAACCCTAACCCTAACCCAAACACTATCCTAAGGCTGATGCTAACCCTAACACTAACACTATCCTAGGCCTGGTGCTAACCCTCACCCTAACCCAAACACTATTCTAGGGCTGATGCTAACCCTAACCCTAATAATATCCTAGGGCTGATGCTAACCCTAACCCTAACCCTAACACTATCCTAGAGCTGATGCTATCCCTAACCCTAACCCCAACACTATCCTAGGGCTGATGCTAACCCTAACCCTAACCCTAACACTATCCTAGGGCTGATGCTAACCCTAACCCTAACCCTAACACTATCCTAGGGCTGATGCTAACCCTAACCCTAACCCTAACACTATCCTAGGGCGGATGCTAACCCTAACCCTAACCCTAACACTATCCTAGGGCTGATGCTAACCCTAAACCTAACACTAACATTATCCTAGGGCTGATGCTAACCCTAACCCTAACTCTAACACTATCTTAGGGCTGAGGCTAACCCTAACCCTAACACTATCCTACGGCTGATGCTAACCCTAACCCTAACCCTAACACTATCCTAGGGCTGATGCTAACCCTAACCCTAAAACTATCCTATGACTGATGCTAACCCTAACACTAACCCTAACACTATCCTAGGGCTGATGCTAACCCTAACCCTAACACTATCCTAGGGCTGATGCTAACCCTAACCCTAACCCTAACACTATCCTAGGGCGGATGCTAACCCTAACCCTAACCCTAACACTATCCTAGGGCTGATGCTAACCCTAACACTAACACTATCCTAGGGCTGATGATAACCCTAACCCTAACCCTAACACTATTCTAGGGCGGATGCTAACCCTAACCCTAACTCTAACACTATCTTAGGGCTGAGGCTAACCCTAACCCTAACACTATCCTACGGCTGATGCTAACCCTAACCCTAACCCTAAGACTATCCTAGGGCTGATGCTAACCCTAACCCTAACACTATCCTAGGCCTGATGCTAACCCTAAGCCTAACCCTAACACTATCGTAGGGCTTATGCTAACCCTAACCCTAACACTATCCTAGGGCTGATGCTAACCTAACCCTAACCCTAACACTATCCTAGGGCTGATGCTAACCCTAACCCTAACACTATCCTAGGCCTGATAATAACCCTAACCCTAACCCTAACACCATCCTAGGGCTGATGCTAACCCTAAGCCTAACACTATTCTAGGGCTGATGCTAACCCTAACCCTAACCCTAACACTATCCTAGGGCTGATGCTAACCCTAACCCTAACACTATCCTAGGCCTGATGCTAACCCTAAACCTAACCCTAACACTATTCTAGGGCTGATGCTAACCCTAACCCTAACCCTAACACTATCCTAGAGCTGATGCTAACCCTAACCCTAACCCTAATACTATCCTAGGGCTGATGCTAACCCTAACCCTAACCTTAACACTATCCTAGGGCTGATGCTAACCCTAACCCTAACTCTAACACTATCCTAGGGCTGAGGCTAACCCTAACCCTAACACTATCCTACGGCTGATGCTAACCCTAACCCTAACCCAAACACTATCCTAAGGCTGATGCTAACCCTAACACTAACACTATCCTAGGCCTGGTGCTAACCCTAACCCTAACCCAAACATTATTCTAGGGCTGATGCTAACCCTAACCCTAATAATATCCTAGGGCTGATGCTAACCCTAACCCTAACCCTAACACTATCCTAGGGCTGATGCTATCCCTAACCCTAACCCTAACACTATCCTAGGGCTGATGCTAACCCTAACCCTAACCCTAATACTATCCTAGGGCTGATGCTAACCCTAACCCTAACCCTAACACTATCCTAGGGCTGATGCTAACCCTAACCCTAACCCTAACACTATCCTAGGGCTGATTCTAACCGTAACCCTAACACTATCCTAGGCCTGATGCTAACCCTAACCCTTACCCTAACACTATCCTAGGGCTGATGCTAACCCTAACCCTAACCCTAACACTATCCTAGGGCTGAGGCTAACCCTAACCCTAACACTATCCTACGGCTGATGCTAACCCTAACCCTAACCCAAACACTATCCTAAGGCTGATGCTAACCCTAACACTAACACTATCCTAGGCCTGGTGCTAACCCTAACCCTAACCCAAACATTATTCTAGGGCTGATGCTAACCCTAACCCTAATAATATCCTAGGGCTGATGCTAACCCTAACCTTAACCCTAACACTATCCTAGGGCTGATGCTATCCCTAACCCTAACCCTAACACTATCCTAGGGCTGATGCTAACCCTAACCCTAACCCTAATACTATCCTAGGGCTGATGCTAACCCTAACCCTAACCCTAACACTATCCTAGGGCTGATTCTAACCGTAACCCTAACACTATCCTAGGCCTGATGCTAACCCTAACCCTTACCCTAACACTATCCTAGGGCTGATGCTAACCCTAACCCTAACCCTAACACTATCCTAGGGCTGATGCTAACCCTAACCCTAACACTAACACTATCCTAGGGCTGATGCTAACCCTAACCCTAACCCTAACACTACCCTAGGCTGATGCTAACCCTAACCCTAACTCTAACACTATCTTAGGGCTGAGGCCAACCCTAACCCTAACACTATCCTACGGCTGATGCTAACCCTAACCCTAACACTATCCTAGGTCTGATGCTAACCCTAAGACTAACCCTAACACTATCGTAGGGCTGATGCTAACCCTAACCCTAACACTATCCTAGGGCTGATGCTAACCTAACCCTAACCCTAACACTATCCTACGGCTGATGCTAACCCTAACCCTAACACTATCCTAGGCCTGATGATAACCCTAACCCTAACCCTAACACCATCCTAGGGCTGATGCTAACCCTAACACTAACACTATCCTAGGCCTGGTGCTAACCCCAACATTAACCCTAACACTATTCTAGGGCTGATGCTAACCCTAACCCTAATAATATCCTAGGGCTGATGCTAACCCTAACCCTAACCCTAACACTATCCTAGGGCTGATGCTATCCCTAACCCTAACCCTAACACTATCCTAGGGCTGATGCTAACCCTAACCCTAACCCTAATACTATCCTAGGGCTGATGCTAACCCTAACCCTAACCCTAACACTATCCTAGGGCTGATGCTAATCCTAACCCTAACCCTAACACTATCCTAGGGCTGATTCTAACCGTAACCCTAACACTATCCTAGGCCTGATGCTAACCCTAACCCTTACCCTAACACTATCCTAGGGCTGATGCTAAACCTAACCATAACCCTAACACTATCCTAGGGCTGATGCTAACCCTAACCCTAACACTAACACTATCCTAGGGCTGATGCTAACCCTAACTCTAACACTCTCCTAGGCCTGATGCTAACCCTAACCCTAACACTATCCTAGGGCTGATGGTAACCCTAACCCTAACCCTAACACTATCCTAGGCCTGATGCTAACCGTATCCCTAACCCTAACACTATCCTAGGGCTGATGCTAACCCTAACCCTAACCCTAACACTATCCTAGGGCGGATGATAACCCTAACCCTAACCCTAACACTATCCTAGGGCTGATGCTAACCCTAACCCTAACACTATCCTAGGGCTGATGCTAACCCTAACCCTAACTCTAACAGTCTCCTAGGGCTGAGGCTAACCCTAACACTAACACTATCCTAGGGCTGATGCTAACCCTAACCCTAACCCTAACACTATCCTAGGGCTGATGCTTACCCTAACCCTAACACTATCCTAGGGCTAATGCTAACCCTAACCCTAATAATATCCTAGGGCTGATGCTAACCCTAACCCTAACCCTAACACTATCCTAGGGCTGATGCTAACCCTAACCCTAACGCTAACACTATCCTAGGGCTGATGCTAACCCTAACCCTAACTCTAACACTATCCTAGGGCTGATGCTAACCCTAACCCTAACAATATCCTAGGCCTGATGATATCCCTAACCCTAAACCTAACACTATCCTAGGGCTGATGCTAACTCTAACCCTAACCCTAACGCTATCCTAGGGCTGATTCTAACCGTAACCCTAACACTATCCTAGGCCTGATGCTAAACCTAACACTTACCCTAACACTATCCTAGGGCTGATGCTAAACCTAACCATAACCCTAACACTATCCTAGGGCTGATGGTAACCCTAACCCTAACAAAAACACTATCCTAGGGCTGATGCTAACCCAAACCCTAACACTATCCTAGGCCTGATGCTAACCCTAACCCTAACCCTAACACTATCCTAGGGCTGATGCTAACCCTCACCCTAACCCTAACACTATCCTAGGCCTGATGCTAACCCTAACCCTAACCCTAACACTCTCCTAGGGCTGAGGCTAACCCTAACCCTAACACTATCCTAGGGCTGATGCTAACCCTAACCCTAACCCTAACACTATCCTAGGGCTGATGCTAACCCTAACCCTAACACTGTCCTAGGCCTGATGCTAACCCTAACCCTAACCCTAACACTATCCTAGGGCTGATGCTAACCCTAACCCTAACCCTAACACTATCCTAGAGCTGATGCTAAAACTAACCCTAACCCTAACCCTAACCCTAATACTATCCTAGGGCTGATGTTAACCCTAACCCTAACCCTAACGCTATCCTAGGCCTGATGCTAACCCTAAGCCTAACCCTAACACTATCGTAGGGCTGATGCTAACCCTAACCCTAACACTATCCTAGGGCTGATGCTAACCTAACCCTAACCCTAACACTATCCTATGGCTGATGCTAACCCTAACCCTAACACTATCCTAGGCCTGATGATAACCCTAACCCTAACCCTAACACCATCCTAGGGCTGATGCTAACCCTAACCCTAACACTATCCTAGGGCTGATGCTAACGCTAACCCTAACCCTAACACTATCCTAGGGCTGATGCTAACCCTAACCCTAACACTATCCTAGGCCAGATGCTAACCCTAACCCTAACCCTAACACTATCCTAGGGCTGATGCTAACCCTAACCCTAACCCTAACACTATCCTAGAGCTGATGCTAACCCTAACCCTAACCCTAACCCTAACCCTAATACTATCCTAGGGCTGATGCTAACTCTAACCCTAACCCTAACACTATCCTACGGCTGATGCTAACCCTAACCCTAACCCTAACACTATCCTAAGGCTGATGCTAACCCTAACGCTAACCCTAACACTATCCTTGAACTGATGCTAACCCTAACCCTAACCCTAACACTATCCTAGGCCTGATGATAACCCTAACCCTAACCCTGACACTATCCTAGGGTTTATGTTATCCCTAACCCTAACACTATCCTAGGGCTAATGCTAACCCTAACCCTAATCCTAACACTATCCTAGGGCGGATGCTAACCCTAACCCTAACCCTAACACTATCCTAGGGCTGATGCTAACCCTAACACTAACACTATCCTAGGGCTGATGCTAACCCTAACCCTAATCCTAACACTAACCTAGGGCTGATGCTAACCCTAACCCTAACTCTAACAGTCTCCTAGGGCTGAGGCTAACCCTAACACTAACACTATCCTAGGGCTGATGCTATCCCTAACCCTAACCCTAACACTATCCTAGGGCTGATGCTTACCCTAACCCTAACCCTAACACTATCCTAGGGCTGATGCTAACCCTAACCATAACACTATCCTAGGGCTGATGCTAACCCTAACCCTAACCCGTACACTCTCCTAGGGCTGATGCTAACCCTAACCCTAACACTATCCTAGGGCTGATGCTAACCCTAACCCTAACCCTAACACTATCCTAGGGCTGATGCTAACCCTAACCCTAACACTATCCTAGGGCTGATGCTAACCCTAACCCTAACCCTAACACTATCCTAGGCCTGATGCTAACCCTATCCATAACCCTAACACTCTCCTAGGGCTGAGGCTAACCCTAACCCTAACACTATCCTAGGGCTGATGCTAACCCTAACCCTAACCCTAACACTATCCTAGGGCTGATGCTAACCCTAAACCTAACTCTAACACTATCCTAGGGCTGAGGCTAACCCTAACCCTAACACTATCCTACGGCTGATGCTAACCCAAACCCTAAACCTAACGCTATCCTAAGGCTGATGTTAACCCTAACACTAACACTATCCTAAGCCTGGTGTTAACCCTAAAGTTAACCCTAACACTATCCTAGGGCTGATGCTAACCCTAACCCTAATAATATCCTAGGGCTGATGCTAACCCTAACCCTAACCCTAACACTATCCTAGGGCTGATGCTAACCCTAACCCTAACGCTAACACTATCCTAAGGCTGATGCTAACCCTAACCCTAACTCTAACACTATCCTAGGGCTGATGCTAACCCTAACCCTAACAATATCCTAGGCCTGATGATATCCCTAACCCTAAACCTAACACTATCCTAGGGCTGATGCTAACTCTAACCCTAACCCTAACACTATCCTAGGGCTGATTCTAACCGTAACCCTAACACTATCCTAGGCCTGATGCTAACCCTAACACTTACCCTAACACTATCCTAGGGCTGATGCTAAACCTAACCATAACCCTAACACTATCCTCGGGCTGATGGTAACCCTAACCCTAACAAAAACACTATCCTAGGGCTGATGCTAACGCAAACCCTAACACTATCGTAGGCCTGATGCTAACCCTAACCGTAACACTATCCTAGGGCTGATGCTAACCCTCACCCTAACCCTAACACTATCCTAGGCCTGATGCTAACCCTAACCCTAACCCTAACACTCTCCTAGGGCTGAGGCTAACCCTAACCCTAACACTATCCTAGGGCTGATGCTAACCCTAACCCTAACCCTAACACTATCCTAGGGCTGATGCTAACCCTAACCCTAACACTGTCCTAGGCCTGATGCTAACCCTAACCCTAACCCTAACATTATCCTAGGGCTGATGCTAACCCTAACCCTAACCCTAACACTATCCTAGAGCTGATGCTAAAACTAACCCTAACCCTAACCCTAACCCTAACCCTAATACTATCCTAGGGCTGATGCTAACCCTAACCCTAACCCTAACACTATCCTAGGGCTGATGCTAACCCTAACCCTAACCCTAACACTATCCTAGAGCTGATGCTAACCCTAACCCTAACCCTAACCCTAACCCTAATACTATCCTAGGGCTGATGCTAACTCTAACCCTAACCCTAACACTATCCTACGGCTGATGCTAACCCTAACCCTAACCCTAACACTATCCTAAGGCTGATGCTAACCCTAACAGTAACACTATCCTAGGCCTGGTGCTAATCCCAACATTAACCCTAACACTATTCTAGGGCTGATGCTAACCCTAACCCTAATAATATCCTAGGGCTGATGCTAACCCTAACCCTAACCCTAACACTATCCTAGGGCTGATGCTATCCCTAACCCTAACCCTAACACTATCCTAGGGCTGATGCTAACCCTAACCCTAAACCTAATACTATCCTACGGCTGATGCTAACCCTAACCCTAACCCTAACACTATCCTATGGCTGATGCTAACCCTAACCCTAACCCTAACACTATCCTAGGGCTGATTCTAACCGTAACCCTAACACTATCCTAGGCCTGATGCTAACCCTAACCCTTACCCTAACACTATCCTAGGGCTGATGCTAACCCTAACCCTAACCCTAACACTATCCTAGGGCTGATTCTAACCGTAACCCTAACACTATCCTAGGCCTGATGCTAACCCTAACCCTTACCCTAACACTATCCTAGGGCTGATGCTAAACCTAACCATAACCCTAACACTATCCTAGGGCTGATGCTAACCCTAACCCTAACACTAACACTATCCTAGGGCTGATGCTAAACCTAACCCTAACACTCTCCTATGCCTGATGCTAACCCTAACCCTAACACTAACCTAGGGCTGATGGTAACCCTAACCCTAACCCTAACACTTTCCTAGGCCTGATGCTAACCCTATCCCTAACCCTAACACTATCCTAGGGCTGATGCTAACCCTAACGCTAACCCTAACACTATCCTTGAACTGATGCTAACCCTAACCCTAACCCTAACACTATCCTAGGCCTGATGATAACCCTAACCCTAACCCTGACACTATCCTAGGGTTTATGTTAACCCTAACCCTAACACTATCCTAGGGCTAATGCTAACCCTAACCCTAACGCTAACACTATCCTAGGGCGGATGCTAACCCTAACCCTAACCCTAACACTATCCTAGGGCTGATGCTAACCCTAACGCTAACACTATCCTAGGGCTGATGCTAACCCTAACCCTAACTCTAACAGTCTCCTAGGGCTGAGGCTAACCCTAACACTAACACTATCCTAGGGCTGATGCTATCCCTAACCCTAACCCTAACACTATCCTAGGGCTGATGCTTACCCTAACCCTAACCCTAACATTATCCTAGGGCTGATGCTAACCCTAACACTAACACTATCCTAGGGCTGATGCTAACCCTAACCCTAACACTATCCTAGGGCTGATGCTAACCCTAACCCTAACCCTAACACTATCCTAGGGCTGATGCTAACCCTAACCCTAACACTATCCTAGGGCTGATGCTAACCCTAACCCTAACCCTAACACTATCCTAGGCCTGATGCTAACCCTATCCCTAACCCTAACACTCTCCTAGGGCTGAGGCTAACCCTAACCCTAACACTATCCTAGGGCTGATGCTAACCCTAACCCTAACCCTAACACTATCCTAGGGCTGATGCTAACCCTAACCCTAACACTATCCTAGGGCTGATGCTAACCCTAACCCTAACCCGTACACTCTCCTAGGGCTGATGCTAACCCTACCCCTAACACTATCCTAGGGCTGATGCTAACCCTAACCCTAAAACTAACACTATCCTAGGGTTGATGGTAACCCTAACCCTAACACTATCCTAGGGCTGATGCTAACCCTAACCCTACCCCTAACACTATCCTAGGGCTGATGCTAACCCTAACCCTAACACTAACCTAGGGCTGATGCTAACCCTAACCCTAACCCTAACACTATCCTAGGGCTGATGCTAACCCTAACCCTAACCCTAACACTATCCTAGGGTTGATGCTAACCCTAACCCTAACCCTAACACTATCCTAGAGCTGATGCTAACGCTAACCCTAACCCTAACCCTAACCCTAATACTATCCTAGGGCTGATGCTAACCCTAACCCTAACCCTAACACTATCCTAGGGCTGATGCTAACCCTAACCCTAACCCTAACACTATCCTAGAGCTGATGCTAACCCTAACCCTAACCCTAACCCTAACCCTAATACAATGCTAGGGCTGATGCTAACCCTAACCCTAACCATAACACTATCCTATGGCTGATGCTAACCCTAACCTTAACTCTAACACTATCCTAGGGCTGAGGCTAACCCTAACCCTAACACTATCCTAAGGCTGATGCTAACCCTAACCCTAACCCTAACACTATCCTAAGGCTGATGCTAACCCTAACACTAACACTATCCTAGGCCTGGGGCTAACCCTAACCCTAACCCTAACACTATTCTAGGGCTGATGCTAACCCTAACCCTAATAATATCCTAGGGCTGATGCTAACCCTAACCCTAACCCTAACACTATCCTAGGGCTGATGCTATCCCTAACCCTAACACTACCCTAGGGCTGATGCTAACCCTAACCCTAACCCTAATGCTATCCTAGGGCTGATGCTAACCCTAACCCTAACCCTAACACTATCCTAGGGCTGATGCTAACCCTAACCCTAACCCTAACACTATCCTAGGGCTGATTCTAACCGTAACCCTAACACTATCCTAGGCCTGATGCTAACCCTAACCCTTACCCTAACACTATCCTAGGGCTGATGCTAACCCTAACCCTAACCCTAACACTATCCTAGGGCTGATTCTAACCGTAACCCTAACACTATCCTAGGCCTGATGCTAACCCTAACCCTTACCCTAACACTATCCTAGCGCTGATGCTAAACCTAACCATAACACTAACACTATCCTAGGGCAGATGCTAAAACTAAACCTAACACTAACACTATCCTAGGGCTGATGCTAACCCTAACCCTAACACTCTCCTAGGCCTGATGCTAACCCTAACCCTAACACTATCCTAGGGCTGATGCTAACCCTAACCCTAACCCTAACCCTAACACTATCCTAGGCCTGATGCTAACCCTATCCCTAACCC
Source organism: Lemur catta (assembly GCF_020740605.2). Lineage (NCBI taxonomy): Eukaryota > Metazoa > Chordata > Mammalia > Primates > Lemuridae > Lemur > Lemur catta. The sequence goes on along the minus strand of NC_059147.1, from coordinate 1,539,937 downwards.
TAACACTATCCTAGGGCTGATGCTAACCCTAACGCTAACCCTAACACTATCCTTGAACTGATGCTAACCCTAACCCTAACCCTAACACTATCCTAGGCCTGATGATAACCCTAACCCTAACCCTGACACTATCCTAGGGTTTATGTTATCCCTAACCCTAACACTATCCTAGGGCTGATGCTAACCCTAACCCTAACCCTAACACTATCCTAGGGCGGATGCTAACCCTAACCCTAACCCTAACACTATCCTAGGGCTGATGCTAACCCTAACACTAACACTATCCTAGGGCTGATGCTAACCCTAACCCTAACCCTAACACTCTTCTAGGGCTGATGCTAACCCTAACCCTAACTCTAACACTATCTTAGGGCTGAGGCTAACCCTAACCCTAACACTATCCTACGGCTGATGCTAACCCTAACCCTAACCCTAACACTATCCTAAGGCTGATGCTAACCCTAACACTAACACTATGCTAGGCCTGGTGCTAACCCTATCCCTAACCCTAACACTATCCTAGGGCTGATGCTAACCCTAACCCTAATACTATCCTAGGGCTGATGCTAATCCTAACCCTAACCCTAACACTATCCTAGGGCTGATGCTAACGCTAACACTAACCCTAACACTATCCTAGGGCTGATGCTAACCCTAACCCTAACACTCTCCTAGGGCTGATGCTAACCCTAACCCTAACCCTAACACTCTCCTAGGGCTGATGCTAACCCTAACCCTAACACTATCCTAGGCCTGATGCTAACCCTAACCATAACACTATCCTAGGGCTGATGCTAACCCTAACCCTAACCCTAACACTATCCTAGGTCTGATGCTAACCCTATCCCTAACCCTAACACTCTCCTAGGGCTGAGGCTAACCCTAACCCTAACACTATCCTAGGGCTGATGCTAACCCTAACCCTAACCCTAACACTATCCTAGGGTTGATGCTAACCCTAACCCTAACACTATCCTAGGGCTGATGCTAACCCTAACCCTAACCCTAACACTATCCTAGGGCTGATGCTAACCCTAATCCTAACCCTAACACTATCCTAGGGCTGATGCTAACCCTAACCCTAACACTATCCTAGGGCTGATGCTAACCCTAACCCTAACCCTAACACTATCCTAGGGCTGATTCTAACAGTAACCCTAACACTAACCTAGGCCTGATGCTAACCCTAACCCTAACACTATCCTAGGCCTGATGCTATCCCTATCCCTAACCCTAACACTATCCTAGGGCTTATGCTAACCCCAACGCTAACCCTAACACTATCCTTGAACTGATGCTAACCCTAACCCTAACCCTAACACTATCCTAGGCCTGATGATAACCCTAACCCTAACCCTAACACTATCCTAGGGCTGATGCTAACCCTAAACCTAATAATATCCTAGGGCTGATGCTAACCCTAACCCTAACCCTAACACTATCCTAGGGCTGATGCTAACCCTAACCCTAACCCTAACACTATCCTAGGGCTGATGCTAACCCTAACCCTAACAATATCCTAGGCCTGATGATATCCCTAACCCTAAACCTAACACTATCCTAGGGCTGATGCTAACCCTAACCCTAACCCTAACACTATCCTAGGGCTGATTCTAACCGTAACCCTAACACTATCCTAGGCCTGATGCTAACCCTAACACTTACCCTTACACTATCCTAGGGCTGATGCTAAACCTAACCATAACCCTAACACTATCCTAGGGCTGATGGTAAACCTAACCCTAACAAAAACACTATCCTAGGGCTGATGCTAACCCTAACCCTAACACTATCCTAGGCCTGATGCTAACCCTAACCGTAACACTATCCTAGGGCTGATGCTAACCCTCACCCTAACACTAACACTATCCTAGGCCTGATGCTAACCCTATCCATAACCCTAACACTCTCCTAGGGCTGAGGCTAACCCTAACCCTAACACTATCCTAGGGCTGATGCTAACCCTAACCCAAACTCTAACACTATCCTAGGGCTGATTCTAACGCTAACCATAACCCTAACACTATCCTAGGGCTGATGATAACCCTAACCCTAACACTATCCTAGGCCTGATGCTAACCCTAACCCTAACACTTACACTATACTAGGGCTGATGCTAACCCTAACCCTAACCCTAACACTATCCTAGGTCTGATGCTTACCCTAAACCTAACAGTATCCTAGGGCTGATGCTAACCCTAACCCTAACCCTAACACTATCCTAGGGCTGATATTAACCCTAACCCTAACACTCTCCTAGGGCTGATGCTAACCCTAACCCTAACCCTAACACTCTCCTAGGGCTGATGCTAACCCTAACCCTAACACTATCCTAGGCCTGATGCTAACCCTAACCCTAACACTATCCTAGGGCTGATGCTAACCCTAACCCTAACCCTAACACTATCCTAGGTCTGATGCTAACCCTATCCCTAACCCTAACACTCTCCTAGGGCTGAGGCTAACCCTAACCCTAACACTATCCTAGGGCTGATGCTAACCCTAACCCTAACCCTAACACTATCCTAGGGTTGATGCTAACCCTAACCCTAACACTATCCTAGGGCTGATGCTAACCCTAACCCTAACCCTAACACTATCCTAGGGCTGATGCTAACCCTAATCCTAACCCTAACACTATCCTAGGGCTGATGCTAACCCTAACCCTAACACTATCCTAGGGCTGATGCTAACCCTAACCCAAACCCTAACACTATCCTAGGGCTGATTCTAACAGTAACCCCAACACTAACCTAGGCCTGATGCTAACCCTAACACTTACCCTAACACTATCCTAGGGCTGATGCTAAACCTAACCATAACCCTAACACTATCCTAGGGCTGATGCTAACCCTATCCCTAACCCTAACACTCTCCTAGGGCTGAGGCTAACCTTAACCCTAACACTATCCTAGGGCTGATGCTAACCCTAACCCTAACCCAAACACTATCCTAGGGTTGATGCTAACCCTAATACTAACACTATCCTAGGGCTGATGCTAACCCTAACCCTAACCCTAACCCTAACCCTAATACTATCCTAGGGCTGATGCTAACCCTAACCCTAACCCTAACACTATCCTAGGGCTGATGCTAACCCTAACCCTAATACTATCCTAGGGCTGATGCTAATCCTAACCCTAACCCGAACACTATCCTAGGGTTGATGCTAACCCTAACCCTAACCCTAACACTATCCTAGAGCTGATGCTAACGCTAACCCTAACCCTAACCCTAACCCTAATACTATCCTAGGGCTGATGCTAACCCTAACCCTAACCCTAACACTATCCTAGGGCTGATGCTAACCCTAACCCTAACCCTAACACTATCCTAGAGCTGATGCTAACCCTAACCCTAACCCTAACCCTAACCCTAATACAATCCTAGGGCTGATGCTAACCCTAACCCTAACCATAACACTATCCTAGGGCTGATGCTAACCCTAACCTTAACTCTAACACTATCCTAGGGCTGAGGCTAACCCTAACCCTAACACTATCCTACGGCTGATGCTAACCCTAACCCTAACCCTAACACTATCCTAAGGCTGATGCTAACCCTAACACTAACACTATCCTAGGCCTGGGGCTAACCCTAACCCTAACAATAACACTATTCTAGGGCTGATGCTAACCCTAACCCTAATAATATCCTAGGGCTGATGCTAACCCTAACCCTAACCCTAACACTATCCTAGGGCTGATGCTATCCCTAACCCTAACCCTAACACTACCCTAGGGCTGATGCTAACCCTAACCCTAACCCTAATGCTATCCTAGGGCTGATGCTAACCCTAACCCTAACCCTAACACTATCCTAGGGCTGATGCTAACCCTAACCCTAACCCTAACACTATCCTAGGGCTGATTCTAACCGTAACCCTAACACTATCCTAGGCCTGATGCTAACCCTAACCCTTACCCTAACACTATCCTAGGGCTGATGCTAACCCTAACCCTAACCCTAACACTATCCTAGGGCTGATTCTAACCGTAACCCTAACACTATCCTAGGCCTGATGCTAACCCTAACCCTTACCCTAACACTATCCTAGCGCTGATGCTAAACCTAACCATAACACTAACACTATCCTAGGGCTGATGCTAACCCTAACCCTAACACTAACACTATCCTAGGGCTGATGCTAACCCTAACCCTAACACTCTCCTAGGCCTGATGCTAACCCTAACCCTAACACTATCCCAGGGCTGATGCTAACCCTAACCCTAACCCTAACCCTAACACTATCCTAGGCCTGATGCTAACCCTATCCCTAACCCTAACACTATCCTAGGGCTGATGCTAACCCTAACGCTAACCCTAACACTATCCTTGAACTGATGCTAACCCTAACCCTAACCCTAACACTATCCTAGGCCTGATGATAACCCTAACCCTAACCCTGACACTATCCTAGGGTTTATGTTATCCCTAACCCTAACACTATCCTAGGGCTGATGCTAACCCTAACCCTAACCCTAACACTATCCTAGGGCGGATGCTAACCCTAACCCTAACCCTAACACTATCCTAGGGCTGATGCTAACCCTAACACTAACACTATCCTAGGGCTGATGCTAACCCTAACCCTAACCCTAACACTCTCCTAGGGCTGATGCTAACCCTAACCCTAACTCTAACACTATCTTAGGGCTGAGGCTAACCCTAACCCTAACACTATCCTACGGCTGATGCTAACCCTAACCCTAACCCTAACACTATCCTAAGGCTGATGCTAACCCTAACACTAACACTATGCTAGGCCTGGTGCTAACCCTATCCCTAACCCTAACACTATCCTAGGGCTGATGCTAACCCTAACCCTAATACTATCCTAGGGCTGATGCTAATCCTAACCCTAACCCTAACACTATCCTAGGGCTGATGCTAACGCTAACCCTAACCCTAACACTATCCTAGGGCTGATGCTAACCCTAACCCTAACACTCTCCTAGGGCTGATGCTAACCCTAACCCTAACCCTAACACTCTCCTAGGGCTGATGCTAACCCTAACCCTAACACTATCCTAGGCCTGATGCTAACCCTAACCATAACACTATCCTAGGGCTGATGCTAACCCTAACCCTAACCCTAACACTATCCTAGGTCTGATGCTAACCCTATCCCTAACCCTAACACTCTCCTAGGGCTGAGGCTAACCCTAACCCTAACACTATCCTAGGGCTGATGCTAACCCTAACCCTAACCCTAACACTATCCTAGGGTTGATGCTAACCCTAACCCTAACACTATCCTAGGGCTGATGCTAACCCTAACCCTAACCCTAACACTATCCTAGGGCTGATGCTAACCCTAATCCTAACCCTAACACTATCCTAGGGCTGATGCTAACCCTAACCCTAACACTATCCTAGGGCTGATGCTAACCCTAACCCTAACCCTAACACTATCCTAGGGCTGATTCTAACAGTAACCCTAACACTAACCTAGGCCTGATGCTAACCCTAACCCTAACACTATCCTAGGCCTGATGCTATCCCTATCCCTAACCCTAACTCTATCCTAGGGCTTATGCTAACCCCAACGCTAACCCTAACACTATCCTTGAACTGATGCTAACCCTAACCCTAACCCTAACACTATCCTAGGCCTGATGATAACCCTAACCCTAACCCTAACACTATCCTAGGGCTGATGCTAACCCTAACCCTAATAATATCCTAGGGCTGATGCTAACCCTAACCCTAACCCTAACACTATCCTAGGGCTGATGCTAACCCTAACCCTAACCCTAACACTATCCTAGGGCTGATGCTAACCCTAACCCTAACAATATCCTAGGCCTGATGATATCCCTAACCCTAAACCTAACACTATCCTAGGGCTGATGCTAACCCTAACCCTAACCCTAACACTATCCTAGGGCTGATTCTAACCGTAACCCTAACACTATCCTAGGCCTGATGCTAACCCTAACACTTACCCTAACACTATCCTAGGGCTGATGCTAAACCTAACCATAACCCTAACACTATCCTAGGGCTGATGGTAAACCTAACCCTAACAAAAACACTATCCTAGGGCTGATGCTAACCCTAACCCTAACACTATCCTAGGCCTGATGCTAACCCTAACCGTAACACTATCCTAGGGCTGATGCTAACCCTCACCCTAACACTAACACTATCCTAGGCCTGATGCTAACCCTATCCATAACCCTAACACTCTCCTAGGGCTGAGGCTAACCCTAACCCTAACACTATCCTAGGGCTGATGCTAACCCTAACCCAAACTCTAACACTATCCTAGGGCTGATTCTAACGCTAACCATAACCCTAACACTATCCTAGGGCTGATGATAACCCTAACCCTAACACTATCCTAGGCCTGATGCTAACCCTAACCCTAACACTTACACTATACTAGGGCTGATGCTAACCCTAACCCTAACCCTAACACTATCCTAGGTCTGATGCTTACCCTAAACCTAACAGTATCCTAGGGCTGATGCTAACCCTAACCCTAACCCTAACACTATCCTAGGGCTGATATTAACCCTAACCCTAACACTCTCCTAGGGCTGATGCTAACCCTAACCCTAACCCTAACACTCTCCTAGGGCTGATGCTAACCCTAACCCTAACACTATCCTAGGCCTGATGCTAACCCTAACCCTAACACTATCCTAGGGCTGATGCTAACCCTAACCCTAACCCTAACACTATCCTAGGTCTGATGCTAACCCTATCCCTAACCCTAACACTCTCCTAGGGCTGAGGCTAACCCTAACCCTAACACTATCCTAGGGCTGATGCTAACCCTAACCCTAACCCTAACACTATCCTAGGGCTGATTCTAACAGTAACCCCAACACTAACCTAGGCCTGATGCTAACCCTAACACTTACCCTAACACTATCCTAGGGCTGATGCTAAACCTAACCATAACCCTAACACTATCCTAGGGCTGATGCTAACCCTATCCCTAACCCTAACACTCTCCTAGGGCTGAGGCTAACCTTAACCCTAACACTATCCTAGGGCTGATGCTAACCCTAACCCTAACCCAAACACTATCCTAGGGTTGATGCTAACCCTAATACTAACACTATCCTAGGGCTGATGCTAACCCTAACCCTAACCCTAACCCTAACCCTAATACTATCCTAGGGCTGATGCTAACCCTAACCCTAACCCTAACACTATCCTAGGGCTGATGCTAACCCTAACCCTAATACTATCCTAGGGCTGATGCTAATCCTAACCCTAACCCTAACACTATCCTAGGGTTGATGCTAACCCTAACCCTAACCCTAACACTATCCTAGAGCTGATGCTAACGCTAACCCTAACCCTAACCCTAACCCTAATACTATCCTAGGGCTGATGCTAACCCTAACCCTAACCCTAACACTATCCTAGGGCTGATGCTAACCCTAACCCTAACCCTAACACTATCCTAGAGCTGATGCTAACCCTAACCCTAACCCTAACCCTAACCCTAATACAATCCTAGGGCTGATGCTAACCCTAACCCTAACCATAACACTATCCTAGGGCTGATGCTAACCCTAACCTTAACTCTAACACTATCCTAGGGCTGAGGCTAACCCTAACCCTAACACTATCCTACGGCTGATGCTAACCCTAACCCTAACCCTAACACTATCCTAAGGCTGATGCTAACCCTAACACTAACACTATCCTAGGCCTGGGGCTAACCCTAACCCTAACAATAACACTATTCTAGGGCTGATGCTAACCCTAACCCTAATAATATCCTAGGGCTGATGCTAACCCTAACCCTAACCCTAACACTATCCTAGGGCTGATGCTATCCCTAACCCTAACCCTAACACTACCCTAGGGCTGATGCTAACCCTAACCCTAACCCTAATGCTATCCTAGGGCTGATGCTAACCCTAACCCTAACCCTAACACTATCCTAGGGCTGATGCTAACCCTAACCCTAACCCTAACACTATCCTAGGGCTGATTCTAACCGTAACCCTAACACTATCCTAGGCCTGATGCTAACCCTAACCCTTACCCTAACACTATCCTAGGGCTGATGCTAACCCTAACCCTAACCCTAACACTATCCTAGGGCTGATTCTAACCGTAACCCTAACACTATCCTAGGCCTGATGCTAACCCTAACCCTTACCCTAACACTATCCTAGCGCTGATGCTAAACCTAACCATAACACTAACACTATCCTAGGGCTGATGCTAACCCTAACCCTAACACTAACACTATCCTAGGGCTGATGCTAACCCTAACCCTAACACTCTCCTAGGCCTGATGCTAACCCTAACCCTAACACTATCCCAGGGCTGATGCTAACCCTAACCCTAACCCTAACCCTAACACTATCCTAGGCCTGATGCTAACCCTATCCCTAACCCTAACACTATCCTAGGGCTGATGCTAACCCTAACGCTAACCCTAACACTATCCTTGAACTGATGCTAACCCTAACCCTAACCCTAACACTATCCTAGGCCTGATGATAACCCTAACCCTAACCCTGACACTATCCTAGGGTTTATGTTATCCCTAACCCTAACACTATCCTAGGGCTGATGCTAACCCTAACCCTAACCCTAACACTATCCTAGGGCGGATGCTAACCCTAACCCTAACCCTAACACTATCCTAGGGCTGATGCTAACCCTAACACTAACACTATCCTAGGGCTGATGCTAACCCTAACCCTAACCCTAACACTCTCCTAGGGCTGATGCTAACCCTAACCCTAACTCTAACACTATCTTAGGGCTGAGGCTAACCCTAACCCTAACACTATCCTACGGCTGATGCTAACCCTAACCCTAACCCTAACACTATCCTAAGGCTGATGCTAACCCTAACACTAACACTATGCTAGGCCTGGTGCTAACCCTATCCCTAACCCTAACACTATCCTAGGGCTGATGCTAACCCTAACCCTAATACTATCCTAGGGCTGATTCTAATCCTAACCCTAACCCTAACACTATCCTAGGGCTGATGCTAACGCTAACCCTAACCCTAAAACTATCCTAGGGCTGATGCTAACCCTAACCCTAACACTCTCCTAGGGCTGATGCTAACCCTAACCCTAACCCTAACACTCTCCTAGGGCTGATGCTAACCCTAACCCTAACACTATCCTAGGCCTGATGCTAACCCTAACCATAACACTATCCTAGGGCTGATGCTAACCCTAACCCTAACCCTAACACTATCCTAGGTCTGATGCTAACCCTATCCCTAACCCTAACACTCTCCTAGGGCTGAGGCTAACCCTAACCCTAACACTATCCTAGGGCTGATGCTAACCCTAACCCTAACCCTAACACTATCCTAGGGTTGATGCTAACCCTAACCCTAACACTATCCTAGGGCTGATGCTAACCCTAACCCTAACCCTAACACTATCCTAGGGCTGATGCTAACCCTAATCCTAACCCTAACACTATCCTAGGGCTGATGCTAACCCTAACCCTAACACTATCCTAGGGCTGATGCTAACCCTAACCCTAACCCTAACACTATCCTAGGGCTGATTCTAACAGTAACCCTAACACTAACCTAGGCCTGATGCTAACCCTAACCCTAACACTATCCTAGGCCTGATGCTATCCCTATCCCTAACCCTAACACTATCCTAGGGCTGATGCTAACCCCAACGCTAACCCTAACACTATCCTTGAACTGATGCTAACCCTAACCCTAACCCTAACACTATCCTAGGCCTGATGATAACCCTAACCCTAACCCTAACACTATCCTAGGGCTGATGCTAACCCTGACCCTAATAATATCCTAGGGCTGATGCTAACCCTAACCCTAAACCTAACACTATCCTAGGGCTGATGCTAACCCTAACCCTAACCCTAACACTATCCTAGGGCTGATGCTAACCCTAACCCTAACTCTAACACTATCCTAGGGCTGATGCTAACCCTAACCCTAACAATATCCTAGGCCTGATGATATCCCTAACCCTAAACCTAACACTATCCTAGGGCTGATGCTAACCCTAACCCTAACCCTAACACTATCCTAGGGCTGATTCTAACCGTAACCCTAACACTATCCTAGGCCTGATGCTAACCCTAACACTTACCCTAACACTATCCTAGGGCTGATGCTAAACCTAACCATAACCCTAACACTATCCTAGGGCTGATGGTAAACCTAACCCTAACAAAATCACTATCCTAGGGCTGATGCTAACCCTAACCCTAACACTATCCTAGGCCTGATGCTAACCCTAACCGTAACACTATCCTAGGGCTGATGCTAACCCTCACCCTAACACTAACACTATCCTAGGCCTGATGCTAACCCTATCCATCACCCTAACACTCTCCTAGGGCTGAGGCTAACCCTAACCCTAACACTATCCTAGGGCTGATGCTAACCCTAACCCTAACCCTAACACTATCCTAGGGCTGATGCTAACCCTAACCCTAACACTGTCCTAGGCCTGATGCTAACCCTAACCCTAACCCTAACACTATCCTAGGGCTGATGCTAACCCTAACCCTAACCCTAACACTATCCTAGAGCTGATGCCAAAACTAACCCTAACCCTAACCCTAACCCTAATACTATCCTAGGGCTGATGTTAACCCTAACCCTAACCCTAACACTATCCTAGGGCTGATGCTAACCCTAACACTAACACTATCCTAGGGCTGATGCTAACGCTAACCCTAACCCTAACCCTAACCCTAATACTATCCTAGGGCTGATGCTAACCCTAACCCTAACCCTAACACTATCCTAGGGCTGATGCTAACCCTAACCCTAACCCTAACACTATCCTAGAGCTGATGCTAACCCTAACCCTAACCCTAACCCTAACCCTAATACAATCCTAGGGCTGATGCTAACCCTAACCCTAACCATAACACTATCCTAGGGCTGATGCTAACCCTAACCTTAACTCTAACACTATCCTAGGGCTGAGGCTAACCCTAACCCTAACACTATCCTACGGCTGATGCTAACCCTAACCCTAACCCTAACACTATCCTAAGGCTGATGCTAACCCTAACACTAACACTATCCTAGGCCTGGGGCTAACCCTAACCCTAACCCTAACACTATTCTAGGGCTGATGCTAACCCTAACCCTAATAATATCCTAGGGCTGATGCTAACCCTAACCCTAACCCTAACACTATCCTAGGGCTGATGCTATCCCTAACCCTAACCCTAACACTACCCTAGGGCTGATGCTAACCCTAACCCTAACCCTAATGCTATCCTAGGGCTGATGCTAACCCTAACCCTAACCCTAACACTATCCTAGGGCTGATGCTAACCCTAACCCTAACCCTAACACTATTCTAGGGCTGATTCTAACCGTAACCCTAACACTATCCTAGGCCTGATGCTAACCCTAACCCTTACCCTAACACTATCCTAGGGCTGATGCTAACCCTAACCCTAACCCTAACACTATCCTAGGGCTGATTCTAACCGTAACCCTAACACTATCCTAGGCCTGATGCTAACCCTAACCCTTACCCTAACACTATCCTAGCGCTGATGCTAAACCTAACCATAACACTAACACTATCCTAGGGCTGATGCTAACCCTAACCCTAACACTAACACTATCCTAGGGCTGATGCTAACCCTAACCCTAACACTCTCCTAGGCCTGATGCTAACCCTAACCCTAACACTATCCTAGGGCTGATGCTAACCCTAACCCTAACCCTAACCCTAACACTATCCTAGGCCTGATGCTAACCCTATCCCTAACCCTAACACTATCCTAGGGCTGATGCTAACCCTAACGCTAACCCTAACACTATCCTTGAACTGATGCTAACCCTAACCCTAACCCTAACACTATCCTAGGCCTGATGATAACCCTAACCCTAACCCTGACACTATCCTAGGGTTTATGTTATCCCTAACCCTAACACTATCCTAGGGCTGATGCTAACCCTAACCCTAACCCTAACACTATCCTAGGGCGGATGCTAACCCTAACCCTAACCCTAACACTATCCTAGGGCTGATGCTAACCCTAACACTAACACTATCCTAGGGCTGATGCTAACCCTAACCCTAACCCTAACACTCTCCTAGGGCTGATGCTAACCCTACCCCTAACTCTAACACTATCTTAGGGCTGAGGCTAACCCTAACCCTAACACTATCCTACGGCTGATGCTAACCCTAACCCTAACCCTAACACTATCCTAAGGCTGATGCTAACCCTAACACTAACACTATGCTAGGCCTGGTGCTAACCCTATCCCTAACCCTAACACTATCCTAGGGCTGATGCTAACCCTAACCCTAATACTATCCTAGGGCTGATGCTAATCCTAACCCTAACCCTAACACTATCCTAGGGCTGATGTTAACGCTAACCCTAACCCTAACACTATCCTAGGGCTGATGCTAACCCTAACCCTAACACTCTCCTAGGGCTGATGCTAACCCTAACCCTCACCCTAACACTCTCCTAGGGCTGATGCTAACCCTAACCCTAACACTATCCTAGGCCTGATGCTAACCCTAACCATAACACTATCCTAGGGCTGATGCTAACCCTAACCCTAACCCTAACACTATCCTAGGTCTGATGCTAACCCTATCCCTAACCCTAACACTCTCCTAGGGCTGAGGCTAACCCTAACCCTAACACTATCCTAGGGCTGATGCTAACCCTAACCCTAACCCTAACACTATCCTAGGGCTGATGCTAACCCTAACCCTAACACTATCCTAGGGCTGATGCTAACCCTAACCCTAACCCTAACACTATCCTAGGGCTGATGCTAACCCTAATCCTAACCCTAACACTATCCTAGGGCTGATGCTAACCCTAACCCTAACACTATCCTAGGGCTGATGCTAACCCTAACCCTAACCCTAACACTATCCTAGGGCTGATTCTAACAGTAACCCTAACACTAACCTAGGCCTGATGCTAACCCTAACCCTAACACTATCCTAGGCCTGATGCTATCCCTATCCCTAACCCTAACACTATCCTAGGGCTGATGCTAACCCCAACGCTAACCCTAACACTATCCTTGAACTGATGCTAACCCTAACCCTAACCCTAACACTATCCTAGGCCTGATGATAACCCTAACCCTAACCCTAACACTATCCTAGGGCTGATGCTAACCCTAACCCTAATAATATCCTAGGGCTGATGCTAACCCTAACCCTAACCCTAACACTATCCTAGGGCTGATGCTAACCCTAACCCTAACCCTAACACTATCCTAGGGCTGATGCTAACCCTAACCCTAACTCTAACACTATCCTAGGGCTGATGCTAACCCTAACCCTAACAATATCCTAGGCCTGATGATATCCCTAACCCTAAACCTAACACTATCCTAGGGCTGATGCTAACCCTAACCCTAACCCTAACACTATCCTAGGGCTGATTCTAACCGTAACCCTAACACTATCCTAGGCCTGATGCTAACCCTAACACTTACCCTAACACTATCCTAGGGCTGATGCTAAACCTAACCATAACCCTAACACTATCCTAGGGCTGATGGTAAACCTAACCCTAACAAAATCACTATCCTAGGGCTGATGCTAACCCTAACCCTAACACTATCCTAGGCCTGATGCTAACCCTAACCGTAACACTATCCTAGGGCTGATGCTAACCCTCACCCTAACACTAACACTATCCTAGGCCTGATGCTAACCCTATCCATAACCCTAACACTCTCCTAGGGCTGAGGCTAACCCTAACCCTAACACTATCCTAGGGCTGATGCTAACCCTAACCCTAACCCTAACACTATCCTAGGGCTGATGCTAACCCTAACCCTAACACTGTCCTAGGCCTGATGCTAACCCTAACCCTAACCCTAACACTATCCTAGGGCTGATGCTAACCCTAACCCTAACCCTAACACTATCCTAGAGCTGATGCCAAAACTAACCCTAACCCTAACCCTAACCCTAATACTATCCTAGGGCTGATGTTAACCCTAACCCTAACCCTAACACTATCCTAGGGCTGATGCTAACCCTAACACTAACACTATCCTAGGGCTGATGCTAACCCAAACCCTAACCCTAACACTATCCTAGGGCTGATGCTAACCCTAACCCTAACTATAACACTATCCTAGGGCTGAGGCTAACCCTAACCCTAACACTATCCTACGGCTGATGCTAACCCTAACCCTAACCCTAACACTATCCTAGGCCTGATGCTAACCCTAACCCTTACCCTAACACTATCCTAGGGCTGATGCTAACCCTAACCCAAACTCTAACACTATCCTAGGGCTGATTCTAACGCTAACCATAACCCTAACACTATCCTAGGGCTGATGCTAACCCTAACCCTAACACTATCCTAGGCCTGATGCTAACCCTAACCCTAACACTTACACTATACTAGGGCTGATGCTAACCCTAACCCTAACCCTAACACTATCCTAGGTCTGATACTTACCCTAAACCTAACAGTATCCTAGGGCTGATGCTAACCCTAACCCTAACCCTAACACTATCCTAGGGCTGATGTTAACCCTAACCCTAACACTCTCCTAGGGCTGATGCTAACCCTAACCCTAACCCTAACACTCTCCTAGGGCTGATGCTAACCCTAACCCTAACACTATCCTAGGCCTGATGCTAACCCTAACCCTAACACTATCCTAGGGCTGATGCTAACCCTAACCCTAACCCTAACACTATCCTAGGTCTGATGCTAACCCTATCCCTAACCCTAACACTCTCCTAGGGCTGAGGCTAACCCTAACCCTAACACTATCCTAGGGCTGATGCTAACCCTAACCCTAACCCTAACACTATCCTAGGGTTGATGCTAACCCTAACCCTAACACTATCCTAGGGCTGATGCTAACCCTAACCCTAACCCTAACACTATCCTAGGGCTGATGCTAACCCTAATCCTAACCCTAACACTATCCTAGGGCTGATGCTAACCCTAACCCTAACACTATCCTAGGGCTCATGCTAACCCTAACCCAAACCCTAACACTATCCTAGGGCTGATTCTAACAGTAACCCCAACACTAACCTAGGCCTGATGCTAACCCTAACACTTACCCTAACACTATCCTAGGGCTGATGCTAAACCTAACCATAACCCTAACACTATCCTAGGGCTGATGCTAACCCTATCCCTAACCCTAACACTCTCCTAGGGCTGAGGCTAACCTTAACCCTAACACTATCCTAGGGCTGATGCTAACCCTAACCCTAACCCAAACACTATCCTAGGGTTGATGCTAACCCTAATACTAACACTATCCTAGGGCTGATGCTAACCCTAACCCTAACCCTAACCCTAACCCTAATACTATCCTAGGGCTGATGCTAACCCTAACCCTAACCCTAACACTATCCTAGGGCTGATGCTAACCCTAACCCTAATACTATCCTAGGGCTGATGCTAATCCTAACCCTAACCCTAACACTATCCTAGGGCTGATGCTAACGCTAACCCTAACCCTAACACTATCCTAGGGCTGATGCTAACCCTAACCCTAACACTCTCCTAGGGCTGATGCTAACCCTAACCCTAACCCTAACACTCTCCTAGGGCTGATGCTAACCCTAACCCTAACACTATCCTAGGCCTGATGCTAACCCTAACCCTAACACTATCCTAGGGCTGATGCTAACCCTAACCCTAACCCTAACACTATCCTTGGTCTGATGCTAACCCTATCCCTAACCCTAACACTCTCCTAGGGCTGAGGCTAACCCTAACCCTAACACTATCCTAGGGCTGATGCTAACCCTAACCCTAACCCTAACACTATCCTAGGGTTGATGCTAACCCTAACCCTAACACTATCCTAGGGCTGATGCTAACCCTAACCCTAACCCTAACACTATCCTAGGGCTGATGCTAACCCTAATCCTAACCCTAACACTATCCTAGGGCTGATGCTAACCCTAACCCTAACACTATCCTAGGGCTGATGCTAACCCTAACCCTAACCCTAACACTATCCTAGGGCTGATTCTAACAGTAACCCTAACACTAACCTAGGCCTGATGCTAACCCTAACCCTAACACTATCCTAGGGCTGATGGTAACCCTAACCCTAACCCTAACACTATCCTATGCCTGATGCTATCCCTATCCTAACCCTAACACTATCCTAGGGCTGATGCTAACCCCAACGCTAACCCTAACACTATCCTTGAACTGATGCTAACCCTAACCCTAACCCTAAAACTATCCTAGGCCTGATGATAACCCTAACCCTAACCCTAACACTATCCTAGGGCTGATGCTAACCCTAACCCTAATAATATCCTAGGGCTGATGCTAACCCTAACCCTAACCCTAACACTATCCTAGGGCTGATGCTAACCCTAACCCTAACCCTAACACTATCCTAGGGCTGATGCTAACCCTAACCCTAACTCTAACACTATCCTAGGGCTGATGCTAACCCTAACCCTAACAATATCCTAGGCCTGATGATATCCCTAACCCTAAACCTAACACTATCCTAGGGCTGATGCTAACCCTAACCCTAACCCTAACACTATCCTAGGGCTGATTCTATCCGTAACCCTAACACTATCCTAGGCCTGATGCTAACCCTAACACTTACCCTAACACTATCCTAGGGCTGATGCTAAACCTAACCATAACCCTAACACTATCCTAGGGCTGATGGTAAACCTAACCCTAACAAAAACACTATCCTAGGGCTGATGCTAACCCTAACCCTAACACTATCCTAGGCCTGATGCTAACCCTAACCGTAACACTATCCTAGGGCTGATGCTAACCCTCACCCTAACACTAACACTATCCTAGGCCTGATGCTAACCCTATCCATAACCCTAACACTCTCCTAGGGCTGAGGCTAACCCTAACCCTAACACTATCCTAGGGCTGATGCTAACCCTAACCCTAACCCTAACACTATCCTAGGGCTGATGCTAACCCTAACCCTAACACTGTCCTAGGCCTGATGCTAACCCTAACCCTAAACCTAACACTATCCTAGGGCTGATGCTAACCCTAACCCTAACCCTAACACTATCCTAGAGCTGATGCTAAAACTAACCCTAACCCTAACCCTAACCCTAATACTATCCTAGGGCTGATGTTAACCCTAACCCTAACCCTAACACTATCCTAGGGCTGATGCTAACCCTAACACTAACACTATCCTAGGGCTGATGCTAACCCAAACCCTAACCCTAACACTATCCTAGGGCTGATGCTAACCCTAACCCTAACTATAACACTATCCTAGGGCTGAGGCTAACCCTAACCCTAACACTATCCTACGGCTGATGCTAACCCTAACCCTAACCCTAACACTATCCTAGGCCTGATGCTAACCCTAACCCTTACCCTAACACTATCCTAGGGCTCATGCTAACCCTAACCCAAACCCTAACACTATCCTAGGGCTGATTCTAACGCTAACCATAACCCTAACACTATCCTAGGGCTGATGCTAACCCTAAGCCTAACACTATCCTAGGCCTGATGCTAACCCTAACCCTAACACTTACACTATACTAGGGCTGATGCTAACCCTAACCCTAACCCTAACACTATCCTAGGTCTGATGCTTACCCTAAACCTAACAGTATCCTAGGGCTGATGCTAACCCTAACCCTAACCCTAACACTATCCTAGGGCTGATGTTAACCCTAACCCTAACACTCTCCTAGGGCTGATGCTAACCCTAACCCTAACCCTAACACTCTCCTAGGGCTGATGCTAACCCTAACACTAACCCTAACACTATCCTAGGTCTGATGCTAACCCTATCCCTAACCCTAACACTCTCCTAGGGCTGAGGCTAACCCTAACCCTAACACTATCCTATGCCTGATGCTATCCCTATCCTAACCCTAACACTATCCTAGGGCTGATGCTAACCCCAACGCTAACCCTAACACTATCCTTGAACTGATGCTAACCCTAACCCTAACCCTAAAACTATCCTAGGCCTGATGATAACCCTAACCCTAACCCTAACACTATCCTAGGGCTGATGCTAACCCTAACCCTAATAATATCCTAGGGCTGATGCTAACCCTAACCCTAACCCTAACACTATCCTAGGGCTGATGCTAACCCTAACCCTAACCCTAACACTATCCTAGGGCTGATGCTAACCCTAACCCTAACTCTAACACTATCCTAGGGCTGATGCTAACCCTAACCCTAACAATATCCTAGGCCTGATGATATCCCTAACCCTAAACCTAACACTATCATAGGGCTGATGCTAACCCTAACCCTAACCCTAACACTATCCTAGGGCTGATTCTATCCGTAACCCTAACACTATCCTAGGCCTGATGCTAACCCTAACACTTACCCTAACACTATCCTAGGGCTGATGCTAAACCTAACCATAACCCTAACACTATCCTAGGGCTGATGGTAAACCTAACCCTAACAAAAACACTATCCTAGGGCTGATGCTAACCCTAACCCTAACACTATCCTAGGCCTGATGCTAACCCTAACCGTAACACTATCCTAGGGCTGATGCTAACCCTCACCCTTACACTAACACTATCCTAGGCCTGATGCTAACCCTATCCATAACCCTAACACTCTCCTAGGGCTGAGGCTAACCCTAACCCTAACACTATCCTAGGGCTGATGCTAACCCTAACCCTAACCCTAACACTATCCTAGGGCTGATGCTAACCCTAACCCTAACACTGTCCTAGGCCTGATGCTAACCCTAACCCTAAACCTAACACTATCCTAGGGCTGATGCTAACCCTAACCCTAACCGTAACACTATCCTAGAGCTGATGCTAAAACTAACCCTAACCCTAACCCTAACCCTAATACTATCCTAGGGCTGATGTTAACCCTAACCCTAACCCTAACACTATCCTAGGGCTGATGCTAACCCTAACACTAACACTATCCTAGGGCTGATGCTAACCCAAACCCTAACCCTAACACTATCCTAGGGCTGATGCTAACCCTAACCCTAACTATAACACTATCCTAGGGCTGAGGCTAACCCTAACCCTAACACTATCCTACGGCTGATGCTAACCCTAACCCTAACCCTAACACTATCCTAGGCCTGATGCTAACCCTAACCCTTACCCTAACACTATCCTAGGGCTGATGCTAACCCTAACCCAAACCCTAACACTATCCTAGGGCTGATTCTAACGCTAACCATAACCCTAACACTATCCTAGGGCTGATGCTAACCCTAAGCCTAACACTATCCTAGGCCTGATGCTAACCCTAACCCTAACACTTACACTATACTAGGGCTGATGCTAACCCTAACCCTAACCCTAACACTATCCTAGGTCTGATGCTTACCCTAAACCTAACAGTATCCTAGGGCTGATGCTAACCCTAACCCTAACCCTAACACTATCCTAGGGCTGATGTTAACCCTAACCCTAACACTCTCCTAGGGCTGATGCTAACCCTAACCCTAACCCTAACACTCTCCTAGGGCTGATGCTAACCCTAACACTAACCCTAACACTATCCTAGGTCTGATGCTAACCCTAATCCTAACCCTAACACTATCCTAGGGCTGATGCTAACCCTAACCCTAACACTATCCTAGGGCTGATGCTAACCCTAACCCTAACCCTAACACTATCCTAGGGCTGATTCTAACAGTAACCCTAACACTAACCTAGGCCTGATGCTAACCCTAACACTTACCCTAACACTATCCTAGGGCTGATGCTAAACCTAACCATAACCCTAACACTATCCTAGGGCTGATGCTAACCCTATCCCTAACCCTAACACTCTCCTAGGGCTGAGGCTAACCTTAACCCTAACACTATCCTAGGGCTGATGCCAACCCTAACCCTAACCCAAACACTATCCTAGGGTTGATGCTAACCCTAACACTAACACTATCCTAGGGCTGATGCTAACCCTAACCCTAACCCTAACCCTAACCCTAATACTATCCTAGGGCTGATGCTAACCCTAACCCTAACCCTAACACTATCCTAGGGCTGATGCTAACCCTAACACTCACCCTAACACTCTCCTAGGGCTGATGCTAACCCTAACCCTAACACTATCCTAGGCCTGATGCTAACCCTAACGCTAACACAATCCTAGGGCTGATGCTAACCCTAACACTAACCCTAACACTATCCTAGGTCTGATGCTAACCCTATCCCTAACCCTAACACTCTCCTAGGGCTGAGGCTAACCCTAACCCTAACACTATCCTAGGGCTGATGCTAACCCTAACCCTAACCCTAACACTATCCTAGGGTTGATGCTAACCCTAACCCTAACACTATCCTAGGGCTGATGCTAACCCTAACCCTAACCCTAACACTATCCTAGGGCTGATGCTAACCCTAATCCTAACCCTAACTCTATCCTAGGGCTGATGCTAACCCTAACCCTAACACTATCCTAGGGCTGATGCTAACCCTAACCCTAACCCTAACACTATCCTAGGGTTGATACTAACAGTAACCCTAACACTAACCTAGGCCTGATGCTAACCCTAACACTTACCCTAACACTATCCTAGGGCTGATGCTAACCCTAACCCTAACCCTAACACTATCCTAGGGCTGATGCTAACCCTAACCCTAACCCTAACACTATCCTAGGGCTGATTCTAACCGTAACCCTAACACTGTCCTAGGCCTGATGCTAACCCTAACCCTTACCCTAACACTATCCTAGGGCTGATGCTAACCCTAACCCTAACCCTAACACTATCCTAGGGCTGATTCTAACCGTAACCCTAACACTATCCTAGGCCTGATGCTAACCCTAACCCTTACCCTAACACTATCCTAGCGCTGATGCTAAACCTAACCATAACACTAACACTATCCTAGGGCTGATGCTAACCCTAACACTAACACTAACACTATCCTAGGGCTGATGCTAACCCTAACCCTAACACTCTCCTAGGCCTGATGCTAACCCTAACCCTAACACTATCCTAGGGCTGATGCTAACCCTAACCCTAACCCTAACCCTAACACTATCCTAGGCCTGATGCTAAACCTATCCCTAACCCTAACATTATCCTAGGGCTGATGCTAACCCTAACGCTAACCCTAACACTATCCTTGAACTGATGCTAACCCTAACCCTAACCCTAACACTATCCTAGGGCTGATGATAACCCTAACCCTAACCCTGACACTATCCTAGGGTTTATGTTATCCCTAACCCTAACACTATCCTAGGGCTGATGCTAACCCTAACCCTAACCCTAACACTATCCTAGGGCGGATGCTAACCCTAACCCTAACCCTAACACTATCCTAGGGCTGATGCTAACCCTAACACTAACACTATCCTGGGGCTGATGCTAACCCTAACCCTAACCCTAACACTCTCCTAGGGCTGATGCTAACCCTAACCCTAACTCTAACACTATCTTAGGGCTGAGGCTAACCCTAACCCTAACACTATCCTACGGCTGATGCTAACCCTAACCCTAACCCTAACACTATCCTAAGGCTGATTCTAACCCTAACACTAACACTATGCTAGGCCTGGTGCTAACCCTATCCCTAACCCTAACACTATCCTAGGGTTGATGCTAACCCTAACCCTAATAATATCCTAGGGCTGATGCTAATCCTAACCCTAACCCTAACACTATCCTAGGGCTGATGCTAACGCTAACCCTAACCCTAACACTATCCTAGGGCTGATGCTAACCCTAACCCTAACACTCTCCTAGGGCTGATGCTAACCCTAACCCTAACCCTAACACTCTCCTAGGGCTGATGCTAACCCTAACCCTAACACTATCCTAGGCCTGATGCTAACCCTAACCATAACACTATCCTAGGGCTGATGCTAACCCTAACCCTAACCCTAACACTATCCTAGGTCTGATGCTAACCCTATCCCTAACCCTAACACTCTCCTAGGGCTGAGGCTAACCCTAACCCTAACACTATCCTAGGGCTGATGCTAACCCTAACGCTAACCCTAACACTATCCTAGGGTTGATGCTAACCCTAACCCTAACACTATCCTAGGGCTGATGCTAACCCTAACCCTAACCCTAACGCTATCCTAGAGCTGATGCTAAAACTAACCCTAACCCTAACCCTAACCCTAATACTATCCTAGGGCTGATGTTAACCCTAACCCTAACCCTAACACTATCCTAGGGCTGATGCTAACCCTAACACTAACACTATCCTAGGGCTGATGCTAACCCAAACCCTAACCCTAACACTATCCTAGGGCTGATGCTAACCCTAACCCTAACTATAACACTATCCTAGGGCTGAGGCTAACCCTAACCCTAACACTATCCTACGGCTGATGCTAACCCTAACCCTAACCCTAACACTATCCTAGGCCTGATGCTAACCCTAACCCTTACCCTAACACTATCCTAGGGCTCATGCTAACCCTAACCCAAACCCTAACACTATCCTAGGGCTGATTCTAACGCTAACCATAACCCTAACACTATCCTAGGGCTGATGCTAACCCTAAGCCTAACACTATCCTAGGCCTGATGCTAACCCTAACCCTAACACTTACACTATACTAGGGCTGATGCTAACCCTAACCCTAACCCTAACACTATCCTAGGTCTGATGCTTACCCTAAACCTAACAGTATCCTAGGGCTGATGCTAACCCTAACCCTAACCCTAACACTATCCTAGGGCTGATGTTAACCCTAACCCTAACACTCTCCTAGGGCTGATGCTAACCCTAACCCTAACCCTAACACTCTCCTAGGGCTGATGCTAACCCTAACACTAACCCTAACACTATCCTAGGTCTGATGCTAACCCTATCCCTAACCCTAACACTCTCCTAGGGCTGAGGCTAACCCTAACCCTAACACTATCCTATGCCTGATGCTATCCCTATCCTAACCCTAACACTATCCTAGGGCTGATGCTAACCCCAACGCTAACCCTAACACTATCCTTGAACTGATGCTAACCCTAACCCTAACCCTAAAACTATCCTAGGCCTGATGATAACCCTAACCCTAACCCTAACACTATCCTAGGGCTGATGCTAACCCTAACCCTAATAATATCCTAGGGCTGATGCTAACCCTAACCCTAACCCTAACACTATCCTAGGGCTGATGCTAACCCTAACCCTAACCCTAACACTATCCTAGGGCTGATGCTAACCCTAACCCTAACTCTAACACTATCCTAGGGCTGATGCTAACCCTAACCCTAACAATATCCTAGGCCTGATGATATCCCTAACCCTAAACCTAACACTATCATAGGGCTGATGCTAACCCTAACCCTAACCCTAACACTATCCTAGGGCTGATTCTATCCGTAACCCTAACACTATCCTAGGCCTGATGCTAACCCTAACACTTACCCTAACACTATCCTAGGGCTGATGCTAAACCTAACCATAACCCTAACACTATCCTAGGGCTGATGGTAAACCTAACCCTAACAAAAACACTATCCTAGGGCTGATGCTAACCCTAACCCTAACACTATCCTAGGCCTGATGCTAACCCTAACCGTAACACTATCCTAGGGCTGATGCTAACCCTCACCCTAACACTAACACTATCCTAGGCCTGATGCTAACCCTATCCATAACCCTAACACTCTCCTAGGGCTGAGGCTAACCCTAACCCTAACACTATCCTAGGGCTGATGCTAACCCTAACCCTAACCCTAACACTATCCTAGGGCTGATGCTAACCCTAACCCTAACACTGTCCTAGGCCTGATGCTAACCCTAACCCTAAACCTAACACTATCCTAGGGCTGATGCTAACCCTAACCCTAACCCTAACACTATCCTAGAGCTGATGCTAAAACTAACCCTAACCCTAACCCTAACCCTAATACTATCCTAGGGCTGATGTTAACCCTAACCCTAACCCTAACACTATCCTAGGGCTGATGCTAACCCTAACACTAACACTATCCTAGGGCTGATGCTAACCCAAACCCTAACCCTAACACTATCCTAGGGCTGATGCTAACCCTAACCCTAACTATAACACTATCCTAGGGCTGAGGCTAACCCTAACCCTAACACTATCCTACGGCTGATGCTAACCCTAACCCTAACCCTAACACTATCCTAGGCCTGATGCTAACCCTAACCCTTACCCTAACACTATCCTAGGGCTGATGCTAACCCTAACCCAAACCCTAACACTATCCTAGGGCTGATTCTAACGCTAACCATAACCCTAACACTATCCTAGGGCTGATGCTAACCCTAAGCCTAACACTATCCTAGGCCTGATGCTAACCCTAACCCTAACACTTACACTATACTAGGGCTGATGCTAACCCTAACCCTAACCCTAACACTATCCTAGGTCTGATGCTTACCCTAAACCTAACAGTATCCTAGGGCTGATGCTAACCCTAACCCTAACCCTAACACTATCCTAGGGCTGATGTTAACCCTAACCCTAACACTCTCCTAGGGCTGATGCTAACCCTAACCCTAACCCTAACACTCTCCTAGGGCTGATGCTAACCCTAACACTAACCCTAACACTATCCTAGGTCTGATGCTAACCCTATCCCTAACCCTAACACTCTCCTAGGGCTGAGGCTAACCCTAACCCTAACACTATCCTAGGGCTGATGCTAACCCTAACCCTAACCCTAACACTATACTAGGGTTGATGCTAACCCTAACCCTAACACTATCCTAGGGCTGATGCTAACCCTAACCCTAACCCTAACACTATCCTAGGGCTGATGCTAACCCTAATCCTAACCCTAACACTATCCTAGGGCTGATGCTAACCCTAACCCTAACACTATCCTAGGGCTGATGCTAACCCTAACCCTAACCCTAACACTATCCTAGGGCTGATTCTAACAGTAACCCTAACACTAACCTAGGCCTGATGCTAACCCTAACACTTACCCTAACACTATCCTAGGGCTGATGCTAAACCTAACCATAACCCTAACACTATCCTAGGGCTGATGCTAACCCTATCCCTAACCCTAACACTCTCCTAGGGCTGAGGCTAACCTTAACCCTAACACTATCCTAGGGCTGATGCCAACCCTAACCCTAACCCAAACACTATCCTAGGGTTGATGCTAACCCTAACACTAACACTATCCTAGGGCTGATGCTAACCCTAACCCTAACCCTAACCCTAACCCTAATACTATCCTAGGGCTGATGCTAACCCTAACCCTAACCCTAACACTATCCTAGGGCTGATGCTAACCCTAACACTCACCCTAACACTCTCCTAGGGCTGATGCTAACCCTAACCCTAACACTATCCTAGGCCTGATGCTAACCCTAACGCTAACACAATCCTAGGGCTGATGCTAACCCTAACACTAACCCTAACACTATCCTAGGTCTGATGCTAACCCTATCCCTAACCCTAACACTCTCCTAGGGCTGAGGCTAACCCTAACCCTAACACTATCCTAGGGCTGATGCTAACCCTAACCCTAACCCTAACACTATCCTAGGGTTGATGCTAACCCTAACCCTAACACTATCCTAGGGCTGATGCTAACCCTAACCCTAACCCTAACACTATCCTAGGGCTGATGCTAACCCTAATCCTAACCCTAACTCTATCCTAGGGCTGATGCTAACCCTAACCCTAACACTATCCTAGGGCTGATGCTAACCCTAACCCTAACCCTAACACTATCCTAGGGTTGATACTAACAGTAACCCTAACACTAACCTAGGCCTGATGCTAACCCTAACACTTACCCTAACACTATCCTAGGGCTGATGCTAACCCTAACCCTAACCCTAACACTATCCTAGGGCTGATGCTAACCCTAACCCCAACCCTAACACTATCCTAGGGCTGATTCTAACCGTAACCCTAACACTGTCCTAGGCCTGATGCTAACCCTAACCCTTACCCTAACACTATCCTAGGGCTGATGCTAACCCTAACCCTAACCCTAACACTATCCTAGGGCTGATTCTAACCGTAACCCTAACACTATCCTAGGCCTGATGCTAACCCTAACCCTTACCCTAACACTATCCTAGCGCTGATGCTAAACCTAACCATAACACTAACACTATCCTAGGGCTGATGCTAACCCTAACACTAACACTAACACTATCCTAGGGCTGATGCTAACCCTAACCCTAACACTCTCCTAGGCCTGATGCTAACCCTAACCCTAACACTATCCTAGGGCTGATGCTAACCCTAACCCTAACCCTAACCCTAACACTATCCTAGGCCTGATGCTAAACCTATCCCTAACCCTAACATTATCCTAGGGCTGATGCTAACCCTAACGCTAACCCTAACACTATCCTTGAACTGATGCTAACCCTAACCCTAACCCTAACACTATCCTAGGCCTGATGATAACCCTAACCCTAACCCTGAGACTATCCTAGGGTTTATGTTATCCCTAACCCTAACACTATCCTAGGGCTGATGCTAACCCTAACCCTAACCCTAACACTATCCTAGGGCGGATGCTAACCCTAACCCTAACCCTAACACTATCCTAGGGCTGATGCTAACCCTAACACTAACACTATCCTAGGGCTGATGCTAACCCTAACCCTAACCCTAACACTCTCCTAGGGCTGATGCTAACCCTAACCCTAACTCTAACACTATCTTAGGGCTGAGGCTAACCCTAACCCTAACACTATCCTACGGCTGATGCTAACCCTAACCCTAACCCTAACACTATCCTAAGGCTGATTCTAACCCTAACACTAACACTATGCTAGGCCTGGTGCTAACCCTATCCCTAACCCTAACACTATCCTAGGGTTGATGCTAACCCTAACCCTAATAATATCCTAGGGCTGATGCTAATCCTAACCCTAACCCTAACACTATCCTAGGGCTGATGCTAACGCTAACCCTAACCCTAACACTATCCTAGGGCTGATGCTAACCCTAACCCTAACACTCTCCTAGGGCTGATGCTAACCCTAACCCTAACCCTAACACTCTCCTAGGGCTGATGCTAACCCTAACCCTAACACTATCCTAGGCCTGATGCTAACCCTAACCATAACACTATCCTAGGGCTGATGCTAACCCTAACCCTAACCCTAACACTATCCTAGGTCTGATGCTAACCCTATCCCTAACCCTAACACTCTCCTAGGGCTGAGGCTAACCCTAACCCTAACACTATCCTAGGGCTGATGCTAACCCTAACGCTAACCCTAACACTATCCTAGGGTTGATGCTAACCCTAACCCTAACACTATCCTAGGGCTGATGCTAACCCTAACCCTAACCCTAACACTATCCTAGGGCTGATGCTAACCCTAATCCTAACCCTAACACTATCCTAGGGCTGATGCTAACCCTAACCCTAACACTATCCTAGGGCTGATGCTAACCCTAACCCTAACCCTAACACTATCCTAGGGCTGATTCTAACAGTAACCCTAACACTAACCTAGGCCTGATGCTAACCCTAACCCTAACACTATCCTAGGCCTGATGCTATCCCTATCCCTAACCCTAACACTATCCTAGGGCTGATGCTAACCCCAACGCTAACCCTAACACTATCCTTGAACTGATGCTAACCCTAACCCTAACCCTAACACTATCCTAGGCCTGATGATAACCCTAACACTAACCCTAACACTATCCTAGGGCTGATGCTAACCCTAACCCTAATAATATCCTAGGGCTGATGCTAACCCTAACCCTAACCCTAACACTATCCTAGGGCTGATGCTAACCCTAACCCTAACCCTAACACTATCCTAGGGCTGATGCTAACCCTAACCCTAACTCTAACACTATCCTAGGGCTGATGCTAACCCTAACCCTAACAATATCCTAGGCCTGATGATATCCCTAACCCTAAACCTAACACTATCCTAGGGCTGATGCTAACCCTATCCCTAACCCTAACACTATCCTAGGGCTGATTCTAACCGTAACCCTAACACTATCCTAGGCCTGATGCTAACCCTAACACTTACCCTAACACTATCCTAGGGCTGATGCTAAACCTAACTATAACCCTAACACTATCCTAGGGCTGATGGTAAACCTAACCCTAACAAAAACACTATCCTAGGGCTGATGCTAACCCTAACCCTAACACTATCCTAGGCCTGATGCTAACCCTAACCGTAACACTATCCTAGGGCTGATGATAACCCTCACCCTAACACTAACACTATCCTAGGCCTGATGCTAACCCTATCCATAACCCTAACACTCTCCTAGGGCTGAGGCTAACCCTAACCCTAACACTATCCTAGGGCTGATGCTAACCCTAACCCTAACCCTAACACTATCCTAGGGCTGATGCTAACCCTAACCCTAACACTGTCCTAGGCCTGATGCTAACCCTAACCCTAACCCTAACACTATCCTAGGGCTGATGCTAACACTAACCCTAACCCTAACACTATCCTAGAGCTGATGCTAAAACTAACCCTAACCCTAACCCTAACCCTAATACTATCCTAGGGCTGATGTTAACCCTAACCCTAACCCTAACACTATCCTAGGGCTGATGCTAACCCTAACACTAACACTATCCTAGGGCTGATGCTAACCCAAACCCTAACCCTAACACTATCCTAGGGCTGATGCTAACCCTAACCCTAACTATAACACTATCCTAGGGCTGAGGCTAACCCTAACCCTAACACTATCCTACGGCTGATGCTAACCCTAACCCTAACCCTAACACTATCCTAGGCCTGATGCTAACCCTAACCCTTACCCTAACACTATCCTAGGGCTGATGCTAACCCTAACCCAAACTCTAACACTATCCTAGGGCTGATTCTAACGCTAACCATAACCCTAACACTATCCTAGGGCTGATGCTAACCCTAACCCTAACACTATCCTAGTCCTGATGCTAACCCTAACCCTAACACTTACACTATACTAGGGCTGATGCTAACCCTAACCCTAACCCTAACACTATCCTAGGTCTGATGCTTACCCTAAACCTAACAGTATCCTAGGGCTGATGCTAACCCTAACCCTAACCCTAACACTATCCTAGGGCTGATGTTAACCCTAACCCTAACACTCTCCTAGGGCTGATGCTAACCCTAACCCTAACCCTAACACTCTCCTAGGGCTGATGCTAACCCTAACCCTAACACTATCCTAGGCCTGATGCTAACCCTAACCCTAACACTATCCTAGGGCTGATGCTAACCCTAACCCTAACCCTAACACTATCCTAGGTCTGATGCTAACCCTATCCCTAACCCTAACACTCTCCTAGGGCTGAGGCTAACCCTAACCCTAACACTATCCTAGGGCTGATGCTAACCCTAACCCTAACCCTAACACTATCCTAGGGTTGATGCTAACCCTAACCCTAACACTATCCTAGGGCTGATGCTAACCCTAACCCTAACCCTAACACTATCCTAGGGCTGATGCTAACCCTAATCCTAACCCTAACACTATCCTAGGGCTGATGCTAACCCTAACCCTAACACTATCCTAGGGCTGATGCTAACCCTAACCCAAACCCTAACACTATCCTAGGGCTGATTCTAACAGTAACCCCAACACTAACCTAGGCCTGATGCTAAACCTAACACTTACCCTAACACTATCCTAGGGCTGATGCTAAACCTAACCATAACCCTAACACTATCCTAGGGCTGATGCTAACCCTATCCCTAACCCTAACACTCTCCTAGGGCTGAGGCTAACCTTAACCCTAACACTATCCTAGGGCTGATGCTAACCCTAACCCTAACCCAAACACTATCCTAGGGTTGATGCTAACCCTAACACTAACACTATCCTAGGGCTGATGCTAACCCTAACCCTAACCCTAACCCTAACCCTAATACTATCCTAGGGCTGATGCTAACCCTAACCCTAACCCTAACACTATCCTAGGGCTGATGCTAACCCTAACCCTAATACTATCCTAGGGCTGATGCTAATCCTAACCCTAACCCTAACACTATCCTAGGGCTGATGCTAACGCTAACCCTAACCCTAACACTATCCTAGGGCTGATGCTAACCCTAACCCTAACACTCTCCTAGGGCTGATGCTAACCCTAACCCTAACCCTAACACTCTCCTAGGGCTGATGCTAACCCTAACCCTAACACTATCCTAGGCCTGATGCTAACCCTAACCCTAACACTATCCTAGGGCTGATGCTAACCCTAACCCTAACCCTAACACTATCCTTGGTCTGATGCTAACCCTATCCCTAACCCTAACACTCTCCTAGGGCTGAGGCTAACCCTAACCCTAACACTATCCTAGGCCTGATGCTAACCCTAACCCTAACCCTAACACTATCCTAGGCCTGATGCTAACCCTAACCCTAACACTATCCTAGGGCTGATGCTAACCCTAACCCTAACCCTAACACTATCCTAGGGCTGATGCTAACCCTAATCCTAACCCTAACACTATCCTAGGGCTGATGCTAACCCTAACCCTAACACTATCCTAGGGCTGATGCTAACCCTAACCCTAACCCTAACACTATCCTAGGGCTGATTCTAACAGTAACCCTAACACTAACCTAGGCCTGATGCTAACCCTAACCCTAACACTATCCTAGGGCTGATGGTAACCCTAACCCTAACACTAACACTATCCTAGGCCTGATGCTATCCCTATCCTAACCCTAACACTATCCTAGGGCTGATGCTAACCCCAACGCTAACCCTAACACTATCCTTGAACTGATGCTAACCCTAACCCTAACCCTAACACTATCCTAGGCCTGATGATAACCCTAACCCTAACCCTAACACTATCCTAGGGCTGATGCTAACCCTAACCCTAATAATATCCTAGGGCTGATGCTAACCCTAACCCTAACCCTAACACTATCCTAGGGCTGATGCTAACCCTAACCCTAACCCTAACACTATCCTAGGGCTGATGCTAACCCTAACCCTAACTCTAACACTATCCTAGGGCTGATGCTAACCCTAACCCTAACAATATCCTAGGCCTGATGATATCCCTAACCCTAACCCTAACACTATCCTAGGGCTGATGCTAACCCTAACACTAACACTATCCTAGGGCTGATGCTAACCCAAACCCTAACCCTAACACTATCCTAGGGCTGATGCTAACCCTAACCCTAACTATAACACTATCCTAGGGCTGAGGCTAACCCTAACCCTAACACTATCCTACGGCTGATGCTAACCCTAACCCTAACCCTAACACTATCCTAGGCCTGATGCTAACCCTAACCCTTACCCTAACACTATCCTAGGGCTGATGCTAACCCTAACCCAAACTCTAACACTATCCTAGGGCTGATTCTAACGCTAACCATAACCCTAACACTATCCTAGGGCTGATGCTAACCCTAACCCTAACACTATCCTAGGCCTGATGCTAACCCTAACCCTAACACTTACACTATACTAGGGCTGATGCTAACCCTAACCCTAACCCTAACACTATCCTAGGTCTGATGCTTACCCTAAACCTAACAGTATCCTAGGGCTGATGCTAACCCTAACCCTAACCCTAACACTATCCTAGGGCTGATGTTAACCCTAACCCTAACACTCTCCTAGGGCTGATGCTAACCCTAACCCTAACCCTAACACTCTCCTAGGGCTGATGCTAACCCTAACCCTAACACTATCCTAGGCCTGATGCTAACCCTAACCCTAACACTATCCTAGGGCTGATGCTAACCCTAACCCTAACCCTAACACTATCCTAGGTCTGATGCTAACCCTATCCCTAACCCTAACACTCTCCTAGGGCTGAGGCTAACCCTAACCCTAACACTATCCTAGGGCTGATGCTAACCCTAACCCTAACCCTAACACTATCCTAGGGTTGATGCTAACCCTAACCCTAACACTATCCTAGGGCTGATGCTAACCCTAACCCTAACCCTAACACTATCCTAGGGCTGATGCTAACCCTAATCCTAACCCTAACACTATCCTAGGGCTGATGCTAACCCTAACCCTAACACTATCCTAGGGCTGATGCTAACCCTAACCCAAACCCTAACACTATCCTAGGGATGATTCTAACAGTAACCCCAACACTAACCTAGGCCTGATGCTAACCCTAACACTTACCCTAACACTATCCTAGGGCTGATGCTAAACCTAACCATAACCCTAACACTATCCTAGGGCTGATGCTAACCCTATCCCTAACCCTAACACTCTCCTAGGGCTGAGGCTAACCTTAACCCTAACACTATCCTAGGGCTGATGCTAACCCTAACCCTAACCCAAACACTATCCTAGGGTTGATGCTAACCCTAACACTAACACTATCCTAGGGCTGATGCTAACCCTAACCCTAACCCTAACCCTAACCCTAATACTATCCTAGGGCTTATGCTAACCCTAACCCTAACCCTAACACTATCCTAGGGCTGATGCTAACCCTAACCCTAATACTATCCTAGGGCTGATGCTAATCCTAACCCTAACCCTAACACTATCCTAGGGCTGATGCTAACGCTAACCCTAACCCTAACACTATCCTAGGGCTGATGCTAACCCTAACCCTAACACTCTCCTAGGGCTGATGCTAACCCTAACCCTAACCCTAACACTCTCCTAGGGCTGATGCTAACCCTAACCCTAACACTATCCTAGGCCTGATGCTAACCCTAACCCTAACACTATCCTAGGGCTGATGCTAACCCTAACCCTAACCCTAACACTATCCTTGGTCTGATGCTAACCCTATCCCTAACCCTAACACTCTCCTAGGGCTGAGGCTAACCCTAACCCTAACACTATCCTAGGGCTGATGCTAACCCTAACCCTAACCCTAACACTATCCTAGGGTTGATGCTAACCCTAACCCTAATACTATCCTAGGGCTGATGCTAACCCTAACCCTAACCCTAACACTATCCTAGGGCTGATGCTAACCCTAATCCTAACCCTAACACTATCCTAGGGCTGATGCTAACCCTAACCCTAACACTATCCTAGGGCTGATGCTAACCCTAACCCTAACCCTAACACTATCCTAGGGCTGATTCTAACAGTAACCCTAACACTAACCTAGGCCTGATGCTAACCCTAACCCTAACACTATCCTAGGGCTGATGGTAACCCTAACACTAACACTAACACTATCCTAGGCCTGATGCTATCCCTATCCTAACCCTAACACTATCCTAGGGCTGATGCTAACCCCAACGCTAACCCTAACACTATCCTTGAACTGATGCTAACCCTAACCCTAACCCTAACACTATCCTAGGCCTGATGATAACCCTAACCCTAACCCTAACACTATCCTAGGGCTGATGCTAACCCTAACCCTAATAATATCCTAGGGCTGATGCTAACCCTAACCCTAACCCTAACACTATCCTAGGGCTGATGCTAACCCTAACCCTAACCCTAACACTATCCTAGGGCTGATGCTAACCCTAACCCTAACTCTAACACTATCCTAGGGCTGATGCTAACCCTAACCCTAACAATATCCTAGGCCTGATGATATCCCTAACCCTAAACCTAACACTATCCTAGGGCTGATGCTAACCCTAACCCTAACCCTAACACTATCCTAGGGCTGATTCTATCCGTAACCCTAACACTATCCTAGGCCTGATGCTAACCCTAACACTTACCCTAACACTATCCTAGGGCTGATGCTAAACCTAACCATAACTCTAACACTATCCTAGGGCTGATGGTAAACCTAACCCTAACAAAAACACTATCCTAGGGCTGATGCTAACCCTAACCCTAACACTATCCTAGGCCTGATGCTAACCCTAACCGTAACACTATCCTAGGGCTGATGCTAACCCTCACCCTAACACTAACACTATCCTAGGCCTGATGCTAACCCTATCCATAACCCTAACACTCTCCTAGGGCTGAGGCTAACCCTAACCCTAACACTATCCTAGGGCTGATGCTAACCCTAACCCTAACCCTAACACTATCCTAGGGCTGATGCTAACCCTAACCCTAACACTGTCCTAGGCCTGATGCTAACCCTAACCCTAACCCTAACACTATCCTAGGGCTGATGCTAACCCTAACCCTAACTATAACACTATCCTAGGGCTGAGGCTAACCCTAACCCTAACACTATCCTACGGCTAATGGAAACCCTAACCCTAACCCTAACACTATCCTAGAGCTGATGCTAAAACTAACCCTAACCCTAACCCTAACCCTAATACTATCCTAGGGCTGATGTTAACCCTAACCCTAACCCTAACACTATCCTAGGGCTGATGCTAACCCTAACACTAACACTATCCTAGGGCTGATGCTAACCCAAACCCTAACCCTAACACTATCCTAGGGCTGATGCTAACCCTAACCCTAACTATAACACTATCCTAGGGCTGAGGCTAACCCTAACCCTAACACTATCCTACGGCTGATGCTAACCCTAACCCTAACCCTAACACTATCCTAGGCTGATGCTAACCCTAACCCTTACCCTAACACTATCCTAGGGCTGATGCTAACCCTAACCCAAACCCTAACACTATCCTAGGGCTGATTCTAACGCTAACCATAACCCTAACACTATACTAGGGCTGATGCTAACCCTAAGCCTAACACTATCCTAGGCCTGATGCTAACCCTAACCCTAACACTTACACTATACTAGGGCTGATGCTAACCCTAACCCTAACCCTAACACTATCCTAGGTCTGATGCTTACCCTAAACCTAACAGTATCCTAGGGCTGATGCTAACCCTAACCCTAACCCTAACACTATCCTAGGGCTGATGTTAACCCTAACCCTAACACTCTCCTAGGGCTGATGCTAACCCTAACCCTAACCCTAACACTCTCCTAGGGCTGATGCTAACCCTAACACTAACCCTAACACTATCCTAGGTCTGATGCTAACCCTATCCCTAACCCTAACACTCTCCTAGGGCTGAGGCTAACCCTAACCCTAACACTATCCTAGGGCTGATGCTAACCCTAACCCTAACCCTAACACTATACTAGGGTTGATGCTAACCCTAACCCTAACACTATCCTAGGGCTGATGCTAACCCTAACCCTAACCCTAACACTCTCCTAGGGCTGAGGCTAACCTTAACCCTAACACTATCCTAGGGCTGATGCTAACCCTAACCCTAAGCCAAACACTATCCTAGGGTTGATGCTAACCCTAACACTAACACTATCCTAGGGCTGATGCTAACCCTAACCCTAACCCTAACCCTAACCCTAACCCTAATACTATCCTAGGGCTGATGCTAACCCTAACCCTAACCCTAACACTATCCTAGGGCTGATGCTAACCCTAACACTAACCCTAACACTCTCCTAGGGCTGATGCTAACCCTAACCCTAACACTATCCTAGGCCTGATGCTAACCCTAACCCTAACACAATCCTAGGGCTGATGCTAACCCTAACACTAACCCTAACACTATCCTAGGTCTGATGCTAACCCTATCCCTAACCCTAACACTCTCCTAGGGCTGAGGCTAACCCTAACCCTAACACTATCCTAGGGCTGATGCTAACCCTAACCCTAACCCTAACACTATCCTAAGGTTGATGCTAACCCTAACCCTAACACTATCCTAGGGCTGATGCTAACCCTAACCCTAACCCTAACACTATCCTAGGGCTGATGCTAACCCTAATCCTAACCCTAACTCTATCCTAGGGCTGATGCTAACCCTAACCCTAACACTATCCTAGGGCTGATGCTAACCCTAACCCTAACCCTAACACTATCCTAGGGCTGATTCTAACAGTAACCCTAACACTAACCTAGGCCTGATGCTAACCCTAACACTTACCCTAACACTATCCTAGGGCTGATGCTAACCCTAACCCTAACCCTAACACTATCCTAGGGCTGATTCTAACAGTAACCCTAACACTAACCTAGGCCTGATGCTAACCCTAACACTTACCCTAACACTATCCTAGGGCTGATGCTAAACCTAACCATAACCCTAACACTATCCTAGGGCTGATGCTAACCCTATCCCTAACCCTAACACTCTCCTAGGGCTGAGGCTAACCTTAACCCTAACACTATCCTAGGGCTGATGCTAACCCTAACCCTAACCCAAACACTATCCTAGGGTTGATGCTAACCCTAACACTAACACTATCCTAGGGCTGATGCTAACCCTAACCCTAACCCTAACCCTAACCCTAATACTATCCTAGGGCTGATGCTAACCCTAACCCTAACCCTAACCCTAACACTATCCTAGGGCTGATGCTAACCCTAACCCTAACTCTAACACTATCCTAGGGCTGAGGCTAACCCTTACCCTAACACTATCCTACGGCTGATGCTAACCGTAACCCTAACCCTAACACTATCCTAAGGCTGATGCTACCCCTAACAGTAACACTATCCTAGGCCTGGTGCTAACCCTAACCCTAACCCTAACAGTATCCTAGGGCTGATGCTATCCCTATCCGTAACCCTAACACTATCCTAGGGCTGATGCTAACCCCAACGCTAACCCTAACACTATCCTTGAACTGATGCTAACCCTAACCCTAACACTAACACTATCCTAGGCCTGATGATAACCCTAACCCTAACCCTGACACTATCCTAGGGTTTATGTTAACCCTAACCCTAACACTATCCTAGGGCTGATGCTAACCCTAACCCTAACCCTAACACTATCCTAGGGCGGATGCTAACCCTAACCCTAACCCTAACACTATCCTAGGGCTGATGCTAACCCTAACACTAACACTATCCTAGGGCTGATGCTAACCCTAACCCTAACCCTAACACTAACCTAGGGCTGATGCTACCCTAACCCTAACTCTAACAGTCTCCTAGGGCTGAGGCTAACCCTAACACTAACACTATCCTAGGGCTGATGCTATCCCTAACCCTAACGCTAACACTATCCTAGGGCTGATGCTTACCCTAACCCTAACCCTAACACTATCCTAGGGCTGCTGCTAACCCTAACCCTAACACTATCCTAGGGCTGATGCTAACCCTAACCGTAACCCGTACACTCTCCTAGGGCTGATGCTAACCCTAACCCTAACACTATCCTAGGGCTGATGCTAACCCTAACCCTAACCCTAACACTATCCTAGGCCTGATGCTAACCCTATCCCTAACCCTAACACTCTCCTAGGGCTGAGGCTAACCCTAACCCTAACACTATCCTAGGGCTGATGCTAACCCTAACCCTAAAACTAACACTATCCTAGGGTTGATGCTAACCCTAACCCTAACACTATCCTAGGGCTGATGCTTACCCTAAACCTACCCCTAACACTATCCTAGGGCTGATGCTAACCCTAACCCTAACACTAACCTAGGGCTGATGCTAACCCTAACCCTAACCCTAACACTATCCTAGGGCTGATGCTAACCCTAACCCTAACCCTAACACTATCCTAGGGTTGATGGTAACCCCAGCCCTAACCCTAACACTATCCTAGAGCTGATGCTAACGCTAACCCTAACCTTAACCTTAACCCTAATACTATCCTAGGGCTGATGCTACCCTAACCCTAACCCTAACACTATCTTAGGGCTGATGCTAACCCTAACACTAACACTATCCTAGGGCAGATGCTAACCCTAACCCTAACCCTGACACTATCCTAGGGCTGATGCTAACCCTAAACCTAACTCTAACACTATCCTAGGGCTGAGGCTAACCCTAACCCTAACAGTATCCTACGGCTGATGCTAACACTAACCCTAACCCTAACGCTATCCTAAGGCTGATGCTAACCCTAACACTAACACTATCCTAAGCCTGGTGTTATCCCTAAAGTTAACCCTAACACTATCCTAGGGCTGATGCTAACCCTAACCCTAATAATATCCTAGGGCTGATGCTAACCCTAACCCTAACCCTAACACTATCCTAGGGCTGATGCTAACCCTAACCCTAACCCTAACACTATCCTAGGGCTGATGCTAACCCTAACCCTAACTCTAACACTATCCTAGGGCTGATGCTAACCCTAACCCTAACAATATCCTAGGCCTGATGATATCCCTAACCCTAAACCTAACACTATCCTAGGGCTGATGCTAACCCTAACCCTAACCCTAACACTATCCTAGGGCTGATTCTAACCGTAACCCTAACACTATCCTAGGCCTGATGCTAACCCTAACACTTACCCTAACACTATCCTAGGGCTGATGCTAAACCTAACCATAACCCTAACACTATCCTAGGGCTGATGGTAAACCTAACCCTAACAAAAACACTATCCTAGGGCTGATGCTAACCCTAACCCTAACCCTAACACTATCCTAGGGCTGATGCTAACCCTAACCCTAACACTGTCCTAGGCCTGATGCTAACCCTAACCCTAACCCTAACACTATCCTAGGGCTGATGCTAACCCTAACCCTAACCCTAACACTATCCTAGAGCTGATGCTAAAACTAACCCTAACCCTAACCCTAACCCTAATACTATCCTAGGGCTGATGTTAACCCTAACCCTAACCCTAACACTATCCTAGGGCTGATGCTAACCCTAACACTAACACTATCCTAGGGCTGATGCTAACCCAAACGCTAACCCTAACACTATCCTAGGTCTGATGCTAACCCTAAACCTAACAGTATCCTAGGGCTGATGCTAACCCTAACCCTAACCCTAACACTATCCTAGGGCTGATGTTAACCCTAACCCTAAAACTCTCCTAGGGCTGATGCTAACCCTAACCCTAACCCTAACACTCTCCTAGGGCTGATGCTAACCCTAACCCTAACACTATCCTAGGCAAGATGCTAACCCTAACCCTAACACTATCCTAGGGCTGATGCTAACCCTAACCCTAACCCTAACAGTATCCTAGGTCTGATGCTAACCCTATCCCTAACCCTAACACTCTCCTAGGGCTGAGGCTAACCCTAACCCTAACACTATCCTAGGGCTGATGCTAACCCTAACCCTAACCCTAACACTATCCTAGGGTTGATGCTAACCCTAACCCAAACACTATCCTAGGGCTGATGCTAACCCTAACCCTAACCCTAACACTATCCTAGGGCTGATGCTAACCCTAATCCTAACCCTAACACTATCCTAGGGCTGATGCTAACCCTAACAATAACACTATCCTAGGGCTGATGCTAACCCTAACCCTAACCCTAACACTATCCTAGGGCTGATTCTAACAGTAACCCTAACACTAACCTAGGCCTGATGCTAACCCTAACACTTACCCTAACACTATCCTAGGGCTGATGCTAAACCTAACCATAACCCTAACACTATCCTAGGGCTGATGCTAACCCTATCCCTAACCCTAACACTCTCCTAGGGCTGAGGCTAACCTTAACCCTAACACTATCCTAGGGCTGATGCTAACCCTAACCCTAACCCAA
The DNA here is from genome assembly GCF_020740605.2 of Lemur catta. Lineage (NCBI taxonomy): Eukaryota > Metazoa > Chordata > Mammalia > Primates > Lemuridae > Lemur > Lemur catta. The sequence continues at coordinate 1,500,718 of NC_059147.1, read as the reverse complement.
ACACTATCCTAGGGTTGATGCTAACCCTAACACTAACACTATCCTAGGGCTGATGCTAACCCTAACCCTAACCCTAACCCTAACCCTAATACTATCCTAGGGCTGATGCTAACCCTAACCCTAAACCTAACACTATCCTAGGGCTGATGCTAACCCTAACACTAACACTATCCTAGGGGTGATGCTAACCCTAACCCTAACCCTAACCCTAACACTATCCTAGGGCTGATGCTAACCCTAACCCTAACTCTAACACTATCCTAGGGCTGAGGCTAACCCTTACCCTAACACTATCCTACGGCTGATGCTAACCCTAACCCTAACACTAACACTATCCTAAGGCTGATGCTACCCCTAACAGTAACACTATCCTAGGCCTGCTGCTAACCCTAACCCTAACCCTAACAGTATCCTAGGGCTGATGCTAACCCTAACCCTAATACTATCCTAGGGCTGATGCTTACCCTAACCCTAACCCTAACACTATCCTAGGTCTGATGCTAACCCTAACCCTAACCCTAACACTATCCTAGGGCTGATGCTAACCCTAACCCTAACCCCAACAGTATCCTAGGGCTGATGCTAACCCTAACCCTAACAATATCCTAGTCCTGATGATATCCCTAACCCTAAAGCTAACACTATCCTAGGGCTGATGCTAACCCTAACCCTAACCCTAATACTATCCTAGGGCTGATGCTATCCCTAACCCTAACCCTAACACTATCCTAGGGCTGATGCTAACCCCAACCCTAACTCTAACACTATCCTAGGGCTGAGGATAACCCTAACCCTAACACTATCGTACGGCTGATGCTAACCCTAACCCTAACCCTAACACTATCCTAGGGCTGATGCTATCCCTAACCCTAACCCTAACACTATCCTAGGGCTGATGCTAACCCTAACCCTAACCCTAATGCTATCCTAGGGCTGATGCTAACCCTAACCCTAACCCTAACACTATCCTAGGGCTGATGCTAACCCTAACCCTAACCCTAACACTATCCTAGGGCTGATTCTAACCGTAACCCTAACACTATCCTAGGCCTGATGCTAACCCTAACCCTTACCCTAACACTATCCTAGGGCTGATGCTAACCCTATACCTAACCCTAACACTATCCTAGGGCTGATTCTAACCGTAACCCTAACACTATCCTAGGCCTGATGCTAACCCTAACCCTTACCCTAACACTATCCTAGGGCTGATGCTAACCCTAACCCAAACCCTAATACTATCCTAGGGCTGATTCTAACGCTAACCATAACCCTAACACTATCCTAGGGCTGATGCTAACCCTAACCCTAACACTATCCTAGGCCTGATGCTAACCCTAACCCTAACACTTACACTATACTAGGGCTGATGCTAACCCTAACCTTAACCCTAACACTATCCTATGTCTGATGCTAACCCTAAACCTAACAGTATCCTAGGGCTGATGCTAACCCTAACCCTAACCCTAACACTATCCTAGGGCTGATGTTAACCCTAAACCTAACACTCTCCTAGGGCTGATGCTAACCCTAACCCTAACCCTAACACTCTCCTAGGGCTGATGCTAACCCTAACCCTAACACTATCCTAGGCCTGATGCTAACCCTAACCCTAACACTATCCTAGGGCTGATGCTAACCCTAACCCTAACCCTAACACTATCCTAGGTCTGATGCTAACCCTATCCCTAACCCTAACACTCTCCTAGGGCTGAGGCTAACCCTAACCCTAACACTATCCTAGGGCTGATGCTAACCCTAACCCTAACCCTAACACTATCCTAGGGTTGATGCTAACCCTAACCCTAACACTATCCTAGGGCTGATGCTAACCCTAACCCTAACCCTAACACTATCCTAGGGCTGATGCTAACCCTAATCCTAACCCTAACACTATCCTAGGGCTGATGCTAACCCTAACCCTAACACTATCCTAGGGCTGATGCTAACCCTAACCCTAACCCTAACACTATCCTAGGGCTGATTCTAACAGTAACCCTAACACTAACCTAGGCCTGATGCTAACCCTAACACTTACCCTAACACTATCCTAGGGCTGATGCTAAACCTAACCATAACCCTAACACTATCCTAGGGCTGATGCTAACCCTATCCCTAACCCTAACACTCTCCTAGGGCTGAGGCTAACCTTAACCCTAACACTATCCTAGGGCTGATGCTAACCCTAACCCTAACCCAAACACTATCCTAGGGTTGATGCTAACCCTAACACTAACACTATCCTAGGGCTGATGCTAACCCTAACCCTAACCCTAACCCTAACCCTAATACTATCCTAGGGCTGATGCTAACCCTAACCCTAAACCTAACACTATCCTAGGGCTGATGCTAACCCTAACACTAACACTATCCTAGGGGTGATGCTAACCCTAACCCTAACCCTAACCCTAACACTATCCTAGGGCTGATGCTAACCCTAACAATAACTCTAACACTATCCTAGGGCTGAGGCTAACCCTTACCCTAACACTATCCTACGGCTGATGCTAACCCTAACCCTAACACTAACACTATCCTAAGGCTGATGCTACCCCTAACAGTAACACTATCCTAGGCCTGCTGCTAACCCTAACCCTAACCCTAACAGTATCCTAGGGCTGATGCTAACCCTAACCCTAATACTATCCTAGGGCTGATGCTTACCCTAACCCTAACCCTAACACTATCCTAGGTCTGATGCTAACCCTAACCCTAACCCTAACACTATCCTAGGGCTGATGCTAACCCTAACCCTAACCCCAACAGTATCCTAGGGCTGATGCTAACCCTAACCCTAACAATATCCTAGTCCTGATGATATCCCTAACCCTAAAGCTAACACTATCCTAGGGCTGATGCTAACCCTAACCCTAACCCTAACACTATCCTAGGGCTGATGCTAACCCTAACCTTAACACTATCCTAGGCCTGATGCTAACCCTAACCCTAACACTATCCTAGGGCTGGTGCTAACCCTAACCCTAACCCTAACACTATCCTAGGCCTGATGCTAACCCTATACCTAACCCTAACACTCTCCTAGGGCTCAGGCTAACCCTAACCCTAACACAATCCTAGGGCTGATGCTAACCCTAACCCTAACCCAAACACTATCCTAGGGTTGATGGTAACCCTAACCCTAACACTATCCTAGGGCTGATGCTAACCCTAACCCTAACACAATCCTAGGCCTGATGCTAACCCTAACCCTAACCCTAACACTATCCTAGGGCTGATGCTAACCCTAACCCTCACACTATCCTAGGCCTGATGCTAACCCTAACCCTAACCCTAACACTATCCTAGGGCTGATGCTAACCCTAAACCTAACCCTAACACTATCCTAGAGCTGATGCTAACCCTAACCCTAACCCTAACCCTAACCCTAATACTATCCTAGGGCTGATGCTAACCCTAACCCTAACCCTAACACTATCCTAGGGCTGATGCTAACCCTAACCCTAACTCTAACACTATCCTAGGGCTGAGGATAACCCTAACCCTAACACTATCGTACGGCTGATGCTAACCCTAACCCTAACCCTAACACTATCCTAGGGCTGATGCTATCCCTAACCCTAACCCTAACACTATCCTAGGGCTGATGCTAACCCTAACCCTAACCCTAATGCTATCCTAGGGCTGATGCTAACCCTAACCCTAACCCTAACACTATCCTAGGGCTGATGCTAACCCTAACCCTAACCCTAACACTATCCTAGGGCTGATTCTAACCGTAACCCTAACACTATCCTAGGCCTGATGCTAACCCTAACCCTTACCCTAACACTATCCTAGCGCTGATGCTAAACCTAACCATAACACTAACACTATCCTAGGGCTGATGCTAACCCTAACCCTAACACTAACACTATCCTAGGGCTGATGCTAACCCTAACCCTAACACTCTCCTAGGCCTGATGCTAACCCTAACCCTAACACTATCCTAGGGCTGATGCTAACCCTAACCCTAACCCTAACACTATCCTAGGCCTGATGCTAACCCTATCCCTAACCCTAACACTATCCTACGGCTGATGCTAACCCTAACGCTAACCCTAACACTATCCTTGAACTGATGCTAACCCTAACCCTAACCCTAACAATATCCTAGGCCTGATGATAACCCTAACCCTAACCCTGACACTATCCTAGGGTTTATGTTAACCCTAACCTTAACACTATCCTAGGGCTGATGCTAACCCTAACCCTAACCCTAACACTATCCTAGGGCGGATGCTAACCCTAACCCTAACCCTAACACTATCCTAGGGCTGATGCTAACCCTAACACTAACACTATCCTAGGGCTGATGCTAACCCTAACCCTAACCCTAACACTCTCCTAGGGCTGATGCTAACCCTAACCCTAACTCTAACACTATCTTAGGGCTGAGGCTAACCCTAACCCTAACACTATCCTACGGCTGATGCTAACCCTAACCCTAACCCTAACACTATCCTAAGGCTGATGCTAACCCTAAAACTAACACTATGCTAGGCCTGGTGCTAACCCTAACCCTAACCCTAACACTATCCTAGGGCTGATGCTAACCCTAACCCTAATACTATCATAGGGCTGATGCTAACCCTAACCCTAACCCTAACACTATCCTAGGGCTGATGCTAACGCTAACCCTAACCCTAACACTATCCTAGGGCTTATGCTAACCCTAACCCTAACACTCTCCTAGGGCTGATGCTAACCCTAACCCTAACCCTAACACTCTCCTAGGGCTGATGCTAACCCTAACCCTAACACTATCCTAGGCCTGATGCTAACCCTAACCCTAACACTATCCTAGGGCTGATGCTAACCCTAACCCTAACCCTAACACTATCCTAGGTCTGATGCTAACCCTAACCCTAACCCTGACACTATCCTAGGGTTTATGTTAACCCTAACCCTAACACTATCCTAGGGCTGATGCTAACCCTAACCCTAACCCTAACACTATCCTAGGGCGGATGCTAACCCTAACCCTAACCCTAACACTATCCTAGGGCTGATGCTAACCCTAACCCTAACCTAGGGCTGATGCTAACCCTAACCCTAACTCTAACAGTCTCCTAGGGCTGAGGCTAACCCTAACACTAACACTATCCTAGGGCTGATGCTATCCCTAACCCTAACGCTAACACTATCCTAGGGCTGATGCTTACCCTAACCCTAACCCTAACACTATCCTAGGGCTGCTGCTAACCCTAACCCTAACACTATCCTAGGGCTGATGCTAACCCTAACCCTAACATTATCCTAGGGCTGATGCTAACCCTAACCCTAACCCTAACACTATCCTAGGCCTGATGCTAACCCTATCCCTAACCCTAACATTCTCCTAGGGCTGAGGCTAACCCTAACCCTAACACTATCCTAGGGCTGATGCTAACCCTAACCCTAAAACTAACACTATCCTAGGGTTGATGCTAACCCTAACCCTAACACTATCCTAGCGCTGATGCTAACCCTAACCCTACCCCTAACACTATCCTAGGGCTGATGCTAACCCTAACCCTAACACTAACCTAGGGCTGATGCTAACCCTAACCCTAACCCTAACACTATCCTAGGGCTGATGCTAACCCTATCCCTAACCCTAACACTATCCTAGGGTTGATGCTAACCCTAACCTTAACCCTAACACTATCCTAGAGCTGATGCTAACGCTAACCCTAACCCTAACCCTAACCCTAATACTATCCTAGGGCTGATGCTAACCCTAACCCTAACCCTAACACTATCCTAGGGCTGATGCTAACCCTAACACTAACACTATCCTAGGGCAGATGCTAACCCTAACCCTAACCCTAACACTATCCTAGGGCTGATGCTAACCCTAAACCTAACTCTAACACTATCCTAGGGCTGAGGCTAACCCTAACCCTAACACTATCCTACGGCTGATGCTAACACTAACCCTAACCCTAACGCTATCCTAAGGCTGATGCTAACCCTAACACTAACACTATCCTAAGCCTGGTGTTAACCCTAAAGTTAACCCTAACACTATCCTAGGGCTGATGATAACCCTAACCCTAATAATATCCTAGGGCTGATGCTAACCCTAACCTTAACCCTAACACTATCCTAGGGCTGATGCTAACCCTAACCCTAACCCTAACACTATCCTAGGGCTGATGAAAACCCTAACCCTAACTCTAACACTATCCTAGGGCTGATGCTAACCCTAACCCTAACAATATCCTAGGCCTGATGATATCCCTAACCCTAAACCTAACACTATCCTAGGGCTGATGCTAACCCTAACCCTAACCCTAACACTATCCTAGGGCTAATTCTAACCGTAACCCTAACACTATCCTAGGCCTGATGCTAACCCTAACACTTACCCTAACACTATCCTAGGGCTGATGCTAAACCTAACCATAACCCTAACACTATCCTAGGGCTGATGGTAAACCTATCCCTAACAAAAACACTATCCTAGGGCTGATGCTAACCGTAACCCTAACACTCTCCTAGGCCTGATGCTAACCCTAACCGTAACACTATCCTAGGGCTGATGCTAACCCTCACCCTAACACTAACACTATCCTAGGCCTGATGCTAACCCTATCCATAACCCTAACACTCTCCTAGGGCTGATGCTAACCCTAACCCTAACCCTAACACTATCCTAGGGCTGATGCTAACCCTAACCCTAACACTGTCCTAGGCCTGATGCTAACCCTAACCCTAACCCTAACACTATCCTAGGGCTGATGCTAACCCTAACCCTAACCCTAACACTATCCTAGAGCTGATGCTAAAACTAACCCTAACCCTAACGCTAACCCTAATACTATCCTAGGGCTGATGTTAACCCTAACCCTAACCCTAACACTATCCTAGGGCTGATGCTAACCCTAACACTAACACTATCCTAGGGCTGATGCTAACCCTAACCCTAACCCTAACACTATCCTAGGGCTGATGCTAACCCTAACCCTAACTATAACACTATCCTAGGGCTGAGGCTAACCCTAACCCTAACACTATCCTACGGCTGATGCTAACCCTTACCCTAACCCTAACACTATCCTAGGCCTGATGCTAACCCTAACCCTTACCCTAACACTATCCTAGGGCTGATGCTAACCCTAACCCTAACCCTAACACTAACCTAGGGCTGATTCTAACGCTAACCATAACCCTAAAACTATCCTAGGGCTGATGCTAACCCTAACCCTAACACTATCCTAGGCCTGATGCTAACCCTAACCCTAACACTTACACTATACTAGGGCTGATGCTAACCCTAACCCTAACCCTAACACTATCCTAGGTCTGATGCTAACCCTAAACCTAACAGTATCCTAGGGCTGATGCTAACCCTAACCCTAACCCTAACACTATCCTAGGGCTGATGTTAACCCTAACCCTAACACTCTCCTAGGGCTGATGCTAACCCTAACCCTAACCCTAACACTCTCCTAGGGCTGATGCTAACCCTAACCCTAACACTATCCTAGGCCTGATGCTAACCCTAACCCTAACACTATCCTAGGGCTGATGTTAACCCTAACCCTAACCCTAACACTATCCTAGGTCTGATGCTAACGCTATCCCTAACCCTAACACTCTCCTAGGGCTGAGGCTAACCCTAACCCTAACACTATCCTAGGGCTGATGCTAACCCTAACCCTAACCCTAACACTATCCTAGGGTTGATGCTAACCCTAACCCTAACACTATCCTAGGGCTGATGCTAACCCTAACCCTAACCCTAACACTATCCTAGGGCTGATGCTAACCCTAATCCTAACCCTAACACTATCCTAGGGCTGATGCTAATCCTAACCCTAACTCTATCCTAGGGCTGATGCTAACCCTAACCCTAACCCTAACACTATCCTAGGCCTGATGCTAACCCTATCCCTAACCCTAACATTCTCCTAGGGCTGAGGCTAACCCTAACCCTAACACTATCCTAGGGCTGATGCTAACCCTAACCCTAAAACTAACACTATCCTAGGGTTGATGCTAACCCTAACCCTAACACTATCCTAGCGCTGATGCTAACCCTAACCCTACCCCTAACACTATCCTAGGGCTGATGCTAACCCTAACCCTAACACTAACCTAGGGCTGATGCTAACCCTAACCCTAACACTATCCTAGGGCTGATGCTAACCCTATCCCTAACCCTAACACTATCCTAGGGTTGATGCTAACCCTAACCTTAACCCTAACACTATCCTAGAGCTGATGCTAACGCTAACCCTAACCCTAACCCTAACCCTAATACTATCCTAGGGCTGATGCTAACCCTAACCCTAACCCTAACACTATCCTAGGGCTGATGCTAACCCTAACACTAACACTATCCTAGGGCAGATGCTAACCCTAACCCTAACCCTAACACTATCCTAGGGCTGATGCTAACCCTAAACCTAACTCTAACACTATCCTAGGGCTGAGGCTAACCCTAACCCTAACACTATCCTACGGCTGATGCTAACACTAACCCTAACCCTAACGCTATCCTAAGGCTGATGCTAACCCTAACACTAACACTATCCTAAGCCTGGTGTTAACCCTAAAGTTAACCCTAACACTATCCTAGGGCTGATGATAACCCTAACCCTAATAATATCCTAGGGCTGATGCTAACCCTAACCTTAACCCTAACACTATCCTAGGGCTGATGCTAACCCTAACCCTAACCCTAACACTATCCTAGGGCTGATGAAAACCCTAACCCTAACTCTAACACTATCCTAGGGCTGATGCTAACCCTAACCCTAACAATATCCTAGGCCTGATGATATCCCTAACCCTAAACCTAACACTATCCTAGGGCTGATGCTAACCCTAACCCTAACCCTAACACTATCCTAGGGCTAATTCTAACCGTAACCCTAACACTATCCTAGGCCTGATGCTAACCCTAACACTTACCCTAACACTATCCTAGGGCTGATGCTAAACCTAACCATAACCCTAACACTATCCTAGGGCTGATGGTAAACCTATCCCTAACAAAAACACTATCCTAGGGATGATGCTAACCGTAACCCTAACACTCTCCTAGGCCTGATGCTAACCCTAACCGTAACACTATCCTAGGGCTGATGCTAACCCTCACCCTAACACTAACACTATCCTAGGCCTGATGCTAACCCTATCCATAACCCTAACACTCTCCTAGGGCTGATGCTAACCCTAACCCTAACCCTAACACTATCCTAGGGCTGATGCTAACCCTAACCCTAACACTGTCCTAGGCCTGATGCTAACCCTAACCCTAACCCTAACACTATCCTAGGGCTGATGCTAACCCTAACCCTAACCCTAACACTATCCTAGAGCTGATGCTAAAACTAACCCTAACCCTAACGCTAACCCTAATACTATCCTAGGGCTGATGTTAACCCTAACCCTAACCCTAACACTATCCTAGGGCTGATGCTAACCCTAACACTAACACTATCCTAGGGCTGATGCTAACCCTAACCCTAACCCTAACACTATCCTAGGGCTGATGCTAACCCTAACCCTAACTATAACACTATCCTAGGGCTGAGGCTAACCCTAACCCTAACACTATCCTACGGCTGATGCTAACCCTTACCCTAACCCTAACACTATCCTAGGCCTGATGCTAACCCTAACCCTTACCCTAACACTATCCTAGGGCTGATGCTAACCCTAACCCTAACCCTAACACTAACCTAGGGCTGATTCTAACGCTAACCATAACCCTAAAACTATCCTAGGGCTGATGCTAACCCTAACCCTAACACTATCCTAGGCCTGATGCTAACCCTAACCCTAACACTTACACTATACTAGGGCTGATGCTAACCCTAACCCTAACCCTAACACTATCCTAGGTCTGATGCTAACCCTAAACCTAACAGTATCCTAGGGCTGATGCTAACCCTAACCCTAACCCTAACACTATCCTAGGGCTGATGTTAACCCTAACCCTAACACTCTCCTAGGGCTGATGCTAACCCTAACCCTAACCCTAACACTCTCCTAGGGCTGATGCTAACCCTAACCCTAACACTATCCTAGGCCTGATGCTAACCCTAACCCTAACACTATCCTAGGGCTGATGTTAACCCTAACCCTAACCCTAACACTATCCTAGGTCTGATGCTAACGCTATCCCTAACCCTAACACTCTCCTAGGGCTGAGGCTAACCCTAACCCTAACACTATCCTAGGGCTGATGCTAACCCTAACCCTAACCCTAACACTATCCTAGGGTTGATGCTAACCCTAACCCTAACACTATCCTAGGGCTGATGCTAACCCTAACCCTAACCCTAACACTATCCTAGGGCTGATGCTAACCCTAATCCTAACCCTAACACTATCCTAGGGCTGATGCTAATCCTAACCCTAACTCTATCCTAGGGCTGATGCTAACCCTAACCCTAACCCTAACACTATCCTAGGGCTGATTCTAACAGTAACCCTAACACTAACCTAGGCCTGATGCTAACCCTAATACTTACCCTAACACTATCCTAGGGCTGATGCTAAACCTAACCATAACCCTAACACTATCCTAGGGCTGATGCTAACCCTATCCCTAACCCTAACACTCTCCTAGGGCTGATGCTAACCTTAACCCTAACACTATCCTAGGGCTGATGCTAACCCTAACCCTAACCCAAACACTATCCTAGGGTTGATGCTAACCCTAACACTAACACTATCCTAGGGCTGATGCTAACCCTAACCCTAACCCTAACCCTAACCCTAATACTATCCTAGGGCTGATGCTAACCCTAACCCTAACCCTAACACTATCCTAGGGCTGATGCTAACCCTAACACTAACACTATCCTAGGGCTGATGCTAACCCTAACCCTAACCCTAACCCTAACACTATCCTAGGGCTGATGCTAACCCTAACCCTAACTCTAACACTATCCTAGGGCTGAGGCTAACCCTTACCCTAACACTATCCTACGGCTGATGCTAACCCTAATCCTAACCCTAACACTATCCTAAGGCTGATGCTAACCCTAACAGTAACACTATCCTAGGCCTGGTGCTAACCCTAACCCTAACCCTAACCCTAATACTATCCTAGGGCTGATGGTAACCCTAACCCTAACACTATCCTAGGGCTGATGCTAACCCCAACCCTAACCCTAACACTATCCTGGAACTGATGCTAACCCTAACCCTAACCCTAACACTATCCTAGGCCTGATGATAACCCTAACCCTAACCCTGACACTATCCTAGGGTTTATGTTAACCCTAACCCTAACACTATCCTAGGGCTGATGCTAACCCTAACCCTAACCCTAACACTATCCTAGGGCGGATGCTAACCCTAACCCTAACCCTAACACTATCCTAGGGCTGATGCTAACCCTAACACTAACACTATCCTAGGGCTGATGCTAACCCTAACCCTAACCCTAACACTAACCTAGGGCTGATGCTAACCCTAACCCTAACTCTAACAGTCTCCTAGGGCTGAGGCTAACCCTAACACTAACACTATCCTAGGGCTGATGCTATCCCTAACCCTAACGCTAACACTATCCTAGGGCTGATGCTTACCCTAACCCTAACCCTAACACTATCCTAGGGCTGCTGCTAACCCTAACCCTAACACTATCCTAGGGCTGATGCTAACCCTAACCCTAACCCGTACACTCTCCTAGGGCTGATGCTAACCCTAACCCTAACACTATCCTAGGGCTGATGCTAACCCTAACCCTAACCCTAACACTATCCTAGGCCTGATGCTAACCCTATCCCTAACCCTAACACGATCCTAGGGCTGAGGCTAACCCTAACCCTAACACTATCCTAGGGCTGATGCTAACCCTAACCCTACCCCTAACACTATCCTAGGGCTGATGCTAACCCTAACCCTAACACTATCCTAGGGCTGATGCTAACCCTAACCCTACCCCTAACACTATCCTAGGGCTGATGCTAACCCTAACCCTAACACTAACCTAGGGCTGATGCTAACCCTAACCCTAACCCTAACACTATCCTAGGGCTGATGCTAACCCTAACCCTAACCCTAACACTATCCTAGGGTTGATGCTAACCCTAACCCTAACCCTAACACTATCCTAGAGCTGATGCTAACGCTAACCCTAACCCTAACCCTAACCCTAATACTATCCTAGGGCTGATGCTAACCCTAACCCTAACCCTAACACTATCCTAGGGCTGATGCTAACCCTAACACTAACACTATCCTAGGGCAGACCCTAACCCTAACCCTAACCCTAACACTATCCTAGGGCTGATGCTAACCCTAAACCTAACTCTAACACTATCCTAGGGCTGAGGCTAACCCTAACCCTAACACTATCCTACGGCTGATGCTAACACTAACCCTAACCCTAACGCTATCCTAAGGCTGATGCTAACCCTAACACTAACACTATCCTAAGCCTGGTGTTAACCCTAAAGTTAACCCTAACACTATCCTAGGGCTGATGCTAACCCTAACCCTAATAATATCCTAGGGCTGATGCTAACCCTAACCCTAACCCTAACACTATCCTAGGGCTGATGCTAACCCTAACCCTAACCCTAACACTATCCTAGGGCTGATGCTAACCCTAACTCTAACTCTAACACTATCCTAGGGCTGATGCTAACCCTAACCCTAACAATATCCTAGGCCTGATGATTTCCCTAACCCTAAACCTAACACTATCCTAGGGCTGATGCTAACCCTAACCCTAACCCTAACACTATCCTAGGGCTGATTCTAACCGTAACCCTAACACTATCCTAGGCCTGATGCTAACCCTAACACTTACCCTAACACTATCCTAGGGCTGATGCTAAACCTAACCATAAACCTAACACTATCCTAGGGCTGATGGTAAACCTAACCCTAACAAAAACACTATCCTAGGGCTGATGCTAACCCTAACCCTAACACTATCCTAGGCCTGATGCTAACCCTAACCGTAACACTATCCTAGGGCTGATGCTAACCCTCACCCTAACACTAACACTATCCTAGGCCTGATGCTAACCCTATCCATAACCCTAACACTCTCCTAGGGCTGAGGCTAACCCTAACCCTAACACTATCCTAGGGCTGATGCTAACCCTAACCCTAACCCTAACACTATCCTAGGGCTGATGCTAACCCTAACCCTAACCCTAACACTATCCTAGAGCTGATGCTAAAACTAACCCTAACCCTAACCCTAATACTATCCTAGGGCTGATGTTAACCCTAACCCTAACCCTAACACTATCCTAGGGCTGATGCTAACCCTAACACTAACACTATCCTAGGGCTGATGCTAACCCAAACCCTAACCCTAACACTATCCTAGGGCTGATGCTAACACTAACCCTAACTATAACACTATCCTAGGGCTGAGGCTAACCCTAACCCTAACACTATCCTACGGCTGATGCTAACCCTAACCCTAACCCTAACACTATCCTAGGCCTGATGCTAACCCTAACCCTTACCCTAACACTATCCTAGGGCTGATGCTAACCCTAACCCTAACCCTAACACTATCCTAGGGCTGATTCTAACGCTAACCATAACCCTAACACTATCCTAGGGCTGATGCTAACCCTAACCCTAACACTATCCTAGGCCTGATGCTAACCCTAACCCTAACACTTACACTATACTAGGGCTGATGCTAACCCTAACCCTAACCCTAACACTATCCTAGGTCTGATGCTAACCCTAAACCTAACAGTATCCTAGGGCTGATGCTAACCCTAACCCTAACCCTAACACTATCCTAGGGCTGATGTTAACCCTAACCCTAACACTCTCCTAGGGCTGATGCTAACTCTAACCCTAACCCTAACACTCTCCTAGGGCTGATGCTAACCCTAACCCTAACCCTAACACTATCCTAGGTCTGCTGCTAACCCTATCCCTAACCCTAACACTCTCCTAGGGCTGAGGCTAACCCTAACCCTAACACTATCCTAGGGCTGATGCTAACCCTAACCCTAACCCTAACACTATCCTAGGGTTGATGCTAACCCTAACCCTAACACTATCCTAGGGCTGATGCTAACCCTAACCCTAACCCTAACACTATCCTAGGGCTGATGCTAACCGTAATCCTAACCCTAACACTATCCTAGGGCTGATGCTAACCCTAACCCTAACACTATCCTAGGGCTGATGCTAACCCTAACCCTAACATTAACACTATCCTAGGGCTGATTCTAACAGTAACCCTAACACTAACCTAGGCCTGATGCTAACCCTAATACTTACCCTAACACTATCCTAGGGCTGATGCTAAACCTAACCATAACCCTAACACTATAATAGGGCTGATGCTAACCCTATCCCTAACCCTAACACTCTCCTAGGGCTGAGGCTAACCTTAACCCTAACACTATCCTAGGGCTGATGCTAACCCTAACCCTAACCCAAACACTATCCTAGGGTTGATGCTAACCCTAACACTAACACTATCCTAGGGCTGATGCTAACCCTAACCCTAACCCTAACCCTAACCCTAATACTATCCTAGGGCTGATGCTAACCCTAACCCTAACCCTAACACTATCCTAGGGCTGATGCTAACCCTAACACTAACACTATCCTAGGGCTGATGCTAACCCTAACCCTAACCCTAACCCTAACACTATCCTAGGGCTGATGCTAACCCTAACCCTAACTCTAACACTATCCTAGGGCTGAGGCTAACCCTTACCCTAACACTATCCTACGGCTGATGCTAACCCTAACCCTAACCCTAACACTATCCTAAGGCTGATGCTAACCCTAACAGTAACACTATCCTAGGCCTGGTGCTAACCCTAACCCTAACCCTAACAGTATCCTAGGGCTGATGCTAACCCTAACCCTAATACTATCCTAGGGCTGATGCTAACCCTAACCCTAACCCTAACACTATCCTAGGTCTGATGCTAACCCTAACCCTAACCCTAACACTATCCTAGGGCTGATGCTAACCCTAATCCTAACCCTAACACTATCCTAGGGCTGATGCTAATCCTAACCCTAACTCTATCCTAGGGCTAATGCTAACCCTAACCCTAACCCTAACACTATCCTAGGGCTGATTCTAACAGTAACCCTAACACTAACCTAGGCCTGATGCTAACCCTAATACTTACCCTAACACTATCCTAGGGCTGATGCTAAACCTAACCATAACCCAAACACTATCCTAGGGCTGATGCTAACCCTATCCCTAACCCTAACACTCTCCTAGGGCTGAGGCTAACCTTAACCCTAACACTATCCTAGGGCTGATGCTAACCCTAACCCTAACCCAAACACTATCCTAGGGTTGATGCTAACCCTAACACTAACACTATCCTAGGGCTGATGCTAACCCTAACCCTAACCCTAACCCTAACCCTAATACTATCCTAGGGCTGATGCTAACCCTAACCCTAACCCTAACACTATCCTAGGGCTGATGCTAACCCTAACACTAACACTATCCTAGGGCTGATGCTAACCCTAACCCTAACCCTAACCCTAACACTATCCTAGGGCTGATGCTAACCCTAACCCTAACTCTAACACTATCCTAGGGCTGAGGCTAACCCTTACCCTAACACTATCCTACGGCTGATGCTAACCCTAACCCTAACCCTAACACTATCCTAAGGCTGATGCTAACCCTAACAGTAACACTATCCTAGGCCTGGTGCTAACCCTAACCCTAACCCTAACAGTATCCTAGGGCTGATGCTAACCCTAACCCTAATACTATCCTAGGGCTGATGCTAACCCTAACCCTAACCCTAACACTATCCTAGGTCTGATGCTAACCCTAACCCTAACCCTAACACTATCCTAGGGCTGATGCTAACCCTAACCCTAACCCCAACACTATCCTAGGGCTGATGCTAACCCTAACCCTAACAATATCCTAGTCCTGATGATATCCCTAACCCTGAAGCTAACACTATCCTAGGGCTGATGCTAACCCTAACCCTAACCCTAACACTATCCTAGGGCTGATGCTAACCCTAACCCTAACACTATCCTAGGCCTGATGCTAACCCTAACCCTAACACTATCCTAGGGCTGGTGCTAACCCTAACCCTAACCCTAACACTATCCTAGGCCTGATGCTAACCCTATCCCTATCCCTAACACTCTCCTAGGTCTGAGGCTAACCCTAACCCTAACACAATCCTAGGGCTGATGCTAACCCTAACCCTAACCCAAACACTATCCTAGGGTTGATGGTAACCCTAACCCTAACACTATCCTAGGGCTGATGCTAACCCTAACCCTAACACTATCCTAGGCCTGATGCTAACCCTAACCCTAACCCTAACACTATCCTAGGGCTGATGCTAACCCTAACCCTAACACTATCCTAGGCCTGATGCTAACCCTAACCCTAACCCTAACACTATCCTAGGGCTGATGCTAACCCTAACCCTAACCCTAACACTATACTAGAGCTGATGCTAACCCTAAACCTAACCCTAACCCTAACCCTAATACTATCCTAGGGCTGATGCTAACCCTAACCCTAACCCTAACACTATCCTAGGGCTGATGCTAACCCTAACCCTAACTCTAACACTATCCTAGGGCTGAGGATAACCCTAACCCTAACACTATCCTACGGCTGATGCTAACCCTAACCCTTACCCTAACACTATCCTAGGGCTGAGGATAACCCTAACCCTAACACTATCCTACGGCTGATGCTAACCCTAACCCTTACCCTAACACTATCCTAGGTCTGATGCTAACCCTAAACCTAACAGTATCCTAGGGCTGATGCTAACCCTAACCCTAACCCTAACACTATCCTAGGGCTGATGTTAACCCTAACCCTAACACTCTCCTAGGGCTGATGCTAACTCTAACCCTAACCCTAACACTCTCCTAGGGCTGATGCTAACCCTAACCCTAACCCTAACACTATCCTAGGTCTGCTGCTAACCCTATCCCTAACCCTAACACTCTCCTAGGGCTGAGGCTAACCCTAACCCTAACACTATCCTAGGGCTGATGCTAACCCTAACCCTAACCCTAACACTATCCTAGGGTTGATGCTAACCCTAACCCTAACACTATCCTAGGGCTGATGCTAACCCTAACCCTAACCCTAACACTATCCTAGGGCTGATGCTAACCCTAATCCTAACCCTAACACTATCCTAGGGCTGATGCTAACCCTAACCCTAACACTATCCTAGGGCTGATGCTAACCCTAACCCTAACATTAACACTATCCTAGGGCTGATTCTAACAGTAACCCTAACACTAACCTAGGCCTGATGCTAACCCTAATACTTACCCTAACACTATCCTAGGGCTGATGCTAAACCTAACCATAACCCTAACACTATAATAGGGCTGATGCTAACCCTATCCCTAACCCTAACACTCTCCTAGGGCTGAGGCTAACCTTAACCCTAACACTATCCTAGGGCTGATGCTAACCCTAACCCTAACCCAAACACTATCCTAGGGTTGATGCTAACCCTAACACTAACACTATCCTAGGGCTGATGCTAACCCTAACCCTAACCCTAACCCTAACCCTAATACTATCCTAGGGCTGATGCTAACCCTAACCCTAACCCTAACACTATCCTAGGGCTGATGCTAACCCTAACACTAACACTATCCTAGGGCTGATGCTAACCCTAACCCTAACCCTAACCCTAACACTATCCTAGGGCTGATGCTAACCCTAACCCTAACTCTAACACTATCCTAGGGCTGAGGCTAACCCTTACCCTAACACTATCCTACGGCTGATGCTAACCCTAACCCTAACCCTAACACTATCCTAAGGCTGATGCTAACCCTAACAGTAACACTATCCTAGGCCTGGTGCTAACCCTAACCCTAACCCTAACAGTATCCTAGGGCTGATGCTAACCCTAACCCTAATACTATCCTAGGGCTGATGCTAACCCTAACCCTAACCCTAACACTATCCTAGGTCTGATGCTAACCCTAACCCTAACCCTAACACTATCCTAGGGCTGATGCTAACCCTAATCCTAACCCTAACACTATCCTAGGGCTGATGCTAATCCTAACCCTGACTCTATCCTAGGGCTAATGCTAACCCTAACCCTAACCCTAACACTATCCTAGGGCTGATTCTAACAGTAACCCTAACACTAACCTAGGCCTGATGCTAACCCTAATACTTACCCTAACACTATCCTAGGGCTGATGCTAAACCTAACCATAACCCAAACACTATCCTAGGGCTGATGCTAACCCTATCCCTAACCCTAACACTCTCCTAGGGCTGAGGCTAACCTTAACCCTAACACTATCCTAGGGCTGATGCTAACCCTAACCCTAACCCAAACACTATCCTAGGGTTGATGCTAACCCTAACACTAACACTATCCTAGGGCTGATGCTAACCCTAACCCTAACCCTAACCCTAACCCTAATACTATCCTAGGGCTGATGCTAACCCTAACCCTAACCCTAACACTATCCTAGGGCTGATGCTAACCCTAACACTAACACTATCCTAGGGCTGATGCTAACCCTAACCCTAACCCTAACCCTAACACTATCCTAGGGCTGATGCTAACCCTAACCCTAACTCTAACACTATCCTAGGGCTGAGGCTAACCCTTACCCTAACACTATCCTACGGCTGATGCTAACCCTAACCCTAACCCTAACACTATCCTAAGGCTGATGCTAACCCTAACAGTAACACTATCCTAGGCCTGGTGCTAACCCTAACCCTAACCCTAACAGTATCCTAGGGCTGATGCTAACCCTAACCCTAATACTATCCTAGGGCTGATGCTAACCCTAACCCTAACCCTAACACTATCCTAGGTCTGATGCTAACCCTAACCCTAACCCTAACACTATCCTAGGGCTGATGCTAACCCTAACCCTAACCCCAACACTATCCTAGGGCTGATGCTAACCCTAACCCTAACAATATCCTAGTCCTGATGATATCCCTAACCCTAAAGCTAACACTATCCTAGGGCTGATGCTAACCCTAACCCTAACCCTAACACTATCCTAGGGCTGATGCCAACCCTAACCCTAACACTATCCTAGGCCTGATGCTAACCCTAACCCTAACACTATCCTAGGGCTGGTGCTAACCCTAACCCTAACCCTAACACTATCCTAGGCCTGATGCTAACCCTATCCCTATCCCTAACACTCTCCTAGGGCTGAGGCTAACCCTAACCCTAACACAATCCTAGGGCTGATGCTAACCCTAACCCTAACCCAAACACTATCCTAGGGTTGATGGTAACCCTAACCCTAACACTATCCTAGGGCTGATGCTAACCCTAACCCTAACACTATCCTAGGCCTGATGCTAACCCTAACCCTAACCCTAACACTATCCTAGGGCTGATGCTAACCCTAACCCTAACACTATCCTAGGCCTGATGCTAACCCTAACCCTAACCCTAACACTATCCTAGGGCTGATGCTAACCCTAACCCTAACCCTAACACTATACTAGAGCTGATGCTAACCCTAAACCTAACCCTAACCCTAACCCTAATACTATCCTAGGGCTGATGCTAACCCTAACCCTAACCCTAACACTATCCTAGGGCTGATGCTAACCCTAACCCTAACTCTAACACTATCCTAGGGCTGAGGATAACCCTAACCCTAACACTATCCTACGGCTGATGCTAACCCTAACCCTAACCCTAACACTATCCTAAGGCTGATGCTAACCCTAAGACTAACACTATCCTAGGCCTGGTGCTAACCCTAACCCTAACCCTAACACTATCCTAGGGCTGATGCTAACCCTAACCCTAACCCTAATACTATCCTAGTGCTGATGCTAACCCTAACCCTAACCCTAACGCTATCCTAGGGCTGATGCTAACCCTAACCCTAACCCTAACACTATCCTAGGGCTGATTCTAACCGTATCCCTAACACTATCCTAGGCCTGATGCTAACCGTAACCCTTACCCTAACACTATCCTAGGGCTGATGCTAACCCTAACCCTAACCCTAACACTATCCTAGGGCTGATTCTAACCGTAACCCTAACACTATCCTAGGCCTGATGCTAACCCTAACCCTTACCCTAACACTATCCTAGGGCTGATGCTAAACCTAACCATAACCCTAACACTATCCTAGGGCTTATGCTAACCCTAAACCTAACACTAACACTATCCTAGGGCTGATGCTAACCCTAACCCTAACACTCTCCTAGGCCTGATGCTAACCCTAACCCTAACACTATCCTAGGGCTGAGGCTAACCCTAACCCCAACACTATCCTACGGCTGATGCTAACCCTAACCCTAACCCTAACACCATCCTAAGGGTGATGCTATCCGTAACACTAACACTATCCTAGGCCTGGTGCTAACCCTAACCCTAACCCTAACACTATTCTAGGGCTGATGCTAACCCTAACCCTAATAATATCCTAGGGCTGATGCTAACCCTAACCCTAACCCTAACACTATCCTAGGGCTGATGCTAACCCTAACCCTAACCCTAACACTATCCTAGGGCTGATGGTAACCCTAACCCTAACCCTAACACTATCCTAGGGCTGATGGTAACCCTAATTCTAACCCTAACACTATCCTAGGGCTGATGGTAACCCTAACCCTAACCCTAACTCTATCCTAGGGCTGATGCTAACCCTAACCCTAACAATATCTTAGGCCTGATGATATCCATAACCCTAAACTTAACACTATCCTAGGCCTGATGATAACCCTAACCCTAACCCTAACACCATCCTATGGCTGATGCTAACCCTAACCCTAACACTAACCTAGGGTTGATGCTAACCCTAACGCTAACCCTAACACTATCCTAGGGCTGTTGCTAACCCTAACCCTAACACTATCCTAGGCCTGATGCTAACCCTAACCCTAACACTATCCTAGGTCTGATGCTAACCCTATCCCTAACCCTAACACTCTCCTAGGGCTGAGGCTAACCCTAACCCTAACACTATCCTAGGGCTGATGCTAACCCTAACCCTAACCCTAACACTATCCTAGGGTTGATGCTAACCCTAACCCTAACACTATCCTAGGGCTGATGCTAACCATAACCCTAACCCTAACACTATCCTAGGGCTGATGCTAACCCTAATCCTAACCCTAACACTATCCTAGGGCTGATGCTTACCCTAACCCTAACACTATCCTAGGGCTGATGCTAACCCTAACCCTAACCCTAACACTATCCTAGGGCTGATTCTAACAGTAACCCTAACACTAACCTAGGCCTGATGCTAACCCTAATACTTACCCTAACACTATCCTAGGGCTGATGCTAAACCTAACCATAACCCTAACACTATCCTAGGGCTGATGCTAACCGTATCCCTAACCCTAACACTCTCCTAGGGCTGAGGCTAACCTTAACCCTAACACTATCCTAGGGCTGATGCTAACCCTAACCCTAACCCAAACACTATCCTAGGGTTGATGCTAACCCTAACACTAACACTATCCTAGGGCTGATGCTAACCCTAACCCTAACCCTAACCCTAACACTATCCTAGGGCTGATGCTAACCCTAACCCTGACTCTAACACTATCCTAGGGCTGAGGCTAACCCTTACCCTAACACTATCCTACGGCTGATGCTAACCCTAACCCTAACCCTAACACTATCCTAGGCCTGATGCTAACCCTAACCCTAACACTATCCTAGGGCTGGTGCTAACCCTAACCCTAACCCTAACACTATCCTAGGCCTGATGCTAACCCTATCCCTAAACCTAACACTCTCCTAGGGCTGAGGCTAACCCTAACCCTAACCCAAACACTATCCTAGGGTTGATGGTAACCCTAACCCTAACACTATCCTAGGGCTGATGATAACCGTAACCCTAACACTATCCTAGGCCTGATGCTAACCCTAACCCTAACCCTAACACTATCCTAGGGCTGATGCTAACCCTAACCCTAACACTATCCTAGGCCTGATGCTAACCCTAACCCTAACCCTAACACTATCCTAGGGCTGATGCTAACCCTAACCCTAACCCTAACACTATCCTAGAGCTGATGCTAACCCTAACCCTAACCCTAACCCTAACCCTAATACTATCCTAGGGCTGATGCTAACCCTAACCCTAACCCTAACACTATCCTAGGGCTGATGCTAACCCTAACCCTAACTCTAACACTATCCTAGGGCTGAGGATAACCCTAACCCTAACACTATCCTAGGGCTGATGCTAACCCTAACCCTAACCCTAACACTATCCTAGGGCTGATTCTAACAGTAACCCTAACACTAACCTAGGCCTGATGCTAACCCTAATACTTACCCTAACACTATCCTAGGGCTGATGCTAAACCTAACCATAACCCTAACACTATCCTAGGGCTGATGCTAACCCTATCCCTAACCCTAACACTCTCCTAGGGCTGAGGCTAACCTTAACCCTAACACTATCCTAGGGCTGATGCTAACCCTAACCCTAACCCAAACACTATCCTAGGGTTGATGCTAACCCTAACACTAACACTATCCTAGGGCTGATGCTAACCCTAACCCTAACCCTAACCCTAACCCTAATACTATCCTAGGGCTGATGCTAACCCTAACCCTAACCCTAACACTATCCTAAGGCTGATGCTAACCCTAACAGTAACACTATCCTAGGCCTGGTGCTAACCCTAACCCTAACCCTAACAGTATCCTAGGGCTGATGCTAACCCTAACCCTAATACTATCCTAGGGCTGATGCTAACCCTAACCCTAACCCTAACACTATCCTAGGTCTGATGCTAACCCTAACCCTAACCCTAACACTATCCTAAGGCTGATGCTAACCCTAACCCTAACCCCAACACTATCCTAGGGCTGATGCTAACCATAACCCTAACAATATCCTAGCCCTGATGATATCCCTAACCCTAAAGCTAACACTATCCTAGGGCTGATGCTAACCCTAACCCTAACCCTAACACTATCCTAGGGCTGATGCTAACCCTAACCCTAACACTATCCTAGGCCTGATGCTAACCCTAACCCTAACACTATCCTAGGGCTGGTGCTAACCCTAACCCTAACCCTAACACTATCCTAGGCCTGATGCTAACCCTATCCCTAACCCTAACACTCTCCTAGGGCTGAGGCTAACCCTAACCCTAACACAATCCTAGGGCTGATGCTAACCCTAACCCTAACCCAAACACTATCCTAGGGTTGATGGTAACCCTAACCCTAACACTATCCTAGGGCTGATGATAACCCTAACCCTAACACTATCCTAGGCCTGATGCTAACCCTAACCCTAACCCTAACACTATCCTAGGGCTGATGCTAACCCTAACCCTAACACTATCCTAGGCCTGATGCTAACCCTAACCCTAACCCTAACACTATCCTAGGGCTGATGCTAACCCTAACCCTAACCCTAACACTATCCTAGAGCTGATGCTAACCCTAACCCTAACCCTAACCCTAACCCTAATACTATCCTAGGGCTGATGCTAACCCTAACCCTAACCCTAACACTATCCTAGGGCTGATGCTAACCCTAACCCTAACTCTAACACTATCCTAGGGCTGAGGATAACCCTAACCCTAACACTATCCTACGGCTGATGCTAACCCTAACCCTAACCCTAACACTATCCTAAAGCTGATGCTAACCCTAAGACTAACACTATCCTAGGCCTGGTGCTAACCCTAACCCTAACCCTAACACTATCCTAGGGCTGATGCTAACCCTAACCCTAACCCTAATACTATCCTAGTGCTGATGCTAACCCTAACCCTAACCCTAACACTATCCTAGGGCTGATGCTAACCCTAACCCTAACCCTAACACTATCCTAGGGCTGATTCTAACCGTATCCCTAACACTATCCTAGGCCTGATGCTAACCGTAACCCTTACCCTAACACTATCATAGGGCTGATGCTAACCCTAACCCTAACCCTAACACTATCCTAGGGCTGATTCTAACCGTAACCCTAACACTATCCTAGGCCTGATGCTAACCCTAACCCTTACCCTAACACTATCCTAGGGCTGATGCTAAACCTAACCATAACCCTAACACTATCCTAGGGCTGATGCTAACCCTAACCCTAACACTAACACTATCCTAGGGCTGATGCTAACCCTAACCCTAACACTCTCCTAGGCCTGATGCTAACCCTAACCCTAACACTATCCTAGGGCTGAGGCTAACCCTAACCCTAACACTATCCTACGGCTGATGCTAACCCTAACCCTAACCCTAATGCTATCCTAGGGCTGATGCTAACCCTAACCCTAACCCTAACACTATCCTAGGGCTGAGGCTAACCCTAACCCTAAACCTAACACTATCCTAGGGCTGATTCTAACCGTAACCCTAACACTATCCTAGGCCTGATGCTAACCCTAACCCTTACCCTAACACTATCCTAGGGCTGATGCTAACCCTAACCCTAACCCTAACACTATCCTAGGGCTGATTCTAACCGTAACCCTAACACTATCCTAGGCCTGATGCTAACCCTAACCCTTACCCTAACACTATCCTAGCGCTGATGCTAAACCTAACCATAACACTAACACTATCCTAGGGCTGATGCTAACCCTAACCCTGTCACTAACACTATCCTAGGGCTGATGCTAACCCTAACCCTAACACTCTCCTAGGCCTGATGCTAACCCTAACCCTAACACTATCCTAGGTCTGATGCTAACCCTAACCCTAACACTAACACTATCCTAGGCCTGATGCTAACCCTATCCCTAACCCTAACACTATCCTAGGGCTGATGCTAACCCTAACGCTAACCCTAACACTATCCTTGAACTGATGCTAACCCTAACCCTAACCCTAACACTATCCTAGGCCTGATGATAACCCTAACCCTAACACTGACACTATCCTAGGGTTTATGTTAACCCTAACCCTAACACAATCCTAGGGCTGATGCTAACCCTAACCCTAACCCTAACACTATCCTAAGGCGGATGCTAATCCTAACCCTAACCCTAACACTATCCTAGGCCTGATGCTAACCCTAACACTAACACTATCCTAGGGCTGATGCTAACCCTAACCCTAACCCTAACCCTAACACTATCCTACGGCTGATGCTAACCCTAACCCTAACCCTAACACTATCCTAAGGCTGATGCTAACCCTAACACTAACACCATGCTAGGCCTGGTGCTAACCCTAACCCTAACCCTAACAGTATCCTAGGGCTGATGCTAACCCTAACCCTAATACTATCCTAGGGCTGATGCTAACCCTAACCCTAACCCTAACACTATCCTAGGGCTGATGCTAACCCTAACCCTAACCCTAACACTATCCTAGGGCTGATGCTAACGCTAACCATAACCCTAACACTATCCTAGGGCTGATGCTAACCCTAATCCTAACACTATCCTAGGCCTGATGCTAACCCTAACCCTAACACTTACACTATACTATGGCTGATGCTAACCCTAACCCTAACCCTAACACTATCCTAGGTCTGATGCTAACCCTAAACCTCACAGTATCCTAGGGCTGATGCTAACCCTAACCCTAACCCTAACACTATCCTAGGGCTGATGTTAACCCTAACCCTAACACTCTCCTAGGGCTGATGCTAACCCTAACCCTAACCCTAACACTCTCCTAGGGCTGATGCTAACCCTAACCCTAACACTATCCTAGGCCTGATGCTAACCCTAACCCTAACACTATCCTAGGGCTGATGCTAACCCTAACCCTAACCCTAACACTATCCTAGGTCTGATGCTAACCCTATCCCTAACCCTAACACTCTCCTAGGGCTGAGGCTAACCCTAACCCTAACACTATCCTAGGGCTGATGCTAACCCTAACCCTAACCCTAACACTATCCTAGGGTTGATGCTAACCCTAACCCTAACACTATCCTAGGGCTGATGCTAACCCTAACCCTAACCCTAACACTAACCTAGGGCTGATGCTAACCCTAATCCTAACCCTAACACTATCCTAGGGCTGATGCTAACCCTAACCCTAACACTATCCTAGGGCTGATGCTAACCCTAACCCTAACCCTAACACTATCCTAGGGCTGATTCTAACAGTAACCCTAACACTAACCTAGGCCTGATGCTAACCCTAACACTTACCCTAACACTATCCTAGGGCTGAAGCTAAACCTAACCATAACCCTAACACTATCCTAGGGCTGATGCTTACCCTAACCCTAACCCTAACACTATCTTAGGGCTGATGCTAACCATAACCCTAACACTATCCTAGGCCTGATGCTAACCCTAACCCTAACACTATCCTAGGGCTGATGCTAACCCTAACCCTAACCCTAACACTATCCTAGGCCTGATGCTAACCCTATCCCTAACCCTAACACTCTCCTAGGGCTGAGGCTAACCTTAACCCTAACACTATCCTAGGGCTGATGCTAACCCTAACCCTAACCCAAACACTATCCTAGGGTTGATGCTAACCCTAACACTAACACTATCCTAGGGCTGATGCTAACCCTAACCCTAACCCTAACCCTAACCCTAATACTATCCTAGGGCTGATGCTAACCCTAACCCTAACCCTAACACTATCCTAGGGCTGATGCTAACCCTAACACTAACACTATCCTAGGGCTGATGCTAACCCTAACCCTAACGCTAACACTATCCTAGGGCTGATGCTAACCCTAACCCTAACCCTAACACTATCCTAGGGCTGATGCTAACGCTAACCATAACCCTAACACTATCCTAGGGCTGATGCTAACCCTAATCCTAACACTATCCTAGGCCTGATGCTAACCCTAACCCTAACACTTACACTATACTATGGCTGATGCTAACCCTAACCCTAACCCTAACACTATCCTAGGTCTGATGCTAACCCTAAACCTCACAGTATCCTAGGGCTGATGCTAACCCTAACCCTAACCCTAACACTATCCTAGGGCTGATGTTAACCCTAACCCTAACACTCTCCTAGGGCTGATGCTAACCCTAACCCTAACCCTAACACTCTCCTAGGGCTGATGCTAACCCTAACCCTAACACTATCCTAGGCCTGATGCTAACCCTAACCCTAACACTATCCTAGGGCTGATGCTAACCCTAACCCTAACCCTAACACTATCCTAGGTCTGATGCTAACCCTATCCCTAACCCTAACACTCTCCTAGGGCTGAGGCTAACCCTAACCCTAACACTATCCTAGGGCTGATGCTAACCCTAACCCTAACCCTAACACTATCCTAGGGTTGATGCTAACCCTAACCCTAACACTATCCTAGGGCTGATGCTAACCCTAACCCTAACCCTAACACTAACCTAGGGCTGATGCTAACCCTAATCCTAACCCTAACACTATCCTAGGGCTGATGCTAACCCTAACCCTAACACTATCCTAGGGCTGATGCTAACCCTAACCCTAACCCTAACACTATCCTAGGGCTGATTCTAACAGTAACCCTAACACTAACCTAGGCCTGATGCTAACCCTAACACTTACCCTAACACTATCCTAGGGCTGAAGCTAAACCTAACCATAACCCTAACACTATCCTAGGGCTGATGCTTACCCTAACCCTAACCCTAACACTATCTTAGGGCTGATGCTAACCATAACCCTAACACTATCCTAGGCCTGATGCTAACCCTAACCCTAACACTATCCTAGGGCTGATGCTAACCCTAACCCTAACCCTAACACTATCCTAGGCCTGATGCTAACCCTATCCCTAACCCTAACACTCTCCTAGGGCTGAGGCTAACCTTAACCCTAACACTATCCTAGGGCTGATGCTAACCCTAACCCTAACCCAAACACTATCCTAGGGTTGATGCTAACCCTAACACTAACACTATCCTAGGGCTGATGCTAACCCTAACCCTAACCCTAACCCTAACCCTAATACTATCCTAGGGCTGATGCTAACCCTAACCCTAACCCTAACACTATCCTAGGGCTGATGCTAACCCTAACACTAACACTATCCTAGGGCTGATGCTAACCCTAACCCTAACCCTAACCCTAACACTATCCTAGGGCTGATGCTAACCCTAACCCTAACTCTAACACTATCCTAGGGCTGAGGCTAACCCTTACCCTGACACTATCCTACGGCTGATGCTAACCCTAACCCTAACCCTAACACTATCCTAAGACTGATGCTAACCCTAACACTAACACTATCCTAGGCCTGGTGCTAACCCTAACCCTAACCCTAACAGTATCCTAGGGCTGATGCTAACCCTAACCCTAATACTATCCTAGGGCTGATGCTAAACCTAACCCTAACCCTAACACTATCCTAGGTCTGATGCTAACCCTAACCCTAACCCTAACACTATCCTAGGGCTGATAGTAACCCTAACCCTAACCCCAACACTATCCTAGGGCTGATGCTAACCCTAACATTAAAAATATCCTTGTCCTGATGATATCCCTAACCCTAAAGCTAACACTATCCTAGGGCTGATGCTAACCCTAACCCTAACCCTAACACTATCCTAGGGCTGATGCTAACCCTAACCCTAACACTATCCTAGGCCTGATGCTAACCCTAACCCTAACACTATCCTAGGGCTGGTGCTAACCCTAACCCTAACCCTAACACTATCCTAGGCCTTATGCTAACCCTATCCCTAACCCTAACACTCTCCTAGGGCTGAGGCTAACCCTAACCCTAACACAATCCTAGGGCTGATGCTAACCCTAACCCTAACCCAAACACTATCCTAGGGTTGATGGTAACCCTAACCCTAACACTATCCTAGGGCTGATGCTAACCCTAACCCTAACACTATCCTAGGCCTGATGCTAACCCTAACCCTAACCCTAACACTATCCTAGGGCTGATGCTAACCCTAACCCTAACACTATCCTAGGCCTGATGCTAATCTAACCCTAACCCTAACACTATCCTAGGGCTGATGCTAACCCTAACCCTAACCCTAACACTATCCTAGAGCTGATGCTAACCCTAACCCTAACCCTAACCCTAACCCTAATACTATCCTAGGGCTGATGCTAACCCTAACCCTAACCCTAACACTATCCTAGGGCTGATGCTAACCCTAACCCTAACTCTAACACTATCCTAGGGCTGAGGATAACCCTAACCCTAACACTATCCTACGGCTGATGCTAACCCTAACCCTAACCCTAACACTATCCTAAGGCTGATGCTAACCCAAAGACTAACACTATCCTAGGCCTGGTGCTAACCCTAACCCTAACCCTAACACTATCCTAGGGCTGATGCTAACCCTAACCCTAACCCTAATACTATCCTAGTGCTGATGCTAACCCTAACCCTAACCCTAACACTATCCTAGGGCTGATGCTAACCCTAACCCTAACATTAACACTATCCTAGGACTGATTCTAACCGTATCCCTAACACTATCCTAGGCCTGATGCTAACCGTAACCCTTACCCTAACACTATCCTAGGGCTGATGCTAACCCTAACCCTAACCCTAACACTATCCTAGGGCTGATTCTAACCGTAACCCTAACACTATCCTAGGCCTGATGCTAACCCTAACCCTTACCATAACACTATCCTTGGGCTGATGCTAAACCTAACCATAACCCTAACACTATCCTAGGGCTGATGCTAACCCTAACCCTAACACTAACACTATCCTAGGGCTGATGCTAACCCTAACCCTAACACTCTCCTAGGCCTGATGCTAACCCTAACCCTAACACTATCCTAGGGCTCAGGCTAACCCTAACCCTAACACTATCCTACGGCTGATGCTAACCCTAACTCTAACCCTAACACTATCCTAAGGCTGATGCTAACCGTAACACTAACACTATCCTAGGCCTGGTGCTAACCCTAACCCTAACCCTAACACTATTCTAGGGCTGATGCTAACCCTAACCCTAATAATATCCTAGGGCTGATGCTAACCCTAACCCTAACCCTAACACTATCCTAGGGCTGATGCTAACCCTAACCCTAACCCTAACACTATCCTAGGGCTGATGGTAACCCTAACCCTAACCCTAACACTATCCTAGGGCTGATGCTAACCCTAACCCTAAACCTAACACTATCCTAGGGCTGATGGTAACCCTAACCCTAACCCTAACTCTATCCTAGGGCTGATGCTAACCCTAACCCTAACAATATCCTAGGCCTGATGATATCCATAACCCTAAACTTAACACTATCCTAGGCCTGATGATAACCCTAACCCTAACCCTAACACCATCCTATGGCTGATGCTAACCCTAACACTAACACTATCCTAGGGCTGATGCTAACCCTAACCCTAACCCTAACACTATCCTAGGGCTGATGCTAACCCTAACCCTAACACTATCCTAGGCCTGATGCTAACCCTAACCCTAACCCTAACACTATCCTAGGGCTGATGCTAACCCTAACCCTAACCCTAACACTATCCTAGAGCTGATGCTAACCCTAACCCTAACCCTAATCCTAACCCTAATACAATCCTAGGGCTGATGCTAACCCTAACCCTAACCCTAACACTATCCTAGGGCTGAGGCTAACCCTAACCCTAACACTATCCTACGGCTGATGCTAACCCTAACCCTAACCCTAACACTAACCTAGGCCTGATGCTAACCCTAACACTTACCCTAACACTATCCTAGGGCTGAAGCTAAACCTAACCATAACCCTAACACTATCCTAGGGCTGATGCTTACCCTAACCCTAACCCTAACACTATCTTAGGGCTGATGCTAACCCTAACCCTAACACTATCCTAGGCCTGATGCTAACCCTAACCCTAACACTATCCTAGGGCTGATGCTAACCCTAACCCTAACCCTAACACTATTCTAGGCCTGATGCTAACCCTATCCCTAACCCAAACACTCTCCTAGGGCTGAGGCTAACCTTAACCCTAACACTATCCTAGGGCTGATGCTAACCCTAACCCTAACCCAAACACTATCCTAGGGTTGATGCTAACCCTAACACTAACACTATCCTAGGGCTGATGCTAACCCTAACCCTAACCCTAACCCTAACCCTAATACTATCCTAGGGCTGATGCTAACCCTAACCCTAACCCTAACACTATCCTAGGGCTGATGCTAACCCTAACACTAACACTATCCTAGGGCTGATGCTAACCCTAACCCTAACCCTAACCCTAACACTATCCTAGGGCTGATGCTAATTCTAACCATAACTCTAACACTATCCTAGGGCTGAGGCTAACCCTTACCCTAACACTATCCTACGGCTGATGCTAACCCTAACCCTAACCCTAACACTATCCTAAGGCTGATGCTAACCCTAACACTAACACTATCCTAGGCCTGGTGCTAACCCTAACCCTAACCCTAACAGTATCCTAGGGCTGATGCTAACCCTAACCCTAATACTATCCTAGGGCTGATGCTAACCCTAACCCTAACCCTAACACTATCCTAGGTCTGATGCTAACCCTAACCCTAACCCTAACACTATCCTAGGGCTGATGCTAACCCTAACCCTAACCCCAACACTATCCTAGGGCTGATGCTAACCCTAACCCTAACAATATCCTTGTCCTGATGATATCCCTAACCCTAAAGCTAACACTATCCTAGGGCTGATGCTAACCCTAACCCTAACCCTAACACTATCCTAGGCCTGATGCTAACCCTAACCCTAACACTATCCTAGGGCTGGTGCTAACCCTAACCCTAACCCTAACACTATCCTAGGCCTTATGCTAACCCTATCCCTAACCCTAACACGCTCCTAGGGCTGAGGCTAACCCTAACCCTAACACAATCCTAGGGCTGATGCTAACCCTAACCCTAACCCAAACACTATCCTAGGGTTGATGGTAACCCTAACCCTAACACTATCCTAGGGCTGATGCTAACCCTAACCCTAACACTATCCTAGGCCTGATGCTAACCCTAACCCTAACCCTAACACTATCCTAGGGCTGATGCTAACCCTAACCCTAACACTATCCTAGGCCTGATGCTAATCTAACCCTAACCCTAACACTATCCTAGGGCTGATGCTAACCCTAACCCTAACCCTAACACTATCCTAGAGCTGATGCTAACCCTAACCCTAACCCTAACCCTAACCCTAATACTATCCTAGGGCTGATGCTAACCCTAACCCTAACCCTAACACTATCCTAGGGCTGATGCTAACCCTAACCCTAACTCTAACACTATCCTAGGGCTGAGGATAACCCTAACCCTAACACTATCCTACGGCTGACGCTAACCCTAACCCTAACCCTAACACTATCCTAAGGCTGATGCTAACCCAAAGACTAACACTATCCTAGGCCTGGTGCTAACCCTAACCCTAACCCTAACACTATCCTAGGGCTGATGCTAACCCTAACCCTAACCCTAATACTATCCTAGTGCTGATGCTAACCCTAACCCTAACCCTAACACTATCCTAGGGCTGATGCTAACCCTAACCCTAACCCTAACACTATAATAGGGCTGATTCTAACCGTATCCCTAACACTATCCTAGGCCTGATGCTAACCGTAACCCTTACCCTAACACTATCCTAGGGCTGATGCTAACCCTAACCCTAACCCTAACACTATCCTAGGGCTGATTCTAACCGTAACCCTAACACTATCCTAGGCCTGATGCTAACCCTAACCCTTACCCTAACACTATCCTAGGGCTGATGCTAAACCTAACCATAACCCTAACACTATCCTAGGGCTGATGCTAACCCTAACCCTAACACTAACACTATCCTAGGGCTGATGCTAACCCTAACCCTAACACTCTCCTAGGCCTGATGCTAACCCTAACCCTAACACTATCCTAGGGCTCAGGCTAACCCTAACCCTAACACTATCCTACGGCTGATGCTAACCCTAACCCTAACCCTAACACTATCCTAAGGCTGATGCTAACCCTAACACTAACACTATCCTAGGCCTGGTGCTAACCCTAACCCTAACCCTAACACTATTCTAGGGCTGATGCTAACCCTAACCCTAATAATATCCTAGGGCTGATGCTAACCCTAACCCTAACCCTAACACTATCCTAGGGCTGATGCTAACCCTAACCCTAACCCTAACACTATCCTAGGGCTGATGGTAACCCTAACCCTAACCCTAACACTATCCTAGGGCTGATGCTAACCCTAACCCTAAACCTAAAACTATCCTACGGCTGATGGTAACCCTAACCCTAACCCTAACTCTATCCTAGGGCTGATGCTAACCCTAACCCTAACAATATCCTAGGCCTGATGATATCCATAACCCTAAACTTAACACTATCCTAGGCCTGATGATAACCCTAACCCTAACCCTAACACCATCCTATGGCTGATGCTAACCCTAACACTAACACTATCCTAGGGCTGATGCTAACCCTAACCCTAACCCTAACACTATCCTAGGGCTGATGCTAACCCTAACCCTAACACTATCCTAGGTCTGATGCTAACCCTAACCCTAACCCTAACACTATCTTAGGGCTGATGCTAACCCTAACCCTAACCCTAACACTATCCTAGAGCTGATGCTAACCGTAACCCTAACCCTAATCCTAACCCTAATACAATCCTAGGGCTGATGCTAACCCTAACCCTAACCCTAACACTATCCTAGGGCTGATGCTAACCCTAACCCTAACTCTAACACTATCCTAGGGCTGAGGCTAACCCTAACCCTAACACTATCCTACGGCTGATGCTAACCCTAACCCTAACCCTAACACTATCCTAAGGCTGATGCTAACCCTAACACTAACACTATCCTAGGCCTGGTGCTAACCCTAACCCTAACCCTAACACTATTCTAGGGCTGATGCTAACCCTAACCCTAATAATATCCTAGGGCTGATGCTAACCCTAACCCTAACCCTAACACTATCCTAGGGCTGATGCTATCCCTAACCCTAACCCTAACACTATCCTAGGGCTGATGCTAACCCTAACCCTAACCCTAATGCTATCCTAGGGCTGATGCTAACCCTAACCCTAACCCTAACACTATCCTAGGGCTGATGCTAACTGTAACACTAACCCTAACACTATCCTAGGGCTGATTCTAACCGTAACCCTAACACTATTTTAGGCCTGACGCTAACAATAAACCTAACCCTAACACTATCCTAGGGCTGATGCTATCCCTAACCCTAACCCTAACACTATCCTAGGCCTGATGCTAACCCTAACCCTTACCCTAACACTATCCTAGCGCTGATGCTAAACCTAAACATAACACTAACACTATCCTAGGGCTGATGCTAACCCTAACCCTAACACTAACACTATCCTAGGGCTGATGCTAACCCTAACCCTAACACTCTCCTAGGCCTGATGCTAACCCTAACCCTAACACTGTCCTAGGGCTGATGCTAACCCTAACCCTAACCCTAACACTATCCTAGGCCTGATGCTAACCCTATCCCTAACCCTATCACTATCCTAGGGCTGATGCTAACCCTAACGCTAACCCTAACACTATCCTTGAACTGATGCTAACCCTAACCCTAACCCTAACACTATCCTAGGCCTGATGATAACCCTAACCCTAACCCTGACACTATCCTAGGGTTTATGTTAACCCTAACCCTAACACTATCCTAGGGCTGATGCTAACCCTAACCCTAACCCTAACACTATCCTAGGGCGGATGCTAACCCTAACCCTAACCCTAACACTATCCTAGGGCTGATGCTAACCCTAACACTAACACTATCCTAGGGCTGATGCTAACCCTAACCCTAACCCTAACACTATCCTAGGGCTGATGCTAACCCTAACCCTAACTCTAACACTATCTTAGGGCTGAGGCTAACCCTAACCCTAACACTATCCTACGGCTGATGCTAACCCTAACCCTAAAACTAACACTATCCTAAGGCTGATGCTAACCCTAACACTAACACTATGCTAGGCCTGGTGCTAACCCTAACCCTAACCCTAACACTATCCTAGGGCTGATGCTAACCCTAACCCTAATACTATCCTAGGGCTGATGCTAACCCTAACCCTAACCCTAACACTATCCTAGGGCTGATGCTAACCCTAACCCTAACCCTAACACTAACCTAGGGCTGATGCTAACCCTAATCCTAACCCTAACACTATCCTAGGGCTGATGCTAACCCTAACCCTAACACTATCCTAGGGCTGATGCTAACCCTAACCCTAACCCTTACACTATCCTAGGGCTGATTCTAACAGTAACCCTAACACTAACCTAGGCCTGATGCTAACCCTAACACTTACCCTAACACTATCCTAGGGCTGAAGCTAAACCTAACCATAACCCTAACACTATCCTAGGGCTGATGCTTACCCTAACCCTAACCCTAACACTATCTTAGGGCTGATGCTAACCCTAACCCTAACACTATCCTAGGCCTGATGCTAACCCTAACCCTAACACTATCCTAGGGCTGATGCTATCCCTAACCCTAACCCTAACACTATCCTAGGGCTGATGCTAACCCTAACCCTAACCCTAACACTATCCTAGGGCTGATTCTAACCGTAACCCTAACACTATCCTAGGCCTGATGCTAACCCTAACCCTTACCCTAACACTATCCTAGGGCTGATGCTAAACCTAACCATAACCCTAACACTATCCTAGGGCTGATGCTAACCCTAACCCTAACACTAACACTATCCTAGGGCTGATGCTAACCCTAACCCTAACACTCTCCTAGGCCTGATGGTAACCCTAACCCTAACACTATCCTAGGGCTCAGGCTAACCCTAACCCTAACACTATCCTACGGCTGATGCTAACCCTAACCCTAACCCTAACACTATCCTAAGGCTGATGCTAACCCTAACACTAACACTATCCTAGGCCTGGTGCTAACCCTAACCCTAACCCTAACACTATTCTAGGGCTGATGCTAACCCTAACCCTAATAATATCCTAGGGCTTATGCTAACCCTAACCCTAACCC
This sequence comes from Lemur catta, assembly GCF_020740605.2. NCBI lineage: Eukaryota > Metazoa > Chordata > Mammalia > Primates > Lemuridae > Lemur > Lemur catta. The sequence continues at coordinate 1,464,914 of NC_059147.1, read as the reverse complement.
TAACACTATCCTAGGGCTGATGCTAACCCTAACCCTAACACTATCCTAGGCCTGATGCTAACCCTAACCCTAACACTATCCTAGGGCTGGTGCTAACCCTAACCCTAACCCTAACACTATCCTAGGCCTGATGCTATCCCTATCCCTAAACCTAACACTCTCCTAGGGCTGAGGCTAACCCTAACCCTAACACAATCCTAGGGCTGATGCTAACCCTAACCCTAACCCAAACACTATCCTAGGGTTGATGGTAACCACAACCCTAACACTATCCTAGGGCTGATGCTAACCCTAACCCTAACACTATCCTAGGCCTGATGCTAACCCTAACCCTAACCCTAACACTATCCTAGGGCTGATGCTAACCCTAACCCTAACACTATCATAGGCCTGATGCTAATCTAACCCTAACCCTAACACTATCCTAGGGCTGATGCTAACCCTAACCCTAACCCTAACAGTATCCTAGGGCTGATGCTAACCCTAACCCTAATACTATCCTAGGGCTGATGCTAACCCTAACCCTAACCCTAACACTATCCTAGGTCTGATGCTAACCCTAACCCTAACCCTAACACTATCCTAGGGCTGATGCTAACCCTAACCCTAACCCCAACACTATCCTAGGGATGATGCTAACCCTAAACCTAACAATATCCTTGTCCTGATGATATCCCTAACCCTAAAGCTAACACTATCCTAGGGCTGATGCTAACCCTAACCCTAACCCTAACACTATCCTAGGGCTGATGCTAACCCTAACACTAACACTATCCTAGGCCTGATGCTAACCCTAACCCTAACACTATCCTAGGGCTGGTGCTAACCCTAACCCTAACCCTAACACTATCCAAGGCCTGATGCTAACCCTATCCCTAACCCTAACACTCTCCTAGGGCTGAGGCTAACCCTAACCCTAACACAATCCTAGGGCTGATGCTAACCCTAACCCTAACCCAAACACTATCCTAGGGTTGATGGTAACCCTAACCCTAACACTATCCTAGGGCTGATGCTAACCCTAACCCTAACACTATCCTAGGCCTGATGCTAACCCTAACCCTAACCCTAACACTATCCTAGGGCTGATGCTAATCCTAACCCTAACACTATCCTAGGCCTGATGCTAATCTAACCCTAACCCTAACACTATCCTAGGGCTGATGCTAACCCTAACCCTAACCCTAACACTATCCTAGAGCTGATGCTAACCCTAACCCTAACCCTAACCCTAACCCTAATACTATCCTAGGGCTGATGCTAACCCTAACCCTAACCCTAACACTATCCTAGGGCTGATGCTAACCCTAACCCTAACTCTAACACTATCCTAGGGCTGAGGATAACCCTAACCCTAACACTATCCTAAGGCTGATGCTAACCCAAAGACTAACACTATCCTAGGCCTGGTGCTAACCCTAACCCTAACCCTAACACTATCCTAGGGCTGATGCTAACCCTAACCCTAACCCTAATACTATCCTAGTGCTGATGCTAACCCTAACCCTAACCCTAACACTATCCTAGGGCTGATGCTAACCCTAACCCTAACCCTAACACTATCCTAGGGCTGATTCTAACCGTATCCCTAACACTATCCTAGGCCTGATGCTAACCGTAACCCTTACACTAACACTATCCTAGGGCTGATGCTAAACCTAACCATAACCCTAACACTATCCTAGGGCTGATGCTAACCCTAACCCTAACACTAACACTATCCTAGGGCTGATGCTAACCCTAACCCTAACACTCTCCTAGGCCTGATGCTAACCCTAACCCTAACACTATCCTAGGGCTCAGGCTAACCCTAACCCTAACACTATCCTACGGCTGATGCTAACCCTAACCCTAACCCTAACACTATCCTAAGGCTGATGCTAACCCTAACACTAACACTATCCTAGGCCTGGTGCTAACCCTAACCCTAACCCTAACACTATTCTAGGGCTGATGCTAACCCTAACCCTAATAATATCCTAGGGCTGATGCTAACCCTAACCCTAACCCTAACACTATACTAGGGCTGATGCTAACCCTAACCCTAACCCTAACACTATCCTAGGGCTGATGGTAACCCTAACCCTAACCCTAACACTATCCTAGGGCTGATGCTAACCCTAACCCTAACCCTAACACTATCCTAGGGCTGATGGTAACCCTAACCCTAACCCTAACTCTATCCTAGGGCTGATGCTAACCCTAACCCTAACAATATCCTAGGCCTGATGATATCCATAACCCTAAATTTAACACTATCCTAGGCCTGATGATAACCCTAACCCTAACCCTAACACCATCCTATGGCTGATGCTAACCCTAACACTAACACTATCCTAGGGCTGATGCTAACCCTAACCCTTACCCTAACACTATCCTAGGGCTGATGCTAACCCTAACCCTAACACTATCCTAGGCCTGATGCTAACCCTAACCCTAACCCTAACACTATCCTAGGGCTGATGCTAACCCTAACCCTAACCCTAACACTATCCTAGAGCTGATGCTAACCCTAACCCTAACCCTAATCCTAACCATAATACAATCCTAGGGGTGATGCTAACCCTAACCCTAACCCTAACACTATCCTAGGGCTGATGCTAACCCTAACCCTAACTCTAACACTATCCTAGGGCTGAGGCTAACCCTAACCCTAACACTATCCTACGGCTGATGCTAACCCTAACCCTAACCCTAACACTATCCTAAGGCTGATGCTAACCCTAACACTAACACTATCCTAGGCCTGGTGCTAACCCTAACCCTAACCCTAACACTATTCTAGGGCTGATGCTAACCCTAACCCTAATAATATCCTAGGGCTGATGCTAACCCTAACCCTAACCCTAACACTATCCTAGGGCTGATGCTATCCCTAACCCTAACCCTAACACTATCCTAGGGCTGATGCTAACCCTAACTCTAACCCTAATCCTATCCTAGGGCTGATGCTAACCCTAACCCTAACCCTAACACTATCCTAGGGCTGATGCTAACTGTAACACTAACCCTAACAATATCCTAGGGCTGATTCTAACCGTAACCCTAACACTATCCTAGGCCTGATGCTAACCCTAACCCTAACCCTAACACTATCCTAGGGCTGATGCTATCCCTAACCCTAACCCTAACACTATCCTAGGCCTGATGCTAACACTAACACTTACCCTAACACTATCCTAGCGCTGATGCTAAACCTAAACATAACACTAACACTATCCTAGGGCTGATGCTAACCCTAACCCTAACACTAACACTATCCTAGGGCTGATGCTAACCCTAACCCTAACACTCTCCTAGGCCTGATGCTAACCCTAACCCTAACACTGTCCTAGGGCTGATGCTAACCCTAACCCTAACCCTAACACTATCCTAGGCCTGATCCTAACCCTATCCCTAACCCTAACACTATCCTAGGGCTGATGCTAACCCTAACGCTAACCCTAACACTATCCTTGAACTGATGCTAACCCTAACCCTAACCCTAACACTATCCTAGGCCTGATGATAACCCTAACCCTAACCCTGACACTATCCTAGGGTTTATGTTAACCCTAACCCTAACACTATCCTAGGGCTGATGCTAACCCTAACCCTAACCCTAACACTATCCTAGGGCGGATGCTAACCCTAACCCTAACCCTAACACTATCCTAGGGCTGATGCTAACCCTAACACTAACACTATCCTAGGGCTGATGCTAACCCTAACCCTAACCCTAACACTATCCTAGGGCTGATGCTAACACTAACCCTAACTCTAACACTATCTTAGGGCTGAGGCTAACCCTAAACCTAACACTATCCTACGGCTGATGCTAACCCTAACCCTAACCCTAACACTATCCTAAGGCTGATGCTAACCCTAACACTAACACTATGCTAGGCCTGGTGCTAACCCTAACCCTAACCCTAACACTATCCTAGGGCTGATGCTAACCCTAACCCTAATACTATCCTAGGGCTGATGCTAACCCTAACCCTAACCCTAACACTATCCTAGGGCTGATACTAACGCTAACCCTAACCCTAACACTATCCTAGGGCTGATGCTAACCCTAACCCTAACACTATCCTAGGCCTGATGCTAACCCTAACCCTAACACTTACACTATCCTAGGGCTGATGCTAACCCTAACCCTAACCCTAACACTATCCTAGGTCTGATGCTAACCCTAAATCTAACAGTATCCTAGGGCTGATGCTAACCCTAACCCTAACCCTAACACTATCCTAGGGCTGATGTTAACCCTAAACCTAACACTCTCCTAGGGCTGATGCTAACCCTAACCCTAACCCTAACACTCTCCTAGGGCTGATGCTAACCCTAACCCTAACACTATCCTAGGCCTGATGCTAACCCTAACCCTAACACTATCCTAGGGCTGATGCAAACCCTAACCCTAACCCTAACACTATCCTAGGTCTGATGCTATCCCTATCCCTAACACTAACACTCTCCTAGGGCTGAGGCTAACCCTAACCCTAACACTTTCCTAGGGCTGATGCTAACCCTAACCCTAACCCTAACACTATCCTAGGGTTGATGCTAACCCTAATCCTAACACTATCCTAGGGCTGATGCTAACCCTAACCCTAACCCTAACACTATCCTAGGGCTGATGCTAACCCTAATCCTAACCCTAACACTATCCTAGGGCTGATGCAAACCCTAACCCTAACACTATCCTAGGGCTGATGCTAACCCTAACCCTAACCCTAACACTATCCTAGGGCTGATTCTAACAGTAACCCTAACACTAACCTAGGCCTGATGCTAACCCTAACACTTACCCTAACACTATCCTAGGGCTGATGCTAAACCTAACCATAACCCTAACACTATCCTAGGGCTGATGCTTACCCTAACCCTAACCCTAACACTATCTTAGGGCTGATGCTAACCCTAACCCTAACACTATCCTAGGCCTGATGCTAACCCTAACCCTAACACTATCCTAGGGCTGATGCTAACCCTAACCCTAACCCTAACACTATCCTAGGCCTGATGCTAACCCTATCCCTAACCCTAACACTCTCCTAGGGCTGAGGCTAACCCTAACCCTAACACTATCCTAGGGCTGATGCTAACCCTAACCCTAACCCAAACACTATCCTAGGGTTGATGCTAACCCTAACACTAACACTATCCTAGGGCTCATGCTAACCCTAACCCTAACCCTAACCCTAACCCTAATACTATCCTAGGGCTGATGCTAACCCTAACCCTAACCCTAACACTATCCTAGGGCTGATGCTAACCCTAACACTAACAATATCCTAGGGCTGATGCTAACCCTAACCCTAACCCTAACCCTAACACTATCCTAGGGCTGATGCTAACCCTAACCCTAACTCTAACACTATCCTAGGGCTGAGGCTAACCCTTACCCTAACACTATCCTACGGCTGATGCTAACCCTAACCCTAACCCTAACACTATCCTAAGGCTGATGCTAACCCTAACACTAACACTCTCCTAGGCCTGGTGCTAACCCTAACCCTAACCCTAACACTATCCTAGGTCTGATGCTAACCCTAACCCTAACCCTAACACTATCCTAGGCCTGATGCTAACCCTATCCCTAACCCTAACAGTCTCCTAGGGCTGAGGCTAACCCTAACCCTAACACAATCCTAGGGCTGATGCTAACCCTAACCCTAACCCAAACACTATCCTAGGGTTGATGGTAACCCTAACCCTAACACTATCCTAGGGCTGATGCTAACCCTAACCCTAACACTATCCTAGGCCTGATGCTAACCCTAACCCTAACCCTAACACTATCCTAGGGCTGATGCTAACCCTAACCCTAACACTATCCTAGGCCTGATGCTAATCTAACCCTAACCCTAACACTATCCTAGGGCTGATGCTAACCCTAACCGTAACCCTAACAGTATCCTAGGGCTGATGCTAACCCTAACCCTAATACTATCCTAGGGCTGATGCTAACCCTAACCCTAACCCTAACACTATCCTAGGTCTGATGCTAACCCTAACCCTAACCCTAACACTATCCTAGGTCTGATGCTAACCCTAACCCTAACCCCAACACTATCCTAGGGATGATGCTAACCCTAACCCTAACAATATCCTTGTCCTGATGATATCCCTAACCCTAAAGCTAACACTATCCTAGGGCTGATGCTAACCCTAACCCTAACCCTAACACTATCCTAAGGCTGATGCTAACCCTAACACTAACACTATGCTAGGCCTGGTGCTAACCCTAACCCTAACGCTAACACTATCCTAGGGCTGATGCTAACCCTAACCCTAATACTATCCTAGGGCTGATGCTAACCCTAACCCTAACCCTAACACTATCCTAGGGCTGATGCTAACGCTAACCCTAACCCTAACACTATCCTAGGGCTGATGCTAACCCTAACCCTAACACTATCCTAGGCCTGATGCTAACCCTAACCCTAACACTTACACTATCCTAGGGCTGATGCTAACCCTAACCCTAACCCTAACACTATCCTAGGTCTGATGCTAACCCTAAACCTAACAGTATCCTAGGGCTGATGCTAACCCTAACCCTAACCCTAACACTATCCTAGGGCTGATGTTAACCCTAACCCTAACACTCTCCTAGGGCTGATGCTAACCCTAACCCTAACCCTAACACTCTCCTAGGGCTGATGCTAACCCTAACCCTAACACTATCCTAGGCCTGATGCTAACCCTAACCCTAACACTATCCTAGGGCTGATGCAAACCCTAACCCTAACCCTAACACTATCCTAGGTCTGATGCTAACCCTATCCCTAACACTAACACTCTCCTAGGGCTGAGGCTAACCCTAACCCTAACACTTTCCTAGGGCTGATGCTAACCCTAACCCTAACCCTAACACTATCCTAGGGTTGATGCTAACCCTAACCCTAACACTATCCTAGGGCTGATGCTAACCCTAACCCTAACCCTAACACTATCCTAGGGCTGATGCTAACCCTAATCCTAACCCTAACACTACCCTAGGGCTGATGCTAACCCTAACCCTAACACTATCCTAGGGCTGATGCTAACCCTAACCCTAACCCTAACACTATCCTAGGGCTGATTCTAACAGTAACCCTAACACTAACCTAGGCCTGATGCTAACCCTAACACTTACCCTAACACTATCCTAGGGCTGATGCTAAACCTAACCATAACCCTAACACTATCCTAGGGCTGATGCTTACCCTAACCCTAACCCTAACACTATGTTAGGGCTGATGCTAACCCTAACCCTAACACTATCCTAGGCCTGATGCTAACCCTAACCCTAACACTATCCTAGGGCTGATGCTAACCCTAACCCTAACCCTAACACTATCCTAGGCCTGATGCTAACCCTATCCCTAACCCTAACACTCTCCTAGGGCCGAGGCTAACCCTAACCCTAACACTATCCTAGGGCTGATGCTAACCCTAACCCTAACCCAAACACTATCCTAGGGTTGATGCTAACCCTAACACTAACACTATCCTAGGGCTCATGCTAACCCTAACCCTAACCCTAACCCTAACCCTAATACTATCCTAGGGCTGATGCTAACCCTAACCCTAACCCTAACACTATCCTAGGGCTGATGCTAACCCTAACACTAACACTATCCTAGGGCTGATGCTAACCCTAACCCTAACCCTAACCCTAACACTATCCTAGGGCTGATGCTAACCCTAACCCTAACTCTAACACTATCCTAGGGCTGAGGCTAACCCTTACCCTAACACTATCCTACGGCTGATGCTAACCCTAACCCTAAACCTAACACTATCCTAAGGCTGATGCTAAGCCTAACACTAACACTATCCTAGGCCTGGTGCTAACCCTAACCCTAACCCTAACAGTATCCTAGGGCTGATGCTAACCCTAACCCTAATAATATCCTAGGGCTGATGCTAACCCTAACCCTAACACTAACACTATCCTAGGTCTGATGCTAACCCTAACCCTAACCCTAACACTATCCTAGGCCTGATGCTAACCCTATCCTTAACCCTAACACTCTCCAAGGGCTAAGGGTAACCCAAACCCTAACACAATCCTAGGGCTGATGCTAACCCTAACCCTAACCCAAACACTATCCTAGGGTTGATGGTAACGCTAACCCTAACACTATCCTAGGGCTGATGCTAACCCTAACACTAACACTATCCTAGGCCTGATGCTAACCCTAACCCTAACCCTAACACTATCCTAGGGCTGATGCTAACCCTAACCCTAACACTATCCTAGGCCTGATGCTAATCAAACCCTAACCCTAACACTATCCTAGGGCTGATGCTAACCCTAACCCTAACCCTAACAGTATCCTAGGGCTGATGCTAACCCTAACCCTAATACTATCCTAGGGCTGATGCTAACCCTAACCCTAACCCTAACACTATCCTAGGTCTGATGCTAACCCTAACCCTAACCCTAACACTATCCTAGGGCTGATGCTAACCCTAACCCTAACCCCAACACTATCCTAGGGATGATGCTAACCCTAACCCTAACAATATCCTTGTCCTGATGATATCCCTAACCCTAAAGCTAACACTATCCTAGGGCTGATGCTAACCCTAACCCTAACCCTAACACTATCCTAGGGCTGATGCTAACCCTAACCCTAACACTATCCTAGGCCTGATGCTAACCCTAACCCTAACACTATCCTAGGGCTGGTGCTAACCCTAACCCTAACCCTAACACTATCCAAGGCCAGATGCTAACCCTATCCTAACCCTAACACTCTCCTAGGGCTGAGGCTAACCCTAACCCTAACACAATCCTAGGGCTGATGCTAACCCTAACCCTAACCCAAACACTATCCTAGGGTTGATGGTAACCCTAACCCTAACACTATCCTAGGGCTGATGCTAACCCTAACCCTAACACTATCCTAGGCCTGATGCTAACCCTAACCCTAACCCTAACACTATCCTAGGGCTGATGCTAACCCTAACCCTAACACTATCCTAGGCCTGATGCTAATCTAACCCTAACCCTAACACTATCCTAGGGCTGATGCTAACCCTAACCCTAACCCTAACACTATTCTAGAGCTGATGCTAACCCTAACCCTAACCCTAACCCTAACCCTAATACTATCCTAGGGCTGATGCTAACCCTAACCCTAACCCTAACACTATCCTAGGGCTGATGCTAACCCTAACCCTAACTCTAACACTATCCTAGGGCTGAGGATAACCCTAACCCTAACACTATCCTACGGCTGATGCTAACCCTAACCCTAACCCTAACACTATCCTAAGGCTGATGCTAACCCAAAGACTAACACTATCCTAGGCCTGGTGCTAACCCTAACCCTAACCCTAACACTATCCTAGGGCTGATGCTAACCCTAACCCTAACCCTAATACTATCCTAGTGCTGATGCTAACCCTAACCCTAACCCTAACACTATCCTAGGGCTGATGCTAACCCTAACCCTAACCCTAACACTATCCTAGGGCTGATTCTAACCGTATCCCTAACACTATCCTAGGCCTGATGCTAACCGTAACCCTTACCCTAACACTATCCTAGGGCTGATGCTAACCCTAACCCTAACCCTAACACTATCCTAGGGCTGATTCTAACCGTAACCCTAACACTCTCCTAGGGCTGATGCTAACCCTAACCCTAACACTATCCTAGGCCTGATGCTAACCCTAACCCTAACACTATCCTAGGGCTGATGCAAACCCTAACCCTAACCCTAACACTATCCTAGGTCTGATGCTAACCCTATCCCTAACACTAACACTCTCCTAGGGCTGAGGCTAACCCTAACCCTAACACTTTCCTAGGGCTGATGCTAACCCTAACCCTAACCCTAACACTATCCTAGGGTTGATGCTAACCCTAACCCTAACACTATCCTAGGGCTGATGCTAACCCTAACCCTAACCCTAACACTATCCTAGGGCTGATGCTAACCCTAATCCTAACCCTAACACTACCCTAGGGCTGATGCTAACCCTAACCCTAACACTATCCTAGGGCTGATGCTAACCCTAACCCTAACCCTAACACTATCCTAGGGCTGATTCTAACAGTAACCCTAACACTAACCTAGGCCTGATGCTAACCCTAACACTTACCCTAACACTATCCTAGGGCTGATGCTAAACCTAACCATAACCCTAACACTATCCTAGGGCTGATGCTTACCCTAACCCTAACCCTAACACTATCTTAGGGCTGATGCTAACCCTAACCCTAACACTATCCTAGGCCTGATGCTAACCCTAACCCTAACACTATCCTAGGGCTGATGCTAACCCTAACCCTAACCCTAACACTATCCTAGGCCTGATGCTAACCCTATCCCTAACCCTAACACTCTCCTAGGGCCGAGGCTAACCCTAACCCTAACACTATCCTAGGGCTGATGCTAACCCTAACCCTAACCCAAACACTATCCTAGGGTTGATGCTAACCCTAACACTAACACTATCCTAGGGCTCATGCTAACCCTAACCCTAACCCTAACCCTAACCCTAATACTATCCTAGGGCTGATGCTAACCCTAACCCTAACCCTAACACTATCCTAGGGCTGATGCTAACCCTAACACTAACACTATCCTAGGGCTGATGCTAACCCTAACCCTAACCCTAACCCTAACACTATCCTAGGGCTGATGCTAACCCTAACCCTAACTCTAACACTATCCTAGGGCTGAGGCTAACCCTTACCCTAACACTATCCTACGGCTGATGCTAACCCTAACCCTAAACCTAACACTATCCTAAGGCTGATGCTAACCCTAACACTAACACTATCCTAGGCCTGGTGCTAACCCTAACCCTAACCCTAACAGTATCCTAGGGCTGATGCTAACCCTAACCCTAATAATATCCTAGGGCTGATGCTAACCCTAACCCTAACACTAACACTATCCTAGGTCTGATGCTAACCCTAACCCTAACCCTAACACTATCCTAGGCCTGATGCTAACCCTATCCCTAACCCTAACACTCTCCAAGGGCTGAGGCTAACCCAAACCCTAACACAATCCTAGGGCTGATGCTAACCCTAACCCTAACCCAAACACTATCCTAGGGTTGATGGTAACCCTAACGCTAACACTATCCTAGGGCTGATGCTAACCCTAACACTAACACTATCCTAGGCCTGATGCTAACCCTAACCCTAACCCTAACACTATCCTAGGTCTGATGCTAACCCTAACCCTAACCCTAACACTATCCTAGGGCTGATGCTAACCCTAACCCTAACCCCAACACTATCCTAGGGATGATGCTAACCCTAACCCTAACAATATCCTTGTCCTGATGATATCCCTAACCCTAAAGCTAACACTATCCTAGGGCTGATGCTAACCCTAACCCTAACCCTAACACTATCCTAGGGCTGATGCTAACCCTAACCCTAACACTATCCTAGGCCTGATGCTAACCCTAACCCTAACACTATCCTAGGGCTGGTGCTAACCCTAACCCTAACCCTAACACTATCCAAGGCCAGATGCTAACCCTATCCCTAACCCTAACACTCTCCTAGGGCTGAGGCTAACCCTAACCCTAACACAATCCTAGGGCTGATGCTAACCCTAACCCTAACCCAAACACTATCCTAGGGTTGATGGTAACCCTAACCCTAACACTATCCTAGGGCTGATGCTAACCCTAACCCTAACACTATCCTAGGCCTGATGCTAACCCTAACCCTAACACTATCCTAGGGCTGATGCTAACCCTAACCCTAACCCTAACACTATCCTAGGGCTGATGCTAACCCTAATCCTAACCCTAACACTACCCTAGGGCTGATGCTAACCCTAACCCTAACACTATCCTAGGGCTGATGCTAACCCTAACCCTAACCCTAACACTATCCTAGGGCTGATTCTAACAGTAACCCTAACACTAACCTAGGCCTGATGCTAACCCTAACACTTACCCTAACACTATCCTAGGGCTGATGCTAAACCTAACCATAACCCTAACACTATCCTAGGGCTGATGCTTACCCTAACCCTAACCCTAACACTATCTTAGGGCTGATGCTAACCCTAACCCTAACACTATCCTAGGCCTGATGCTAACCCTAACCCTAACACTATCCTAGGGCTGATGCTAACCCTAACCCTAACCCTAACACTATCCTAGGCCTGATGCTAACCCTATCCCTAACCCTAACACTCTCCTAGGGCCGAGGCTAACCCTAACCCTAACACTATCCTAGGGCTGATGCTAACCCTAACCCTAACCCAAACACTATCCTAGGGTTGATGCTAACCCTAACACTAACACTATCCTAGGGCTGATGCTAACCCTAACCCTAACACTATCCTAGGCCTGATGCTAACCCTAACCCTAACACTATCCTAGGGCTGATGCAAACCCTAACCCTAACCCTAACACTATCCTAGGTCTGATGCTAACCCTATCCCTAACACTAACACTCTCCTAGGGCTGAGGCTAACCCTAACCCTAACACTTTCCTAGGGCTGATGCTAACCCTAACCCTAACCCTAACACTATCCTAGGGTTGATGCTAACCCTAACCCTAACACTATCCTAGGGCTGATGCTAACCCTAACCCTAACCCTAACACTATCCTAGGGCTGATGCTAACCCTAATCCTAACCCTAACACTACCCTAGGGCTGATGCTAACCCTAACCCTAACACTATCCTAGGGCTGATGCTAACCCTAACCCTAACCCTAACACTATCCTAGGGCTGATTCTAACAGTAACCCTAACACTAACCTAGGCCTGATGCTAACCCTAACACTTACCCTAACACTATCCTAGGGCTGATGCTAAACCTAACCATAACCCTAACACTATCCTAGGGCTGATGCTTACCCTAACCCTAACCCTAACACTATCTTAGGGCTGATGCTAACCCTAACCCTAACACTATCCTAGGCCTGATGCTAACCCTAACCCTAACACTATCCTAGGGCTGATGCTAACCCTAACCCTAACCCTAACACTATCCTAGGCCTGATGCTAACCCTATCCCTAACCCTAACACTCTCCTAGGGCCGAGGCTAACCCTAACCCTAACACTATCCTAGGGCTGATGCTAACCCTAACCCTAACCCAAACACTATCCTAGGGTTGATGCTAACCCTAACACTAACACTATCCTAGGGCTCATGCTAACCCTAACCCTAACCCTAACCCTAACCCTAATACTATCCTAGGGCTGATGCTAACCCTAACCCTAACCCTAACACTATCCTAGGGCTGATGCTAACCCTAACACTAACACTATCCTAGGGCTGATGCTAACCCTAACCCTAACCCTAACCCTAACACTATCCTAGGGCTGATGCTAACCCTAACCCTAACTCTAACACTATCCTAGGGCTGAGGCTAACCCTTACCCTAACACTATCCTACGGCTGATGCTAACCCTAACCCTAAACCTAACACTATCCTAAGGCTGATGCTAACCCTAACACTAACACTATCCTAGGCCTGGTGCTAACCCTAACCCTAACCCTAACAGTATCCTAGGGCTGATGCTAACCCTAACCCTAATAATATCCTAGGGCTGATGCTAACCCTAACCCTAACACTAACACTATCCTAGGTCTGATGCTAACCCTAACCCTAACCCTAACACTATCCTAGGCCTGATGCTAACCCTATCCCTAACCCTAACACTCTCCAAGGGCTGAGGCTAACCCAAACCCTAACACAATCCTAGGGCTGATGCTAACCCTAACCCTAACCCAAACACTATCCTAGGGTTGATGGTAACCCTAACGCTAACACTATCCTAGGGCTGATGCTAACCCTAACACTAACACTATCCTAGGCCTGATGCTAACCCTAACCCTAACCCTAACACTATCCTAGGTCTGATGCTAACCCTAACCCTAACCCTAACACTATCCTAGGGCTGATGCTAACCCTAACCCTAACCCCAACACTATCCTAGGGATGATGCTAACCCTAACCCTAACAATATCCTTGTCCTGATGATATCCCTAACCCTAAAGCTAACACTATCCTAGGGCTGATGCTAACCCTAACCCTAACCCTAACACTATCCTAGGGCTGATGCTAACCCTAACCCTAACACTATCCTAGGCCTGATGCTAACCCTAACCCTAACACTATCCTAGGGCTGGTGCTAACCCTAACCCTAACCCTAACACTATCCAAGGCCAGATGCTAACCCTATCCCTAACCCTAACACTCTCCTAGGGCTGAGGCTAACCCTAACCCTAACACAATCCTAGGGCTGATGCTAACCCTAACCCTAACCCAAACACTATCCTAGGGTTGATGGTAACCCTAACCCTAACACTATCCTAGGGCTGATGCTAACCCTAACCCTAACACTATCCTAGGCCTGATGCTAATCTAACCCTAACCCTAACACTATCCTAGGGCTGATGCTAACCCTAACCCTAACCCTAACACTATTCTAGAGCTGATGCTAACCCTAACCCTAACCCTAACCCTAACCCTAATACTATCCTAGGGCTGATGCTAACCCTAACCCTAACCCTAACACTATCCTAGGGCTGATGCTAACCCTAACCCTAACTCTAACACTATCCTAGGGCTGAGGATAACCCTAACCCTAACACTATCCTACGGCTGATGCTAACCCTAACCCTAACCCTAACACTATCCTAAGGCTGATGCTAACCCAAAGACTAACACTATCCTAGGCCTGGTGCTAACCCTAACCCTAACCCTAACACTATCCTAGGGCTGATGCTAACCCTAACCCTAACCCTAATACTATCCTAGTGCTGATGCTAACCCTAACCCTAACCCTAACACTATCCTAGGGCTGATGCTAACCCTAACCCTAACCCTAACACTATCCTAGGGCTGATTCTAACCGTATCCCTAACACTATCCTAGGCCTGATGCTAACCGTAACCCTTACCCTAACACTATCCTAGGGCTGATGCTAACCCTAACCCTAACCCTAACACTATCCTAGGGCTGATTCTAACCGTAACCCTAACACTATCCTAGGCCTGATGCTAACCCTAACCCTAACACTATCCTAGGGCTGATGCAAACCCTAACCCTAACCCTAACACTATCCTAGGTCTGATGCTAACCCTATCCCTAACACTAACACTCTCCTAGGGCTGAGGCTAACCCTAACCCTAACACTTTCCTAGGGCTGATGCTAACCCTAACCCTAACCCTAACACTATCCTAGGGTTGATGCTAACCCTAACCCTAACACTATCCTAGGGCTGATGCTAACCCTAACCCTAACCCTAACACTATCCTAGGGCTGATGCTAACCCTAATCCTAACCCTAACACTACCCTAGGGCTGATGCTAACCCTAACCCTAACACTATCCTAGGGCTGATGCTAACCCTAACCCTAACCCTAACACTATCCTAGGGCTGATTCTAACAGTAACCCTAACACTAACCTAGGCCTGATGCTAACCCTAACACTTACCCTAACACTATCCTAGGGCTGATGCTAAACCTAACCATAACCCTAACACTATCCTAGGGCTGATGCTTACCCTAACCCTAACCCTAACACTATCTTAGGGCTGATGCTAACCCTAACCCTAACACTATCCTAGGCCTGATGCTAACCCTAACCCTAACACTATCCTAGGGCTGATGCTAACCCTAACCCTAACCCTAACACTATCCTAGGCCTGATGCTAACCCTATCCCTAACCCTAACACTCTCCTAGGGCCGAGGCTAACCCTAACCCTAACACTATCCTAGGGCTGATGCTAACCCTAACCCTAACCCAAACACTATCCTAGGGTTGATGCTAACCCTAACACTAACACTATCCTAGGGCTCATGCTAACCCTAACCCTAACCCTAACCCTAACCCTAATACTATCCTAGGGCTGATGCTAACCCTAACCCTAACCCTAACACTATCCTAGGGCTGATGCTAACCCTAACACTAACACTATCCTAGGGCTGATGCTAACCCTAACCCTAACCCTAACCCTAACACTATCCTAGGGCTGATGCTAACCCTAACCCTAACTCTAACACTATCCTAGGGCTGAGGCTAACCCTTACCCTAACACTATCCTACGGCTGATGCTAACCCTAACCCTAAACCTAACACTATCCTAAGGCTGATGCTAACCCTAACACTAACACTATCCTAGGCCTGGTGCTAACCCTAACCCTAACCCTAACAGTATCCTAGGGCTGATGCTAACCCTAACCCTAATAATATCCTAGGGCTGATGCTAACCCTAACCCTAACACTAACACTATCCTAGGTCTGATGCTAACCCTAACCCTAACCCTAACACTATCCTAGGCCTGATGCTAACCCTATCCCTAACCCTAACACTCTCCAAGGGCTGAGGCTAACCCAAACCCTAACACAATCCTAGGGCTGATGCTAACCCTAACCCTAACCCAAACACTATCCTAGGGTTGATGGTAACCCTAACGCTAACACTATCCTAGGGCTGATGCTAACCCTAACACTAACACTATCCTAGGCCTGATGCTAACCCTAACCCTAACCCTAACACTATCCTAGGTCTGATGCTAACCCTAACCCTAACCCTAACACTATCCTAGGGCTGATGCTAACCCTAACCCTAACCCCAACACTATCCTAGGGATGATGCTAACCCTAACCCTAACAATATCCTTGTCCTGATGATATCCCTAACCCTAAAGCTAACACTATCCTAGGGCTGATGCTAACCCTAACCCTAACCCTAACACTATCCTAGGGCTGATGCTAACCCTAACCCTAACACAATCCTAGGGCTGATGCTAACCCTAACCCTAACCCAAACACTATCCTAGGGTTGATGGTAACCCTAACCCTAACACTATCCTAGGGCTGATGCTAACCCTAACCCTAACACTATCCTAGGCCTGATGCTAACCCTAACCCTAACACTATCCTAGGGCTGATGCTAACCCTAACCCTAACCCTAACACTATCCTAGGGCTGATGCTAACCCTAATCCTAACCCTAACACTACCCTAGGGCTGATGCTAACCCTAACCCTAACACTATCCTAGGGCTGATGCTAACCCTAACCCTAACCCTAACACTATCCTAGGGCTGATTCTAACAGTAACCCTAACACTAACCTAGGCCTGATGCTAACCCTAACACTTACCCTAACACTATCCTAGGGCTGATGCTAAACCTAACCATAACCCTAACACTATCCTAGGGCTGATGCTTACCCTAACCCTAACCCTAACACTATCTTAGGGCTGATGCTAACCCTAACCCTAACACTATCCTAGGCCTGATGCTAACCCTAACCCTAACACTATCCTAGGGCTGATGCTAACCCTAACCCTAACCCTAACACTATCCTAGGCCTGATGCTAACCCTATCCCTAACCCTAACACTCTCCTAGGGCCGAGGCTAACCCTAACCCTAACACTATCCTAGGGCTGATGCTAACCCTAACCCTAACCCAAACACTATCCTAGGGTTGATGCTAACCCTAACACTAACACTATCCTAGGGCTGATGCTAACCCTAACCCTAACACTATCCTAGGCCTGATGCTAACCCTAACCCTAACACTATCCTAGGGCTGATGCAAACCCTAACCCTAACCCTAACACTATCCTAGGTCTGATGCTAACCCTATCCCTAACACTAACACTCTCCTAGGGCTGAGGCTAACCCTAACCCTAACACTTTCCTAGGGCTGATGCTAACCCTAACCCTAACCCTAACACTATCCTAGGGTTGATGCTAACCCTAACCCTAACACTATCCTAGGGCTGATGCTAACCCTAACCCTAACCCTAACACTATCCTAGGGCTGATGCTAACCCTAATCCTAACCCTAACACTACCCTAGGGCTGATGCTAACCCTAACCCTAACACTATCCTAGGGCTGATGCTAACCCTAACCCTAACCCTAACACTATCCTAGGGCTGATTCTAACAGTAACCCTAACACTAACCTAGGCCTGATGCTAACCCTAACACTTACCCTAACACTATCCTAGGGCTGATGCTAAACCTAACCATAACCCTAACACTATCCTAGGGCTGATGCTTACCCTAACCCTAACCCTAACACTATCTTAGGGCTGATGCTAACCCTAACCCTAACACTATCCTAGGCCTGATGCTAACCCTAACCCTAACACTATCCTAGGGCTGATGCTAACCCTAACCCTAACCCTAACACTATCCTAGGCCTGATGCTAACCCTATCCCTAACCCTAACACTCTCCTAGGGCCGAGGCTAACCCTAACCCTAACACTATCCTAGGGCTGATGCTAACCCTAACCCTAACCCAAACACTATCCTAGGGTTGATGCTAACCCTAACACTAACACTATCCTAGGGCTCATGCTAACCCTAACCCTAACCCTAACCCTAACCCTAATACTATCCTAGGGCTGATGCTAACCCTAACCCTAACCCTAACACTATCCTAGGGCTGATGCTAACCCTAACACTAACACTATCCTAGGGCTGATGCTAACCCTAACCCTAACCCTAACCCTAACACTATCCTAGGGCTGATGCTAACCCTAACCCTAACTCTAACACTATCCTAGGGCTGAGGCTAACCCTTACCCTAACACTATCCTACGGCTGATGCTAACCCTAACCCTAAACCTAACACTATCCTAAGGCTGATGCTAACCCTAACACTAACACTATCCTAGGCCTGGTGCTAACCCTAACCCTAACCCTAACAGTATCCTAGGGCTGATGCTAACCCTAACCCTAATAATATCCTAGGGCTGATGCTAACCCTAACCCTAACACTAACACTATCCTAGGTCTGATGCTAACCCTAACCCTAACCCTAACACTATCCTAGGCCTGATGCTAACCCTATCCCTAACCCTAACACTCTCCAAGGGCTGAGGCTAACCCAAACCCTAACACAATCCTAGGGCTGATGCTAACCCTAACCCTAACCCAAACACTATCCTAGGGTTGATGGTAACCCTAACGCTAACACTATCCTAGGGCTGATGCTAACCCTAACACTAACACTATCCTAGGCCTGATGCTAACCCTAACCCTAACCCTAACACTATCCTAGGTCTGATGCTAACCCTAACCCTAACCCTAACACTATCCTAGGGCTGATGCTAACCCTAACCCTAACCCCAACACTATCCTAGGGATGATGCTAACCCTAACCCTAACAATATCCTTGTCCTGATGATATCCCTAACCCTAAAGCTAACACTATCCTAGGGCTGATGCTAACCCTAACCCTAACCCTAACACTATCCTAGGGCTGATGCTAACCCTAACCCTAACACTATCCTAGGCCTGATGCTAACCCTAACCCTAACACTATCCTAGGGCTGGTGCTAACCCTAACCCTAACCCTAACACTATCCAAGGCCAGATGCTAACCCTATCCCTAACCCTAACACTCTCCTAGGGCTGAGGCTAACCCTAACCCTAACACAATCCTAGGGCTGATGCTAACCCTAACCCTAACCCAAACACTATCCTAGGGTTGATGGTAACCCTAACCCTAACACTATCCTAGGGCTGATGCTAACCCTAACCCTAACACTATCCTAGGCCTGATGCTAATCTAACCCTAACCCTAACACTATCCTAGGGCTGATGCTAACCCTAACCCTAACCCTAACACTATTCTAGAGCTGATGCTAACCCTAACCCTAACCCTAACCCTAACCCTAATACTATCCTAGGGCTGATGCTAACCCTAACCCTAACCCTAACACTATCCTAGGGCTGATGCTAACCCTAACCCTAACTCTAACACTATCCTAGGGCTGAGGATAACCCTAACCCTAACACTATCCTACGGCTGATGCTAACCCTAACCCTAACCCTAACACTATCCTAAGGCTGATGCTAACCCAAAGACTAACACTATCCTAGGCCTGGTGCTAACCCTAACCCTAACCCTAACACTATCCTAGGGCTGATGCTAACCCTAACCCTAACCCTAATACTATCCTAGTGCTGATGCTAACCCTAACCCTAACCCTAACACTATCCTAGGGCTGATGCTAACCCTAACCCTAACCCTAACACTATCCTAGGGCTGATTCTAACCGTATCCCTAACACTATCCTAGGCCTGATGCTAACCGTAACCCTTACCCTAACACTATCCTAGGGCTGATGCTAACCCTAACCCTAACCCTAACACTATCCTAGGGCTGATTCTAACCGTAACCCTAACACTATCCTAGGCCTGATGCTAACCCTAACCCTTACCCTAACACTATCCTAGGGCTGATGCTAAACCTAACCATAACCCTAACACTATCCTAGGGCTGATGCTAACCCTAACCCTAACACTAACACTATCCTAGGGCTGATGCTAACCCTAACCCTAACACTCTCCTAGGCCTGATGCTAACCCTAACCCTAACACTATCCTAGGGCTCAGGCTAACCCTAACCCTAACACTATCCTAGGCCTGATGCTAACCCTAACCCTAACCCTAACACTATCCTAGGGCTGATGCTAACCCTAACCCTAACACTATCCTAGGCCTGATGCTAATCTAACCCTAACCCTAACACTATCCTAAGGCTGATGCTAACCCTAACACTAACACTATCCTAGGCCTGGTGCTAACCCTAACCCTAACCCTAACACTATTCTAGGGCTGATGCTAACCCTAACCCTAATAATATCCTAGGGCTGATGCTAACCCTAACCCTAACCCTAACACTATCCTAGGGCTGATGCTAACCCTAACCCTAACCCTAACACTATCCTAGGGCTGATGGTAACCCTAACCCTAACCCTAACACTATCCTAGGGCTGATGCTAACCCTAACCCTAACCCTAACACTATCCTAGGGCTGATGGTAACCCTAACCCTAACCCTAACTCTATCCTAGGGCTGATGCTAACCCTAACCCTAACAATATCCTATGCCTGATGATATCCATAACCCTAAACTTAACACTATCCTAGGCCTGATGATAACCCTAACCCTAACCCTAACACCATCCTATGGCTGATGCTAACCCTAACACTAACACTATCCTAGGGCTGATGCTAACCCTAACCCTAACACTAACACTATCCTAGGGCTGATGCTAACCCTAACCCTAACACTATCCTAGGCCTGATGCTAACCCTAACCCTAACCCTAACACTATCCTAGGGCTGATGCTAACCCTAACCCTAACCCTAACACTATCCTAGAGCTGATGCTAACCCTAACCCTAACCCTAATCCTAACCCTAATACAATCCTAGGGCTGATGCTAACCCTAACCCTAACCCTAACACTATCCTAGGGCTGATGCTAACCCTAACCCTATCTCTAACACTATCCTAGGGCTGAGGCTAACCCTAACCCTAACACTATCCTACGGCTGATGCTAACCCTAACCCTAACCCTAACACTATCCTAAGGCTGATGCTAACCCTAACACTAACACTATCCTAGGCCTGGTGCTAACCCTAACCCTAACCCTAACACTATTCTAGGGCTGATGCTAACCCTAACCCTAATAATATCCTAGGGCTGATGCTAACCCTAACCCTAACCCTAACACTATCCTAGGGCTGATGCTATCCCTAACCCTAACCCTAAAACTATCCTAGGGCTGATGCTAACCCTAACCCTAACCCTAATGCTATCCTAGGGCTGATGCTAACCCTAACCCTAATCCTAACACTATCCTAGGGCTGATGCTAACTGTAACACTAACTCTAACACTATCCTAGGGCTGATTCTAACCGTAACCCTAACACTATCCTAGGCCTGATGCTAACCCTAACCCTAACCCTAACACTATCCTAGGGCTGATGCTATCCCTAACCCTAACCCTAACACTATCCTAGGCCTGATGCTAACCCTAACCCTTACCCTAACACTATCCTAGCGCTGATGCTAAACCTAAACATAACACTAACACTATCCTAGGGCTGATGCTAACCCTAACCCTAACACTAACACTATCCTAGGGCTGATGCTAAGCCTAACCCTAACACTCTCCTAGGCCTGATGCTAACCCTAACCCTAACACTGTCCTAGGGCTGATGCTAACCCTAACCCTAAACCTAACACTATCCTAGGCCTGATGCTAACCCTATCCCAAACCCTAACACTATCCTAGGGCTGATGCTAACCCTAACGCTAACCCTAACACTATCCTTGAACTGATGCTAACCCTAACCCTAACCCTAACACTATCCTAGGCCTGATGATAACCCTAACCCTAACCCTGACACTATCCTAGGGTTTATGTTAACCCTAACCCTAACACTATCCTAGGGCTGATGCTAACCCTAACCCTAACACTATCCTAGGGCGGATGCTAACCCTAACCCTAACCCTAACACTATCCTAGGGCTGATGCTAACCCTAACACTAACACTATCCTAGGGCTGATGCTAACCCTAACCCTAACCCTAACACTATTCTAGGGCTGATGCTAACCCTAACCCTAACTCTAACACTATCTTAGGGCTGAGGCTAACCCTAACCCTAACACTATCCTACGGCTGATGCTAACCCTAACCCTAACCCTAACACTATCCTAAGGCTGATGCTAACCCTAACACTAACACTATGCTAGGCCTGGTGCTAACCCTAACCCTAACCCTAACACTATCCTAGGGCTGATGCTAACCCTAACCCTAATACTATCCTAGGGTTGATGCTAACCCTAACCCTAACACTAACACTATCCTAGGGCTGATGCTAACGCTAACCCTAACATTAACACTATCCTAGGGCTGATGCTAACCCTAACCCTAACACTATCCTAGGCCTGATGCTAACCCTAACCCTAACACTTACACTATCCTAGGGCTGATGCTAACCCTAACCCTAACCCTAACACTATCCTAGGTCTGATGCTAACCCTAAACCTAACAGTATCCTAGGGCTGATGCTAACCCTAACCCTAACCCTAACACTATCCTAGGGCTGATGTTAACCCTAACCCTAACACTCTCCTAGGGCTGATGCTAACCCTAACCCTAACCCTAACACTCTCCTAGGGCTGATGCTAACCCTAACCCTAACACTATCCTAGGCCTGATGCTAACCCTAACCCTAACACTATCCTAGGGCTGATGCAAACCCTAACCCTAACCCTAACACTATCCTAGGTCTGATGCTAACCCTATCCCTAACACTAACACTCTCCTAGGGCTGAGGCTAACCCTAACCCTAACACTTTCCTAGGGCTGATGCTAACCCTAACCCTAACCCTAACACTATCCTAGGGCTGATGCTAACCCTAATCCTAACCCTAACACTACCCTAGGGCTGATGCTAACCCTAACCCTAACACTATCCTAGGGCTGATGCTAACCCTAACCCTAACCCTAACACTATCCTAGGGCTGATTCTAACAGTAACCCTAACACTAACCTAGGCCTGATGCTAACCCTAACACTTACCCTAACACTATCCTAGGGCTGATGCTAAACCTAACCATAACCCTAACACTATCCTAGGGCTGATGCTTACCCTAACCCTAACCCTAACACTATCTTAGGGCTGATGCTAACCCTAACCCTAACACTATCCTAGGCCTGATGCTAACCCTAACCCTAACACTATCCTAGGGCTGATGCTAACCCTAACCCTAACCCTAACACTATCCTAGGCCTGATGCTAACCCTATCCCTAACCCTAACACTCTCCTAGGGCCGAGGCTAACCCTAACCCTAACACTATCCTAGGGCTGATGCTAACCCTAACCCTAACCGAAACACTATCCTAGGGTTGATGCTAACCCTAACACTAACACTATCCTAGGGCTCATGCTAACCCTAACCCTAACCCTAACCCTAACCCTAATACTATCCTAGGGCTGATGCTAACCCTAACCCTAACCCTAACACTATCCTAGGGCTGATGCTAACCCTAACACTAACACTATCCTAGGGCTGATGCTAACCCTAACCCTAACCCTAACCCTAACACTATCCTAGGGCTGATGCTAACCCTAACCCTAACTCTAACACTATCCTAGGGCTGAGGCTAACCCTTACCCTAACACTATCCTACGGCTGATGCTAACCCTAACCCTAAACCTAACACTATCCTAAGGCTGATGCTAACCCTAACACTAACACTATCCTAGGCCTGGTGCTAACCCTAACCCTAACCCTAACAGTATCCTAGGGCTGATGCTAACCCTAACCCTAATAATATCCTAGGGCTGATGCTAACCCTAACCCTAACACTAACACTATCCTAGGTCTGATGCTAACCCTAACCCTAACCCTAACACTATCCTAGGCCTGATGCTAACCCTATCCCTAACCCTAACACTCTCCAAGGGCTGAGGCTAACCCAAACCCTAACACAATCCTAGGGCTGATGCTAACCCTAACCCTAACCCAAACACTATCCTAGGGTTGATGGTAACCCTAACGCTAACACTATCCTAGGGCTGATGCTAACCCTAACACTAACACTATCCTAGGCCTGATGCTAACCCTAACCCTAACCCTAACACTATCCTAGGGCTGATGCTAACCCTAACCCTAACACTATCCTAGGCCTGATGCTAATCAAACCCTAACCCTAACACTATCCTAGGGCTGATGCTAACCCTAACCCTAACCCTAACAGTATCCTAGGGCTGATGCTAACCCTAACCCTAATACTATCCTAGGGCTGATGCTAACCCTAACCCTAACCCTAACACTATCCTAGGTCTGATGCTAACCCTAACCCTAACCCTAACACTATCCTAGGGCTGATGCTAACCCTAACCCTAACCCCAACACTATCCTAGGGATGATGCTAACCCTAACCCTAACAATATCCTTGTCCTGATGATATCCCTAACCCTAAAGCTAACACTATCCTAGGGCTGATGCTAACCCTAACCCTAACCCTAACACTATCCTAGGGCTGATGCTAACCCTAACCCTAACACTATCCTAGGCCTGATGCTAACCCTAACCCTAACACTATCCTAGGGCTGGTGCTAACCCTAACCCTAACCCTAACACTATCCAAGGCCAGATGCTAACCCTATCCCTAACCCTAACACTCTCCTAGGGCTGAGGCTAACCCTAACCCTAACACAATCCTAGGGCTGATGCTAACCCTAACCCTAACCCAAACACTATCCTAGGGTTGATGGTAACCCTAACCCTAACACTATCCTAGGGCTGATGCTAACCCTAACCCTAACACTATCCTAGGCCTGATGCTAACCCTAACCCTAACCCTAACACTATCCTAGGGCTGATGCTAACCCTAACCCTAACACTATCCTAGGCCTGATGCTAATCTAACCCTAACCCTAACACTATCCTAGGGCTGATGCTAACCCTAACCCTAACCCTAACACTATTCTAGAGCTGATGCTAACCCTAACCCTAACCCTAACCCTAACCCTAATACTATCCTAGGGCTGATGCTAACCCTAACCCTAACCCTAACACTATCCTAGGGCTGATGCTAGCCCTAACCCTAACTCTAACACTATCCTAGGGCTGAGGATAACCCTAACCCTAACACTATCCTACGGCTGATGCTAACCCTAACCCTAACCCTAACACTATCCTAAGGCTGATGCTAACCCAAAGACTAACACTATCCTAGGCCTGGTGCTAACCCTAACCCTAACCCTAACACTATCCTAGGGCTGATGCTAACCCTAACCCTAACCCTAATACTATCCTAGTGCTGATGCTAACCCTAACCCTAACCCTAACACTATCCTAGGGCTGATGCTAACCCTAACCCTAACCCTAACACTATCCTAGGGCTGATTCTAACCGTATCCCTAACACTATCCTAGGCCTGATGCTAACCGTAACCCTTACCCTAACACTATCCTAGGGCTGATGCTAACCCTAACCCTAACCCTAACACTATCCTAGGGCTGATTCTAACCGTAACCCTAACACTATCCTAGGCCTGATGCTAACCCTAACCCTTACCCTAACACTATCCTAGGGCTGATGCTAAACCTAACCATAACCCTAACACTATCCTAGGGCTGATGCTAACCCTAACCCTAACACTAACACTATCCTAGGGCTGATGCTAACCCTAACCCTAACACTCTCCTAGGCCTGATGCTAACCCTAACCCTAACACTATCCTAGGGCTCAGGCTAACCCTAACCCTAACACTATCCTAGGCCTGATGCTAACCCTAACCCTAACCCTAACACTATCCTAGGGCTGATGCTAACCCTAACCCTAACACTATCCTAGGCCTGATGCTAATCTAACCCTAACCCTAACACTATCCTAAGGCTGATGCTAACCCTAACACTAACACTATCCTAGGCCTGGTGCTAACCCTAACCCTAACCCTAACACTATTCTAGGGCTGATGCTAACCCTAACCCTAATAATATCCTAGGGCTGATGCTAACCCTAACCCTAACCCTAACACTATCCTAGGGCTGATGCTAACCCTAACCCTAACCCTAACACTATCCTAGGGCTGATGGTAACCCTAACCCTAACCCTAACACTATCCTAGGGCTGATGCTAACCCTAACCCTAACCCTAACACTATCCTAGGGCTGATGGTAACCCTAACCCTAACCCTAACTCTATCCTAGGGCTGATGCTAACCCTAACCCTAACAATATCCTATGCCTGATGATATCCATAACCCTAAACTTAACACTATCCTAGGCCTGATGATAACCCTAACCCTAACCCTAACACCATCCTATGGCTGATGCTAACCCTAACACTAACACTATCCTAGGGCTGATGCTAACCCTAACCCTAACACTAACACTATCCTAGGGCTGATGCTAACCCTAACCCTAACACTATCCTAGGCCTGATGCTAACCCTAACCCTAACCCTAACACTATCCTAGGGCTGATGCTAACCCTAACCCTAACCCTAACACTATCCTAGAGCTGATGCTAACCCTAACCCTAACCCTAATCCTAACCCTAATACAATCCTAGGGCTGATGCTAACCCTAACCCTAACCCTAACACTATCCTAGGGCTGATGCTAACCCTAACCCTATCTCTAACACTATCCTAGGGCTGAGGCTAACCCTAACCCTAACACTATCCTACGGCTGATGCTAACCCTAACCCTAACCCTAACACTATCCTAAGGCTGATGCTAACCCTAACACTAACACTATCCTAGGCCTGGTGCTAACCCTAACCCTAACCCTAACACTATTCTAGGGCTGATGCTAACCCTAACCCTAATAATATCCTAGGGCTGATGCTAACCCTAACCCTAACCCTAACACTATCCTAGGGCTGATGCTATCCCTAACCCTAACCCTAAAACTATCCTAGGGCTGATGCTAACCCTAACCCTAACCCTAATGCTATCCTAGGGCTGATGCTAACCCTAACCCTAATCCTAACACTATCCTAGGGCTGATGCTAACTGTAACACTAACTCTAACACTATCCTAGGGCTGATTCTAACCGTAACCCTAACACTATCCTAGGCCTGATGCTAACCCTAACCCTAACCCTAACACAATCCTAGGGCTGATGCTATCCCTAACCCTAACCCTAACACTATCCTAGGCCTGATGCTAACCCTAACCCTTACCCTAACACTATCCTAGCGCTGATGCTAAACCTAAACATAACACTAACACTATCCTAGGGCTGATGCTAACCCTAACCCTAACACTAACACTATCCTAGGGCTGATGCTAAGCCTAACCCTAACACTCTCCTAGGCCTGATGCTAACCCTAACCCTAACACTGTCCTAGGGCTGATGCTAACCCTAACCCTAAACCTAACACTATCCTAGGCCTGATGCTAACCCTATCCCAAACCCTAACACTATCCTAGGGCTGATGCTAACCCTAACGCTAACCCTAACACTATCCTTGAACTGATGCTAACCCTAACCCTAACCCTAACACTATCCTAGGCCTGATGATAACCCTAACCCTAACCCTGACACTATCCTAGGGTTTATGTTAACCCTAACCCTAACACTATCCTAGGGCTGATGCTAACCCTAACCCTAACACTATCCTAGGGCGGATGCTAACCCTAACCCTAACCCTAACACTATCCTAGGGCTGATGCTAACCCTAACACTAACACTATCATAGGGCTGATGCTAACCCTAACCCTAACCCTAACACTATTCTAGGGCTGATGCTAACCCTAACCCTAACTCTAACACTATCTTAGGGCTGAGGCTAACCCTAACCCTAACACTATCCTACTGCTGATGCTAACCCTAACCCTAACCCTAACACTATCCTAAGGCTGATGCTAACCCTAACACTAACACTATGCTAGGCCTGGTGCTAACCCTAACCCTAACCCTAACACTATCCTAGGGCTGATGCTAACCCTAACCCTAATACTATCCTAGGGTTGATGCTAACCCTAACCCTAACACTAACACTATCCTAGGGCTGATGCTAACGCTAACCCTAACATTAACACTATCCTAGGGCTGATGCTAACCCTAACCCTAACACTATCCTAGGCCTGATGCTAACCCTAACCCTAACACTTACACTATCCTAGGGCTGATGCTAACCCTAACCCTAACCCTAACACTATCCTAGGTCTGATGCTAACCCTAAACCTAACAGTATCCTAGGGCTGATGCTAACCCTAACCCTAACCCTAACACTATCCTAGGGCTGATGTTAACCCTAACCCTAACACTCTCCTAGGGCTGATGCTAACCCTAACCCTAACCCTAACACTCTCCTAGGGCTGATGCTAACCCTAACCCTAACACTATCCTAGGCCTGATGCTAACCCTAACCCTAACACTATCCTAGGGCTGATGCAAACCCTAACCCTAACCCTAACACTATCCTAGGTCTGATGCTAACCCTATCCCTAACACTAACACTCTCCTAGGGCTGAGGCTAACCCTAACCCTAACACTTTCCTAGGGCTGATGCTAACCCTAACCCTAACCCTAACACTATCCTAGGGTTGATGCTAACCCTAACCCTAACACTATCCTAGGGCTGATGCTAACCCTAACCCTAACCCTAACACTATCCTAGGGCTGATGCTAACCCTAATCCTAACCCTAACACTATCCTAGGGCTGATGCTAACCCTCACCCTAACACTATCCTAGGGCTGATGCTAACCCTAACCCTAACCCTAACACTATCCTAGGGCTGATTCTAACAGTAACCCTAACACTAACCTAGGCCTGATGCTAACCCTAACACTTACCCTAACACTATCCTAGGGCTGATGCTAAACCTAACCATAACCCTAACACTATCCTAGGGCTGATGCTTACCCTAACCCTAACCCTAACACTATCTTAGGGCTGATGCTAACCCTAACCCTAACACTATCCTAGGCCTGATGCTAACCCTAACCCTAACACTATCCTAGGGCTGATGCTAACCCTAACCCTAACCCTAACACTATCCTAGGCCTGATGCTAACCCTATCCCTAACCCTAACACTCTCCTAGGGCTGAGGCTAACCCTAACCCTAACACTATCCTAGGGCTGATGCTAACCCTAACCCTAACTCTAACACTATCCTAGGGCTGAGGATAACCCTAACCCTAACACTATCCTACGGCTGATGCTAACCCTAACCCTAACCCTAACACTATCCTAAGGCTGATGATAACCCAAAGACTAACACTATCCTAGGCCTGGTGCTAACCCTAACCCTAACCCTAACACTATCCTAGGGCTGATGCTAACCCTAACCCTAACCCTAATACTATCCTAGTGCTGATGCTAACCCTAACCCTAACCCTAACACTATCCTAGGGCTGATGCTAACCCTAACCCTAACCCTAACACTATCCTAGGGCTGATTCTAACCGTATCCCTAACACTATCCTAGGCCTGATGCTAACCGTAACCCTTACCCTAACACTATCCTAGGGCTGATGCTAACCCTAACCCTAACCCTAACACTATCCTAGGGCTGATTCTAACCGTAACCCTAACACTATCCTAGGCCTGATGCTAACCCTAACCCTTACCCTAACACTATCCTAGGGCTGATGCTAAACCTAACCATAACCCTAACACTATCCTAGGGCTGATGCTAACCCTAACCCTAACACTAACACTATCCTAGGGCTGATGCTAACCCTAACCCTAACACTCTCCTAGGCCTGATGCTAACCCTAACCCTAACACTATCCTAGGGCTCAGGCTAACCCTAACCCTAACACTATCCTACGGCTGATGCTAACCCTAACACTAACCCTAACACTATCCTAAGGCTGATGCTAACCCTAACACTAACACTATCCTAGGCCTGGTGCTAACCCTAACCCTAACCCTAACACTATTCTAGGGCTGATGCTAACCCTAACCCTAATAATATCCCAGGGCTGATGCTAACCCTAACCCTAACCCTAACACTATCCTAGGGCTGATGCTAACCCTAACCTTAACCCTAACACTATCCTAGGGCTTATGGTTACCCTAACCCTAACCCTAACACTATCCTAGGGCTGATGCTAACCCTAACCCTAACCCTAACACTATCCTAGGGCTGATGGTAACCCTAACCCTAACCCTAACTCTATCCTAGGGCTGATGCTAACCCTAACCCTAACAATATCCTAGGCCTGATGATATCCATAACCCTAAACTTAACACTATCCTAGGCCTGATGATAACCCTAACCCTAACCCTAACACCATCCTATGGCTGATGCTAACCCTAACACTAACACTATCCTAGGGCTGATGCTAACCCTAACCCAAACCCTAACACTATCCTAGGGCTGATGCTAACCCTAACCCTAACACTATCCTAGGCCTGATGCTAACCCTAACCCTAACCCTAACACTATCCTAGGGCTGAAGCTAACCCTAACCCTAACCCTAACACTATCCTAGAGCTGATGCTAACCCTAACCCTAACCCTAATCCTAACCCTAATACAATCCTAGGGCTGATGCTAACCCTAACCCTAACCCTAACACTATCCTAGGGCTAATGCTAACCCTAACCCTAACTCTAACACTATCCTAGGGCTGAGGCTAACCGTAACCCTAACACTATCCTACGGCTGATGCTAACCCTAACCCTAACCCTAACACTATCCTAAGGCTGATGCTAACCCTAACACTAACACTATCCTAGGCCTGGTGCTAACCCTAACCCTAACCCTAACACTATTGTAGGGCTGATGCTAACCCTAACCCTAATAATATCCTAGGGCTGATGCTAACCCTAACCCTAACCCTAACACTATCCTAGGGCTGATGCTAACTGTAACACTAACCCTAACACTATCCTAGGGCTGATTCTAACCGTATCCCTAACACTATCCTAGGCCTGATGCTAACCCTAACCCTAACCCTAACACTATCCTAGGGCTGATGCTATCCCTAACCCTAACCCTAACACTATCCTAGGCCTGATGCTAACCATAACCCTTACCCTAACACTATCCTAGCGCTGATGCTAAACCTAAACATAACACTAACACTATCCTAGGGCTGATGCTAACCCTAACCCTAACACTAACACTATCCTAGGGCTGATGCTAACCCTAACCCTAACACTCTCCTAGGCCTGATGCTAACCCTAACCCTAACACTGTCCTAGGGCTGATGCTAACCCTAACCCTAACCCTAACACTATCCTAGGCCTGATGCTAACCCTATCCCTAACCCTAACACTATCCTAGGGCTGATGCTAACCCTAACGCTAACCCTAACACTATCCTTGAACTGATCCTAACCCTAACCCTAACCCTAACCCTAACACTATCCTAGGCCTGATGATAACCCTAACCCTAACCCTGACACTATCCTAGGGTTTATGTTAACCCTAACCCTAACACTATCCTAGGGCTGATGCTAACCCTAACCCTAACCCTAACACTATCCTAGGGCGGATGCTAACCCTAACCCTAACCCTAACACTATCCTAGGGCTGATGCTAACCCTAACACTAACACTATCCTAGGGCTGATGCTAACCCTAACCCTAACCCTAACACTATCCTAGGGCTGATGCTAACCCTAACCCTAACTCTAACACTATCTTATGGCTGAGGCTAACCCTAACCCTAACACTATCCTACGGCTGATGCTAACCCTAACCCTAACCCTAACACTATCCTAAGGCTGATGCTAACCCTAACACTAACACTATGCTAGGCCTGGTGCTAACCCTAACCCTAACCCTAACACTATCCTAGGGCTGATGCTAACCCTAACCCTAATACTATCCTAGGGCTGATGCTAACCCTAACCCTAACCCTAACACTATCCTAGGGCTGATGCTAACGCTAACCCTAACCCTAACACTATCCTAGGGCTGATGCTAACCCTAACCCTAACACTATCCTAGGCCTGATGCTAACCCTAACCCTAACACTTACACTATCCTAGGTCTGATGCTAACCCTAAACCTAACAGTATCCTAGGGCTGATGCTAACCCTAACCCTAACCCTAACACTATCCTAGGGCTGATGTTAACCCTAACCCTAACACTCTCCTAGGGCTGATGCTAACCCTAACCCTAACCCTAACACTCTCCTATGGCTGATGCTAACCCTAACCCTAACACTATCCTAGGCCTGATGCTAACCCTAACCCTAACACTATCCTAGGGCTGATGCAAACCCTA
The DNA here is from genome assembly GCF_020740605.2 of Lemur catta. NCBI lineage: Eukaryota > Metazoa > Chordata > Mammalia > Primates > Lemuridae > Lemur > Lemur catta. The sequence continues at coordinate 1,432,451 of NC_059147.1, read as the reverse complement.
ACCCTAACCCTAACAGTATCCTAGGTCTGATGCTAACCCTATCCCTAACACTAACACTGTCCTAGGGCTGAGGCTAACCCTAACCCTAACACTTTCCTAGGGCTGATGCTAACCCTAACCCTAACCCTAACACTATCCTAGGGTTGATGCTAACCCTAACCCTAACACTATCCTAGGGCTGATGCTAACCCTAACCCTAACCCTAACACTATCCTAGGGCTGATGCTAACCCTAATCCTAACCCTAACACTATCCTAGGGCTGATGCTAACCCTAACCCTAACACTATCCTAGGGCTGATGCTAACCCTAACCCTAACCCTAACACTATCCTAGGGCTGATTCTAACAGTAAACCTAACACTAACCTAGGCCTGATGCTAACCCTAACACTTACCCTAACACTATCCTAGGGCTGATGCTAAACCTAACCATAACCCTAACACTATCCTAGGGCTGATGCTTACCCTAACCCTAACCCTAACACTATCTTAGGGCTGATGCTAACCCTAACCCTAACACTATCCTAGGCCTGATGCTAACCCTAACCCTAACACTATCCTAGGGCTGATGCTAACCCTAACCCTAACCCTAACACTATCCTAGGCCTGATGCTAACCCTATCCCTAACCCTAACACTCTCCTAGGGCTGAGGCTAACCCTAACCCTAACACTATCCTAGGGCTGATGCTAACCCTAACCCTAACCCAAACACTATCCTAGGGTTGATGCTAACCCTAACACTAACACTATCCTAGGGCTCATGCTAACCCTAACCCTAACCCTAACCCTAACCCTAATACTATCCTAGGGCTGATGCTAACCCTAACCCTAACCCTAACACTATCCTAGGGCTGATGCTAACCCTAACACTAACACTATCCTAGGGCTGATGCTAACCCTAACCCTAACCCTAACCCTAACACTATCCTAGGGCTGATGCTAACCCTAACCCTAACTCTAACACTATCCTAGGGCTGAGGCTAACCCTTACCCTAACACTATCCTACGGCTGATGCTAACATTAACCCTAACCCTAACACTATCCTAAGGCTGATGCTAACCCTAACACTAACACTATCCTAGGCCTGGTGCTAACCCTAACCCTAACCCTAACAGTATCCTAGGGCTGATGCTAACCCTAACCCTAATAATATCCTAGGGCTGATGCTAACCCTAACCCTAACCCTAACACTATCCTAGGTCTGATGCTAACCCTAACCCTAACCCTAACACTATCCTAGGGCTGATGCTAACCCTAACCCTAACCCCAAGACTATCCTAGGGCTGATACTAACCCTAACCCTAACAATATCCTAGTCCTGATGATATCCCTAACCCTAAAGCTAACACTATCCTAGGGCTGATGCTAACCCTAACACTATCCTAGGGCTGATGCTAACCCTAACCCTAACACTATCCTAGGCCTGATGCTAACCCTAACCCTAACACTATCCTAGGGCTAGTGCTAACCCTAACCCTAACCCTAACACTATCCTAGGCCTGATGCTAACCCTATCCCTAACCCTAACACTCTCCTAGGGCTGAGGATAACCCTAACCCTAACACAATCCTAGGGCTGATGCTAACCCTAACCCTAACCCAAACACTATCCTAGGGTTGATGCTAACCCTAACCCTAACCCTAACACTATCCTAGGGCTGATGCTAACCCTAACCCTAACCCTAACACTATCCTAGGGCTGATGCTAACCCTAACCCTAACCCTAACACTATCCTAGGGCTGATGCTAACCCTAACCCTAACAATATCCTAGGCCTGATGATATCCATAACCCTAAACCTAACACTATCCTAGGGCTGATGCTAACACTAACCCTAACCCTAACACTATCCTAGGGCTGATTCTAACCGTAACCCTAACACTATCCTAGGCCTGATGCTAACCCTAACCCTTACCCTAACACTATCCTAGGGCTGATGCTAAACCTAACCATAACCCTAACACTATCCTAGGGCTGATGCTAACCCTAACCCTAACCCTAACACTATCCTAGGGCGGATGCTAACCCTAACCCTAACCCTAACACTATCCTAGGGCTGATGCTAACCCTAACCCTATCCCTAACACTATCCTAGGGCTGATGCTAACCCTAACCCTAACTCTAACACTATCTTAGGGCTGAGGCTAACCCTACCCCTAACACTATCCTACGGCTGATGCTAACCCTAACCCTAACCCTAAGACTATCCTAGGGCTGATGCTAACCCTAACCCTAACACTATCCTAGGCCTGATGCTAACCCTAAGCCTAACCCTAACACTATCGTAGGGCTGATGCTACCCCTAACCCTAACACTATCCTAGGGCTGATGCTAACCTAACCCTAACCGTAACACTATCCGAGGTCTGATGCTAACCCTAACCATAACAATATCCTAGGCCTGATGATAACCCTAACCCTAACCCTAACACCATCCTAGGGCTGATGCTAACCCTAACCCTAACACTATCCTAGGGCTGATGCTAACCCTAACCCTAACCCTAACACTATCCTAGGGCTGATGCTAACCCTAACCCTAACACTATCCTAGGGCTGATGCTAACCCTAACCCTAACCCTAACACTATCCTAGAGCTGATGCTAACCCTAACCCTAACCCTAACCCTAACCCTAATACTATCCTAGGGCTGATGCTAACCCTAACCCTAACCCTAACACTATCCTAGGGCTGATGCTAACCCTAACCCTATCTCTAACACTATCCTAGGGCTGAGGCTAACCCTAACCCTAACACTATCCTACGGCTGATGCTAACCCTAACCCTAACCCTAACATTATCCTAAGGCTGATGCTAACCCTAACACTAACACTATCCTAGGCCTGGTGATAACCCTAACACTAACCCTAACACTATTCTAGGGCTGATGCTAACCCTAACCCTAATAATATCCTAGGGCTGATGCTAAACCTAACCCTAACCCTAACACTATCCTAGGACTGATGCTATCCCTAACCCTAACCCTAACACTATCCTAGGGCTGATGCTAACCCTAACCCAAACCCTAACACTATCCTAGGCCTGATGCTAACCCTAACCCTTACCCTAACACTATCCTAGGGCTGATGCTAACCCTAACCCTAACCCTAACACTATTCTAGGGCTGATTCTAACCGTAACCCTAACACTATCCTAGGCCTGATGCTAACACTAACCCTTACCCTAACACTCTCCTAGGCCTGATGCAAACCCTAACCCTAACACTATCCTAGGGCTGATGCTAACCCTAACCCTAACCCTAACACTATCCTAGGCCTGATGCTAACCCTATCCCTAACCCTAACACTATCCTAGGGCTGATGCTAACCCTAACGCTAACCCTAACACTATCCTAGGGCTGATGCTAACCCTAACCCTAACAATATCCTAGTCCTGATGCTATCCCTAACCCTAAAGCGAACACTATCCTAGGGCTGATGCTAACCCTAACCCTAACCCTAACACTATCCTAGGGCTGATGCTAACGCTAACCCTAACCCTAACACTATCCTAGGGCTGATGCTAACCCTAACCCTAACAGTATCCTAAGCCTGATGCTAACCCTAACCCTAACACTCACACTATCCTAGGGCTGATGCTAGCCCTAACCCTAACCCTAACACTATCCTAGGGCTGATGTTAACCCTAACCCTAACACTCTCCTAGGGCTGATGCTAACCCTAACCCTAACGCTAACACTCTCCTAGGGCTGATGCTAACCCTAACCCTAACACTATCCTAGGCCTGATGCTAACCCTAACCCTAACACTATCCTAGGGCTGATGCTAACCCTAACCCTAACCCTAACACTATCCTAGGCCTGATGCTAACCCTATCCCTAACCCTAACACTATCCTAGGGCTGATGCTAACCCTAACGCTAACGCTAACACTATCCTAGGGCGGATGCTAACCCTAACCCTAACCCTAACACTATCCTAGGGCTGATGCTAACACTAACCCTATCCCTAACACTATCCTAGGGCTGATGCTAACCCTAACCCTAACTCTAACACTATCTTAGGGCTGAGGCTAACCCTAACCCTAACACTATCCTACGGCTGATGCTAACCCTAACCCTAACCCTAAGACTATCCTAGGGCTGATGCTAACCCTAACCCTAACACTATCCTAGGCCTGATGCTAACCCTAAGCCTAACCCTAACACTATCGTAGGGCTGATGCTAACCCTAACCCTAACACTATCCTAGGGCTGATGCTAACCTAACCCTAACCGTAACACTATCCTAGGGCTGATGCTAACCCTAACCATAACAATATCCTAGGCCTGATGATAACCCTAACCCTAACCCTAACACCATCCTAGGGCTGATGCTAACCCTAACCCTAACACTATCCTAGGGCTGATGCTAACCCTAACCCTAACCCTAACACTATCCTAGGGCTGATGCTAACCCTAACCCTAACACTATCCTAGGGCTGATGCTAACCCTAACCCTAACCCTAACACTATCCTAGAGCTGATGCTAACCCTAACCCTAACCCTAACCCTAACCCTAATACTATCCTAGGGCTGATGCTAACCCTAACCCTAACCCTAACACTATCCTAGGGCTGATGCTAACCCTAACCCTATCTCTAACACTATCCTAGGGCTGAGGCTAACCCTAACCCTAACACTATCCTACGGCTGATGCTAACCCTAACCCTAACCCTAACACTATCCTAAGGCTGATGCTAACCCTAACACTAACACTATCCTAGGCCTGGTGATAACCCTAACCCTAACCCTAACACTATTCTAGGGCTGATGCTAACCCTAACCCTAATAATATCCTAGGGCTGATGCTAAACCTAACCCTAACCCTAACACTATCCTAGGGCTGATGCTATCCCTAACCCTAACCCTAACACTATCCTAGGGCTGATGCTAACCCTAACCCTAACCCTAACACTATCCTAGGCCTGATGCTAACCCTAACCCTTACCCTAACGCTATGCTAGGGCTGATGCTAACCCTAACCCTAACCCTAACACTATTCTAGGGCTGATTCTAACCGTAAACCTAACACTATCCTAGGCCTGATGCTAACCCTAACCCTTACCCTAACACTATCCTAGGGCTGATGCTAAACCTAACCATAACCCTAACACTATCCTAGGGCTGATGCTAACCCTAACCCTAACACTAACACTATCCTAGGGCTGATGCTAACCCTAACCCTAACACTCTCCTAGGCCTGATGCTAACCCTAACCCTAACACTATCCTAGGGCTGATGGTAACCCTAACCCTAACCCTAACACTATCCTAGGCCTGATGCTAACCCTATCCCTAACCCTAACACTATCCTAGGGCTGATGCTAACCCTAACGCTAACCCTAACACTATCCTAGGGCTGATGCTAACCCTAACCCTAACACTAACACTATCCTAGGGCTGATGCTAACCCTAACCCTAACACTCTCCTAGGCCTGATGCTAACCCTAACCCTAACACTATCCTAGGGCTGATGTTAACACTAACCCTAACCCTAACACTATCCTAGGGCTGATGCTAACCCTAACCCTAACCCCAACACTATCCTAGGGCTGATGCTAACCCTAACCCTAACAATATCCTAGTCCTGATGATATCCCTAACCCTAAAGCTAACACTATCCTAGGGCTGATGCTAACCCTAACCCTAACCCTAACACTATCCTAGGGCTGATGCTAACCCTAACCCTAACTCTAACACTATCTTAGGGCTGAGGCTAACCCTAACCCTAACACTATCCTACGGCTGATGCTAACCCTAACCCTAACCCTAACACTATCCTAAGGCTGATGCTAACCCTAACACTAACACTATGCTAGGCCTGGTGCTAACCCTAACCCTAACCCTAACACTATCCTAGGGCTGATGCTAACCCTAACCCTAATACTATCCTAGGGCTGATGCTAACCCTAACCCTAACCCTAACACTATCCTAGGGCTGATGCTAACGCTAACCCTAACCCTAACACTATCCTAGGGCTGATGCTAACCCTAACCCTAACACTTACACTATCCTAGGGCTGATGCTAACCCTAACCCTAACCCTAACACTATCCTAGGGCTGATGTTAACCCTAACGCTAACACTCTCCTAGGGCTGATGCTAACCCTAACCCTAACACTATCCTAGGCCTGATGCTAACCCTAACCCTAACACTATCCTAGGGCTGATGCTAACCCTAACCCTAACCCTAACACTATCCTAGGCCTGATGCTAAACCTATCCCTAACCCTAACACTATCCTAGGGCTGATGCTAACCCTAACGCTAACCCTAACACTATCCTAGGGCTGATGCTAACCCTAACCCTAACACTAACACTATCCTAGGGTTGATGCTAACCCTAACCCTAACACTCTCCTAGGCCTGATGCTAACCCTAACCCTAACACTATCCTAGGGCTGATGTTAACACTAACCCTAACCCTAACACTATCCTAGGGCTGATGCTAACCCTAACCCTAACCCTAACACTATCCTACGGCTGATGCTAACCCTAACCCTAACCCTAACACTATCCTAAGGCTGATGCTAACCCTAACACTAACACTATCCTAGGCCTGGTGATAACCCTAACCCTAACCCTAACACTATTCTAGGGCTGATGCTAACCCTAACCCTAATAATATCCTAGGGCTGATGCTAAACCTAACCCTAACCCTAACACTATCCTAGGGCTGATGCTATCCCTAACCCTAACCCTAACACTATCCTAGGGCTGATGCTAACCCTAACCCTAACCCTAACACTATCCTAGGCCTGATGCTAACCCTAACCCTTACCCTAACGCTATACTAGGGCTGATGCTAACCCTAACCCTAACCCTAACACTATTCTAGGGCTGATTCTAACCGTAACCCTAACACTATCCTAGGCCTGATGCTAACCCTAACCCTTACCCTAACACTATCCTAGGGCTGATGCTAAACCTAACCATAACCCTAACACTATCCTAGGGCTGATGCTAACCCTAACCCTAACACTAACACTATCCTAGGGCTGATGCTAACCCTAACCCTAACACTCTCCTAGGCCTGATGCTAACCCTAACCCTAACACTATCCTAGGGCTGATGGTAACCCTAACCCTAACCCTAACACTATCCTAGGCCTGATGCTAACCCTATCCCTAACCCTAACACTATCCTAGGGCTGATGCCAACCCTAACCCTAACCCTAACACTATCCTAGGGCTGATGCTAACCCTAACCCTAACACTAACACTATCCTAGGGCTGATGCTAACCCTAACCCTAACACTCTCCTAGGCCTGATGCTAACCCTAACCCTAACACTATCCTAGGGCTGATGTTAACACTAACCCTAACTCTAACACTATCCTAGGGCTGATGCTAACCCTAACCCTAACCCCAACACTATCCTAGGGCTGATGCTAACCCTAACCCTAACAATATCCTAGTCCTGATGATATCCCTAACCCTAAAGCTAACACTATCCTAGGGCTGATGCTAACCCTAACCCTAACCCTAACACTATCCTAGGGCTGATGCTAACCCTAACCCTAACTCTAACACTATCTTAGGGCTGAGGCTAACCCTAACCCTAACACTATCCTACGGCTGATGCTAACCCTAACCCTAACCCTAACACTATCCTAAGGCTGATGCTAACCCTAACACTAACACTATGCTAGGCCTGGTGCTAACCCTAACCCTAACCCTAACACTATCCTAGGGCTGATGCTAACCCTAACCCTAATACTATCCTAGGGCTGATGCTAACCCTAACCCTAACCCTAACACTATCCTAGGGCTGATGCTAACGCTAACCCTAACCCTAACACTATCCTAGGGCTGATGCTAACCCTAACCCTAACACTATCCTCAGCCTGATGCTAACCCTAACCCTAACACTTACACTATCCTAGGGCTGATGCTAACCCTAACCCTAACCCTAACACTATCCTAGGTCTGATGCTAACCCTAAACCTAACAGTATCCTAGGGCTGATGCTAACCCTAACCCTAACCCTAACACTATCCTAGGGCTGATGTTAACCCTAACCCTAACACTCTCCTAGGGCTGATGCTAACCCTAACCCTAACGCCAACACTCTCCTAGGGCTGATGCTAACCCTAACCCTAACACTATCCTAGGCCTGATGCTAACCCTAACCCTAACACTATCCTAGGGCTGATGCTAACCCTAACCATAACCCTAACACTATCCTAGGCCTGATGCTAACCCTATCCCTAACCCTAACACTATCCTAGGGCTGATGATAACCCTAACGCTAACCCTAACACTATCCTAGGGCTGATGCTAACCCTAACCCTAACACTAACACTATCCTAGGGCTGATGCTAACCCTAACCCTAACACTCTCCTAGGCCTGATGCTAACCCTAACCCTAACACTATCCTAGGGCTGATGTTAACACTAACCCTAACCCTAACACTATCCTAGGGCTGATGCTAACCCTAACCCTAACCCCAACACTATCCTAGGGCTGATGCTAACCCTAACCCTAACAATATCCTAGTCCTGATGATATCCCTAACCCTAAAGCTAACACTATCCTAGGGCTGATGCTAACCCTAACCCTAACCCTAACACTATCCTAGGGCTGATGCTAACCCTAACACTAACACTATCCTAGGGCTGATGCTAACCCTAACCCTAACCCTAACCCAAACACTATCCTAGGGCTGATGCTAACCCTAACCCTAACTCTAACACTATCCTAGGGCTGAGGCTAACCCTTACCCTAACACTATCCTACGGCTGATGCTAACCCTAACCCTAACCCTAACACTATCCTAAGGCTGATGCTAACCCTAACACTAACACTATCCTATGCCTGGTGCTAACCCTAACCCTAACCCTAACAGTATCCTACGGCTGATGCTAACCGTAACCCTAATAATATCCTAGGGTTGATGCTAACCCTAACCCTAACCCTAACACTATCCTAGGTCTGATGCTAACCCTAACCCTAACCCTAACACTATCCTAGGGCTGATGCTAACCCTAACCCTAACCCCAACACTATCCTAGGGCTGATGCTACCCCTAACCCTAACAATATCCTAGTCCTGATGATATCCCTAACCCTAAAGCTAACACTATCCCAGGGCTGATGCTAACCCTAACACTATCCTAGGGCTGATGCTAACCCTAACCCTAACACTATCCTAGGCCTGATGCTAACCCTAACCCTAACACTATCCTAGGGCTGGTGCTAACCCTAACCCTAACCCTAACACTATCGTAGGCCTGATGCTAACCCTATCCCTAACCCTAACACTCTCCTAGGGCTGAGGCTAACCCTAACCCTAACACAATCCTAGGGCTGATGCTAACCCTAACCCTAACCCAAACACTATCCTAGGGTTGATGGTAACCCTAACCCTAACACTATCCTAGGGCTGATGCTAACCCTAACCCTAACAGTATCCTAGGCCTGATGCTAACCCTAACCCTAACCCTAACACTATCCTAGGGCTGATGCTAACCCTAAACCTAACCCTAACACTATCCTAGAGCTGATGCTAACCCTAACCCTAACCCTACCCCTAACCCTAATACTATCCTAGGGCTGATGCTAACCCTAACGCTAACCCTAACACTATCCTAGGGCTGATGCTAACCCTAACCCTAACTCTAACACTATCCTAGGGCTGAGGCTAACCCTAACCCTAACACTATCCTACGGCTGATGCTAACCCAAACCATAACCCTAACACTATCCTAAGGCTGATGCTAACCCTAAGACTAACACTATCCTAGGCCTCGTGCTAACCCTAACCCTAACCCTAACACTATCCTAGGGCTGATGCTAACCCTAACCCTAACCCTAATACTATCCTAGTGCTGATGCTAACCCTAACACTAACCCTAACACTCTCCTAGGCATGATCCTAACCCTAACCCTAACACTATCCTAGGGCTGATGCTAACCCTAACCCTAACCCTAACACTATCCTAGGCCTGATGCTAACCCTATCCCTAACCCTAACACTATCCTAGGGCTGATGCTAACCCTAACCCTAATAATATCCTAGGGCTTATGCTAACCCTAACCCTAACCCTAACACTATCCTAGGGCTGATGCTAACCCTAACCCTAACCCTAACACTATCCTACGGCTGATGCTAACCCTAACCCTAACAATATCCTAGGCCTGATGATATCCATAACCCTAAACCTAACACTATCCTAGGGCTGATGCTAACCCTAACCCTAACCCTAACACTATCCTAGGGCTGATTCTAACTGTAACCCTAACACTATCCTAGGCCTGATGCTAACCCTAACCCTTACCCTAACACTATCCTAGGGCTGATGCTAAACCTAACCATAACCCTAACACTATCCTAGGGCTGATGCTAACCCTAACCCTAACCCTAACACTATCCTAGGGCGGATGCTAACCCTAACCCTAACCCTAACACTATCCTAGTGCTGATGCTAACCCTAACACTAACACTATCCTAGGGCTGATGCTAACCCTAACCCTAACCCTAAGACTATCCTAGGGCTGATGCTAACCCTAACCCTAACACTATCCTAGGACTGATGCTAACCCTAAGCCTAACCCTAACACTATCGTAGGGCTGATGCTAACCCTAACCCTAACACTATCCTAGGGCTGATGCTAACCTAACCCTAACCGTAACACTATCCTAGGGCTGATGCTAACCCTAACCCTAACACTATCCTAGGCCTGATGATAACCCTAACCCTAACCCTAACACCATCCTAGGGCTGATGCTAATTCTAACCCTAACACTATCCTAGGGCTGATGCTAACCCTAACCCTAACCCTAACACTATCCTAGGGCTGATGCTAACCCTAACCCTAACACTATCCTAGGCCTGATGCTAACCCTAACCCTAACCCTAACACTATCCTAGGGCTGATGCTAACCCTAACCCTAACCCTAACACTATCCTAGAGCTGATGCTAACCCTAACCCTAACCCTAACCCTAATACTATCCTAGGGCTGATGCTAACCCTAACCCTAACCCTAACACTATCCTAGGGCTGATGCTAACCCTAACCCTAACTCTAACACTATCCTAGGGCTGAGGCTAACCCTAACCCTAAAACTATCCTACGGCTGATGCTAACCCTAACCCTAACCCTAACACTATTCTAGGACTGATGCTAACCCTAACCCTAATAATATCCTAGGGCTGATGCTAAACCTAACCCTAACCCTAACACTATCCTAGGGCTGATGCTATCCCTAACCCTAACCCTAACATTATCCTAGGGCTGATGCTAACCCTAACCCTAAACCTAACACTATCCTAGGCCTGATGCTAACCCTAACCCTTACCCTAACACTATCCTAGGGCTGATGCTAACCCTAACCCTAACCCTAACACTATTCTAGGGCTGATTCTAACCGTAACTCTAACACTATCCTAGGCCTGATGCTAACCCTAACCCTTACCCTAACACTATCCTAGGGCTGATGCTAAACCTAACCATAACCCTAACACTATCCTAGGGCTGATGCTAACCCTAACCCTTACCCCAACACTATCCTAGGGCTGATGCTAACCCTAACCCTAACAATATCCTAGTCCTGATGATATCCCTAACCCTAAAGCTAACACTATCCTAGGGCTGATGCTAACCCTAACCCTAACCCTAACACTATCCTAGGGCTGATGCTAACCCTAACCCTAACCCTAACACTATCCTAGGGCTGATGCTAACCCTAACCCTAACACTATCCTAGGCCTGATGCTAACCCGAACCCTAACACTATCCTAGGGCTGGTGCTAACCCTAACCCTAACCCTAACACTATCCTAGGCCTGATGCTCACCCTATCCCTAACCCTAACACTCTCCTAGGGCTAAGGCTAACCCTAACCCTAACACAATCCTAGGGCTGATGATAACCCTAACCCTAACCCAAACACTATCCTAGGGTTGATGGTAACCCTAACCCTAACACTATTCTACGGCTGATGCTAACCCTAACCCTAACCCTAACACTATCCTAGGGCTGATGCTAACCCTAACCCTAACACTATCCTATGCCTGATGCTAACCCTAACCCTATCCCTAATACTATCCTAGGGCTGATGCTAACCCTAACCCTAACACTATCCTAGGCCTCATGCTAACCCTATCCCTAACCCTAACACTATCCTAGGGCTGATGCTAACCCTAACCCTAACCCTAACACTATCCTAGAGCTGATGCTAACCCTAACCCTAACCCTAACCCTATCCCTAATACTATCCTAGGGCTGATGCTAACGCTAACCCTAACCCTAACACTATCCTAGGGCTGATGCTAACCCTAACCCTAACTCTAACACTATCCTAGGGCTGAGGCTAACCCTAACACTAACACTATCCTACGGCTGATGCTAACCCTAACCCTAACCCTAACACTATCCTAGGGCTGATGCTAACCCTAATCCTAACCCTAACACTATCCTAGGGCTGATGCTAACCCTAACCCTAACACTATCCTAGGGCTGATGCTAACCCTAACCCTAACCCTAACACTATCCTAGGGCTGATTCTAACAGTAACCCTAACACTAACCTAGGCCTGATGCTAACCCTAACACTTACCCTAACACTATCCTAGGGCTGATGCTAAACCTAACCATAACCCTAACACTATCCTAGGGTTGATGCTTACCCTAACCCTAACCCTAACACTATCTTAGGGCTGATGCTAACCCTAACCCTAACACTATCCTAGGCCTGATGGTAACCCTAACCCTAATACTATCCTAGGGCTGATGCTAACCCTAACCCTAACCCTAAAACTATCCTAGGCCTGATGCTAACCCTATCCCTAACCCTAACACTCTCCTAGGGCTGAGGCTAACCCTAACCCTAACACTATCCTAGGGCTGATGCTAACCCTAACCCTAACCCAAACACTATCCTAGGGTTGATGCTAACCCTAACACTAACACTATCCTAGGGCTGATGCTAACCCTAACCCTAACCCTAACCCTAACCCTAATACTATCCTAGGGCTGATGCTAACCCTAACCCTAACCCTAACACTATCCTAGGGCTGATGCTAACCCTAACACTAACACTATCCTAGGGCTGATGCTAACCCTAACCCGAACCCTAACCCTAACACTATCCTAGGGCTGATGCTAACCCTAACCCTAACTCTAACACTATCCTAGGGCTGATGCTAATTCTAACCCTAACACTATCCTAGGGCTGATGCTAACCCTAACCCTAACCCTAACACTATCCTAGGGCTGATGCTAACCCTAACCCTAACACTATCCTAGGCCTGATGCTAACGCTAACCCTAACCCTAACACTATCCTAGGGCTGATGCTAACCCTAACCCTGACCCTAATACTATCCTAGAGCTGATGCTAACCCTAACCCTAACCCTAACCCTAATACTATCCTAGGGCTGATGCTAACCCTAACCCTAACACTAACACTATCCTAGGGCTGATGCTAACCCTAACCCTAACTCTAACACTATCCTAGGGCTGAGGCTAACCCTAACCCTAAAACTATCCTACGGCTGATGCTAACCCTAACTCTAACCCTAACACTATCCTAAGGCTGATGCTAACCCTAACACTAACACTACCCTAGGCCTGGTGATATCCCTAACCCTAACCCTAACACTATTCTAGGACTGATGCTAACCCTAACCCTAATAATATCCTAGGGCTGATGCTAAACCTAACCCTAACCCTAACACTATCCTCGGCTGATGCTATCCCTAACCCTAACCCTAACATTATCCTAGGGCTGATGCTAACCCTAACCCTAACCCTAACACTATCCTAGGCCTGATGCCAACCCTAACCCTTACCCTAACACTATCCTAGGGCTGATGCTAACCCTAACCCTAACCCTAACACTATTCTAGGGCTGATTCTATCCGTAACCCTAACACTATCCTAGGCCTGATGCTAACCCTAACCCTTACCATAACACTATCCTAGGGCTGATGCTAAACCTAACCATAACCCTAACACTATCCTAGGGCTGATGCTAACCCTAACCCTAACACTAACACTATCCTAGGGCTGATGCTAACCCTAACCCTAACACTCTCCTAGGCCTGATGCTAACCCAAACCCTAACACTATCCTAGGGCTGATGCTAACCCTAACCCTAACCCTAACACTATCCTAGGCCTGATGCTAACCCTATCCCTAACCCTAACACTATCCTAGGGCTGATGCTAACCCTAACGCTAACCCTAACACTATCCTAGGGCTGATGCTAACCCTAACCCTAACACTAACACTATCCTAGGGCTGATGCTAACCCTAACCCTAACACTCTCCTAGGCCTGACGCTAACCCTAACCCTAACACTATCCTAGGGCTGATGTTAACCCTAACCCTAACCCTAACACTATCCTAGGGCTGATGCTAACCCTAACCCTAACCCCAACACTATCCTAGGGCTGATGCTAACCCTAACCCTAACAATATCCTAGTCCTGATGATATCCCTAACCCTAAAGCTAACACTATCCTAGGGCTGATGCTAACCCTAACCCTAACCCTAACACTATCCTAGGGCTGATGCTAACCCTAACCCTAACACTATCCTAGGCCTGATGCTAACCCGAACCCTAACACTATCCTAGGGCTGGTGCTAACCCTAACCCTAACCCTAACACTATCCTAGGCCTGATGCTCACCCTATCCCTAACCCTAACACTCTCCTAGGGCTAAGGCTAACCCTAACCCTAACTCTAACACTATCCTAGGGCTGAGGCTAACCCTAACCCTAAAACTATCCTAGAGCTGATGCTAACCCTAACCCTAACCCTAACCCTAATACTATCCTAGGGCTGATGCTAACCCTAACCCTAACCCTAACACTATCCTAGGGCTGATGCTAACCCTAACCCTAACTCTAACACTATCCTAGGGCTGAGGCTAACCCTAACCCTAAAACTATCCTATGGCTGATGCTAACCCTAACCCTAACCCTAACACTATCCTAAGGCTGATGCTAACCCTAACACTAACACTATCCTAGGCCTGGTGATAACCCTAACCCTAACCCTAACACTATTCTAGGACTGATGCTAACCCTAACCCTAATAATATCCTAGGGCTGATGCTAAACCTAACCCTAACCCTAACACTATCCTAAGGCTGATGGTATCCCTAACCCTAACCCTAACATTATCCTAGGGCTGATGCTAACCCTAACCCTAACCCTAACACTATCCTAGGCCTGATGCTAACCCTAACCCTTACCCTAACACTATCCTAGGGCTGATGCTAACCCTAACCCTAACCCTAACACTATTCTAGGGCTGATTCTAACCGTAACCCTAACACTATCCTAGGCCTGATGCTAACCCTAACCCTTACCATAACACTATCCTAGGGCTGATGCTAACCCTATCCCTAACCCTAACACTATCCTAGGGCTGATGCTAACCCTAACGCTAACCCTAACACTATCCTAGGGCTGATGCTAACCCTAACCCTAACACTAACACTATCCTAGGGCTGATGCTAACCCTAACCCTAACACTCTCCTAGGCCTGACGCTAACCCTAACCCTAACACTATCCTAGGGCTGATGTTAACCCTAACCCTAACCCTAACACTATCCTAGGGCTGATGCTAACCCTAACCCTAACCCCAACACTATCCTAGGGCTGATGCTAACCCTAACCCTAACAATATCCTAGTCCTGATGATATCCCTAACCCTAAAGCTAACACTATCCTAGGGCTGATGCTAACCCTAACCCTAACCCTAACACTATCCTAGGGCTGATGCTAACCCTAACCCTAACACTATCCTAGGCCTGATGCTAACCCGAACCATAACACTATCCTAGGGCTGGTGCTAACCCTAACCCTAACCCTAACACTATCCTAGGCCTGATGCTCACCCTATCCCTAACCCTAACACTCTCCTAGGGCTAAGGCTAACCCTAACCCTAACTCTAACACTATCCTAGGGCTGAGGCTAACCCTAACCCTAAAACTATCCTAGAGCTGATGCTAACCCTAACCCTAACCCTAACCCTAATACTATCCTAGGGCTGATGCTAACCCTAACCCTAACCCTAACACTATCCCAGGGCTGATGCTAACCCTAACCCTAACTCTAACACTATCCTAGGGCTGAGGCTAACCCTAACCCTAAAACTATCCTATGGCTGATGCTAACCCTAACCCTAACCCTAACACTATCCTAAGGCTGATGCTAACCCTAACACTAACACTATCCTAGGCCTGGTGATAACCCTAACCCTAACCCTAACACTATTCTAGGACTGATGCTAACCCTAACCCTAATAATATCCTAGGGCTGATGCTAAACCTAACCCTAACCCTAACACTATCCTAAGGCTGATGCTATCCCTAACCCTAACCCTAACATTATCCTAGGGCTGATGCTAACCCTAACCCTAACCCTAACACTATCCTAGGCCTGATGCTAACCCTAACCCTTACCCTAACACTATCCTAGGGCTGATGCTAACCCTAACCCTAACCCTAACACTATTCTAGGGCTGATTCTAACCGTAACCCTAACACTATCCTAGGCCTGATGCTAACCCTAACCCTTACCATAACACTATCCTAGGGCTGATGCTAAACCTAACCATAACCCTAACACTATCCTAGGGCTGATGCTAACCCTAACCCTAACACTAACACTATCCTAGGGCTGATGCTAACCCTAACCCTAACACTCTCCTAGGCCTGATGCTAACCCTAAACCTAACACTATCCTAGGGCTGATGCTAACCCTAACCCTAACCCTAACACTATCCTAGGCCTGATGCTAACCCTATCCCTAACCCTAACACTATCCTAGGGCTGATGCTAACCCTAACGCTAACCCTAACACTATCCTAGGGCTGATGCTAACCCTAACCCTAACACTAACACTATCCTAGGGCTGATGCTAACCCTAACCCTAACACTCTCCTAGGCCTGACGCTAACCCTAACCCTAACACTATCCTAGGGCTGATGTTAACCCTAACCCTAACCCTAACACTATCCTAGGGCTGATGCTAACCCTAACCCTAACACCAACACTATCCTAGGGCTGATGCTACCCCTAACCCTAACAATATCCTAGTCCTGATGATATCCCTAACCCTAAAGCTAACACTATCCTAGGGCTGATGCTAACCCTAACCCTAACCCTAACACTATCCTAGGGCTGATGCTAACCCTAACCCTAACACTATCCTAGGCCTGATGCTAACCCGAACCCTAACACTATCCTAGGGCTGGTGCTAACCCTAACCCTAACCCTAACACTATCCTAGGCCTGATGCTCACCCTATCCCTAACCCTAACACTCTCCTAGGGCTAAGGCTAACCCTAACCCTAACACAATCCTAGGGCTGATGATAACCCTAACCCTAACCCAAACACTATCCTAGGGTTGATGGTAACCCTAACCCTAACACTATCCTACGGCTGATGCTAACCCTGACCCTAACCCTAACACTATCCTAGGGCTGATGCTAACCCTAACCCTAACACTATCCTATGCCTGATGCTAACCCTAACCCTAACCCTAACACTATCCTAGGGCTGATGCTAACCCTAACCCTAACACTATCCTAGGCCTGATGCTAACCCTATCCCTAACCCTAACACTATCCTAGGGCTGATGCTAACCCTAACCCTAACCCTAACACTATCCTAGAGCTGATGCTAACCCTAACCCTAACCCTAACCCTAACCCTAATACTATCCTACGGCTGATGCTAACCCTAACCCTAACCCTAACACTATCCTAGGGCTGATGCTAACCCTAACCCTAACTCTAACACTATCCTAGGGCTGAGGCTAACCCTAACCCTAACACTATCCTACGGCTGATGCTAACCCTAACCCTAACCCTAACACTATCCTAAGGCTGATGCTAACCCTAACACTAACACTATCCTAGGCCTGGTGCTAACCCTAACCCTAACCCTAACACTATCCTAGGGCTGATGCTAACCCTAACCCTAACCCTAATACTACCCTAGGGCTGATGCTAACCCTAACCCTAACCCTAACACTATCCTAGGTCTGATGCTAACCCTAACCCTAACCCTAACACTATCCTAGGGCTGATTCTTACCGTATCCCTAACACTATCCTAGGCCTGATGCTAACCGTAACCCTTACCCTAACACTATCCTAGGGCTGATGCTAACCCTAACCCTAACCCTAACACTATCCTAGGGCTGATTCTAACCGTAACCCTAACACTAACACTATCCTAGGGCTGATGCTAACCCTAACCCTAACACTCTCCTAGGCCTGATGCTAACCCTAAACCTAACACTATCCTAGGGCTGATGCTAACCCTAACCCTAACACTAACACTATCTTAGGCCTGATGCTAACCCTAACCCTAACCCTAACACTATCCTAGGGCTGATGCTAACCCTAACCCTAATAATATCCTAGGGCTGATGCTAACCCTAACCCTAACCCTAACACTATCTTAGGGCTGATGCTAACCCTAACCCTAACACTAACACTATCCTAGGCCTGATGCTAACCCTAACCCTAACCCTAACACTATCCTAGGGCTGATGCTAACCCTAACCCTAACAATATCCTAGGCCTGATGATATCCATAACCCTATACCTAACACTATCCTAGGGCTGATGCTAACCCTAACCCTAACCCTAACACTATCCTAGGGCTGATTCTAACCGTAACCCTAACACTATCCTAGGCCTGATGCTAACCCTAACCCTTACCCTAACACTATCCTAGGGCTGATGCTAAACCTAACAATAACCCTAACACTATCCTAGGGCTGATGCTAACCCTAACCCTAACCCTAACACTATCCTAGGGCTGATGCTAAACCTAACCCTAACCCTAACACTATCCTAGGCCTGATGCTAACCCTAAGCCTAACCCTAACACTATCCTAGGGCTGATGCTAACCCTAACCCTAACACTATCCTAGGGCTGATGCTAACCTAACCCTAACCCTAACACTATCCTAGGGCTGATGCTAACCCTAACCCTAACACTATCCTAGGCCTGATGATAACCCTAACCCTAACCCTATCACCATCCTAGGGCTGATGCTAACCCTAACCCTAACACTATCCTAGGGCTGATGCTAACCCTAACCCTAACCCTAACACTATCCTAGGGCTGATGGTAACCCTAACCCTAACACTATCCCAGGGCTGATGCTAACCCTAACCCTAACCCTAACACTATCCTAGAGCTGATGCTAACCCTAACCCTAACCCTAACCCTAACCCTAATACTATCCTAGGGCTGATGCTAACCCTAACCCTAACCCTAACACTATCCTAGGGCTGAAGCTAACCCTAACCCTAACTCTAACACTATCCTAGGGCTGAGGCTAACCCTAACCCTAACACTATCCTACGGCTGATGCTAACCCTAACCCTAACCCTAACACTATCCTAAGGCTGATGCTAACCCTAACACTAACACTATCCTAGGCCTGGTGCTAACCCTAACCCTAACCCTAACACTATTCTAGGGCTGATGCTAACCCTAACCCTAATAATATCCTAGGGCTGATGCTAACCCTAACCCTAACCCTAACACTATCCTAGGGCTGATGCTATCCCTAACCCTAACCCTAACACTATCCTAGGGCTGATGCTAAACCTAACCCTAACCCTAACACTATCCTAGGCCTGATGCTAACCCTAACCCTTACCCTAACACTATCCTAGGGCTGATGCTAACCCTAACCCTAACCCTAACACTATTCTAGGGCTGATTCTAACCGTAACCCTAACACTATCCTAGGCCTGATGCTAACCCTAACCCTTACCATAACACTATCCTAGGGCTGATGCTAAACCTAACCATAACCCTAACACTATCCTAGGGCTGATGCTAACCCTAACCCTAACCCTAACACTATCCTAGGGCTGATGCTAACCCTAACCCTAACACTATCCTAGGCCTGATGCTAACCATAACCCTAACACTATCCTAGGGCTGATGCTAACCCTAACCCTAACCCTAACACTATCCTAGGCCTGATGCTAACCCTATCCCTAACCGTAACACTATCCTAGGGCTGATGCTAACCCTAACGCTAACCCTAACACTATCCTTGAACTGATGCTAACCCTAACCCTAACCCTAACACTATCCTAGGCCTGATGATAACCCTAACCCTAACCCTGACACTATCCTAGGGTTTATGTTAACCCTAACCCTAACACTATCCTACGGCTGATGCTAATGCTAACCCTAACCCTAACACTATCCTAGGGCGGATGCTAACCCTAACCCTAACCCTAACACTATCCTAGGGCTGATGCTAACCCTAACACTAACACTCTCCTAGGGCTGATGCTAACCCTAACCCTAACCCTAACACTATCCTAGGGCTGATGCTAACCCTAACCCTAACTCTAACAGTCTCCTAGGGCTGAGGCTAACCCTAACCCTAACACTATCCTAGGCCTGATGCTAACCCTAACCCTAACACTATCCTAGGGCTGATGCTAACCCTAACCCTAACCCTAACACTATCCTAGGCCTGATGCTAACCCTATCCCCAACCCTAACACTCTCCTAGGGCTGAGGCTAACCCTAACCCTAACACTATCCTAGGGCTGATGCTAACCCTAACCCTAACCCTAACACTATCCTAGGGCTCATGCTAACCCTAACCCTAACACTATCCTAGGGCTGATGCTAACCATAACCCTAACCCGTACACTCTCCTAGGACTGATGCTAACCCTAACCCTAACACTATCCTAGGGCTGATGCTAACCCTAACCCTAACCCTAACACTATCCTAGGGCTGATGCTAACCCTAACCCTAACACTATCCTAGGGCTGATGCTAACCCTAACCCTAACCCTAACACTATCCTAGGCCTGATGTTAACCCTATCCCTAACACTAACACTCTCCTAGGGCTGAGGCTAACCCTAACCCTAACACTATCCTAGGGCTGATGCTAACCCTAACCCTAAAACTAACACTATCCTAGGGCTGATGCTAACCCTAACCCTAACACTAACCTAGGGCTGATGCTAACCCTAACCCTAACCCTAACACTATCCTAGGGCTGATGCTAACCCTAACCCTAACCCTAACACTATCCTAGGGTTGATGCTAACCCTAACCCTAACCCTAACACTATCCTAGAGCTGATGCTAACGCTAACCCTAACCCTAACCCTAACCCTAATACTATCCTAGGGCTGATGCTAACCCTAACCCTAACCCTAACACTATCCTAGGGCTGATGCTAACCCTAACACTAACACTATCCTAGGGCTGATGCTAACCCTAACCCTAACCCTAACACTATCCTAGGGCTGATGCTAACCCTAAAGCTAACTCTAACACTATCCTAGGGCTGAGGCTAACCCTAACCCTAACACTATCTTACGGCTGATGCTAACCCTAACCCTAACCCTAACGCTATCCTAAGGCTGATGCTAACCCTAACACTAACACTATCCTAAGCCTGGTGTTTTCCCTAAAGTTAACCCTAACACTATCCTAGGGCTGATGCTAACCCTAAACCTAATAATATCCTAGGGCTGATGCTAACCCTAACCCTAACCCTAACACTATCCTAGGGCTGATGCTAACCCTAACCCTAACCCTAACACTATCCTAGGGCTGATGCTAACCCTAACCATAAATCTAACACTATCCTAGGGCTGATGCTAACCCTAACCCTAACAATATCCTAGGCCTGATGATATCCCTAACCCTAAACCTAACACTATCCTAGGGCTGATGCTAACCCTAACCCTAACCCTAACACTATCCTAGGGCTGATTCTAACCGTAACCCTAACACTATCCTAGGCCTGATGCTAACCCTAACACTTACCCTAACACTATCCTAAGGCTGATGCTAAACCTAACCATAACCCTAACACTATCCTAGGGCTGATGGTAACCCTAACCCTAACAATAACACTATCCTAGGGCTGATGCTAACCCTAACCCTAACACTATCCTAGGCCTGATGCTAACCCTAACCGTAACACTATCCTAGGGCTGATGCTAACCCTCACCCTAACCCTAACACTATCCTAGGCCTGATGCTAACCCTATCCCTATCCCTAACACTCTCCTAGGGCTGAGGCTAACCCTAACCCTAACACTATCCTAGGGCTGACGCTAACCCTAACCCTAACCCAAACACTATCCTAGGGTTGATGCTAACCGTAACCCTAACCCTAACACTATCCTAGAGCGGATGCTAAAACTAACCCTAACCCTAACCCTAACCCTAATACTATCCTAGGGCTGATGCTAACCGTAACCCTAACCCTAACACTATCCTAGGGCTGATGCTAACCCTAACACTAACACTATCCTAGGGCTGATGCTAACCCAAACCCTAACCCTAACGCTGTCCTAGGGCTGATGCTAACCCTAACCCTAACTCTAACACTATCCTAGGGCTGACGCTTACCCTAACCCTAACACTATCCTAGGGCTGATGCTAACCCTAACCCTAACTCTAACACTATCCTAAGGCTGATGCTAACCCTAACACTAACACTATCCTAGGCCTGGTGCTAACCCTAACCCTAACCCTTACACTATTCTAGGGCTGGTGCTAACCCTAACCCTAATAATATCCTAGGGCTGATGCTAACCCTAACCCTAACCCTAACACTATCCTAGGGCTGATGCTAACCCTAACCGTAACCCTAACACTATCCTAGAGCTGATGCTAACCCTAACCCTAACAATATCCTAGGTCTGATGATATCCATAACCCTAAACCTAACACTATCCTAGGGCTGATGCTAACCCTAACCCTAACCCTAACACTATCCTATTGCTGATTCTAACCGTAACCCTAACACTATCCTAGGCCTGATGCTAACCCTAACCCTTACCCTAACACTATCCTAGGGCTGATGCTAAACCTAACCATATCCATAACACTATACTAGGGCTGATGCTAACCCTAACCCTAACCCTAACACTATCCTAGGGCTGATGCTAACCCTAACCCTAACACTATCCTAGGCCTGATGATAACCCTAACCCTAACCCTAACACCATCCTAGTGCTGATGCTAACCCTAACCCTAACACTATCCTAGGGCTGATGCTAACCGTAACCCTAACCCTAACACTATCCTAGGGCTGATGCTAACCCTAACCGTAACACTATCCTAGGCCTGATGCTAACCCTAACCCTAGCCCTAACACTATCCTAGGGCTGATGCTAACCCTAACCCTAACCCTAACACTATCCTAGAGCTGATGCTAACCCTAACCCTAACCCTAACCCTAACCCTAATACTATCCTGGGGCTGATGCTAACCCTAACCCTAACCCTAACACTATCCTAGGGCTGATGCTAACCCTAACCCTAACTCTAACACTATCCTAGGGCTGAGGCTAACCCTAACCCTAACACTATCCTACGACTGATGCTAACCCTAACCCTAACGCTAACACTATCCTAAGGCTGATGCTAACCCTAACACTAACACTATCCTAGGCCTGGTGCTAACCCTATCCCTAACCCTAACACTATTCTAGGGCTGATGCTAACCCTAACCCTAATAATATCCTAGGGCTGATGCTAACCCTAACCCTATCCCTAACACTATCTTAGGGCTGATGCTATCCCTAACCCTAACCCTAACACTATCCTAGGGCTGATGCTAACCCTAACCCTAACGCTAATACTATCCTAGGGCTGATGCTAACCCTAACCCTAACCCTAACACTATCCTAGGGCTGATGCTAACCCTAACCCTAACCCTAACACTATCCTAGGGCTGATTCTAACCGTAACCCTAACACTATCCTAGGGCTGATGCTAACCCTAACCCTAACCCTAACACTATCCTTGGACTGATGCTAACCCTATCCCTAACCCTAACACTCTCCTAGGGCTGAGGCTAACCCTAACCCTAACACTATCCTAGGGCTGATGCTAACCCTAACCCTAACCCAAACACTATCCTAGGGTTGATGCTAACCCTAACCCTAACACTATCCTAGGGCTGATGCTAACCCTAACCCTAACCCTAACACTATCCTTGGACTGATGCTAACCCTAACCCTAACACTATCCTGGGCCTGATGCTAACCCTAACCCTAACCGTAACACTATCCTAGGGCTGATGCTAACCGTAACCCTAACACTATCCTTGGGCTGATGCTAACCCTAACCCTAACCCTAACAATATCCTAGGGCAGATGCTAACCCTAAACCTAACCCTAACAATATACTTGGGCTGATGCTAACCCTAACCCTAACACTATCCTGGGCCTGATGCTAACCCTAACCCTAACCCTAACACTATCCTACGGCTGATGCTAACCCTAACCCTAACACTATCCTTGGGCTGATGCTAACCCTATCCCTAACCATAACAATATCCTATGGGAGATGCTAACCCTAACGCTAACCCTAACACTATCCTTGAACTGATGCTAACCCTAACCCTAACCCTAACACTATCCTAGGCCTGATGCTAACCCTAACCCTAACCCTAATACTCTCCTAGGGTTTATGTTAACCCTAACCCTAACACTATCCTAGGGCTGATGCTAACTCTAACCCTAACCCTAACATTATCCTAGGGCGGATGCTAACCCTAACCCTAACCCTAACACTATCCTAGGGCTGATGCTAACCCTAACACTAACACTATCCTAGGGCTGATGCTAACCCTAGCCCTAACCCTAACATTATCCTAGGGCTGATGCTAACCCTAACCCTAACTCTAACACTATCTTAGGGCTGAGGCTAACCCTAACCCTAACACTATCCTACGGCTGATGCTAACCCTAACCCTAACCCTAACACTATCCTAGGGCTGATGCTAACCCTAACCCTAACACTATCCTAGGGCTGATGCTAACCCTAACCCTAACCCTAACACTATCCTAGGGCTGATGCTAACCCTAACCCTAACACTATCCTAGGGCTGATGCTAACCCTAACCCTAACCCTAACACTATCCTAGGGCTGATGCTAACCCTAACCCTAACCCTAACACTATCCTAGGGCGGATGCTAACCCTAACCCTAACCCTAACACTATCCTAGGGCTGATGCTAACCCTAACACTAACACTATCCTAGGGCTGATGCTAACCCTAACCCTAACCCTAACACTATCCTAGGGCTGATGCTAACCCTAACACTAACACTATCCTAGGCCTGATGCTAACCCTAACCCTAACCCTAACACTATCCTAGGGCTGATGCTAACCCTAACCCTAACACTATCCTAGGGCTGATGCTAACCCTAACACTAACACTATCCTAGGGCTGATGCTAACCCTAACCCTAACCCTAACACTCTCCAAGGGCTGATGCTAACCCTAACCCTAACCATAACACTATCCTAGGGCTGATGCTAACCCTAACCCTAACTCTAACACTATCTTAGGGCTGAGGCTAACCCTAACCCTAACACTATCCTACGGCTGATGCTAACCCTAACCCTAACCCTAACACTATCCTAGGGCTGATGCTAACCCTAACCCTAACACTATCCTAGGCCTGATGCTAACCCTAACACTAACCCTAACACTATCCTAGGGCTGATGCTAACCCTAACCCTAACACTATCCTAGGGCTGATGCTAACCCTAACCCTAACCCTAACACTATCCTAGGGCTGATGCTAACCCTAACCCTAACACTATCCTAGGCCTGATGATAACCCTAACCCTAACCGTAACACTATCCTAGGGCTGATGCTAACCCTAACCCTAACACTATCCTAGGGCTGATGCTAACACTAACCCTAACCCTAACACTATCCTAAGTCTGATGCTAACCCTAGACCTCACACTATACTAGGCCTGATGATAACCATAACCCTAACCTTAACACTATCCTAGGGCTGATGCTAACCCTAACCCTAACCCTAACACTATCCTAGAGCTGATGCTAACCCTAACCCTAACACTATCCTAGGCCTGATGATACCCCTAACACTAACCCTGACACTATCCTAGGGCTGATGCTAACCCTAAACCTAACACTATCCTACGGCTGAAGCTAACCCTAACCCTAACCCTAACATTATCCTAGGCCTGATGCTAACCCTATCCCTAACCCTAACACTCTCCTAGGGCTGAGGCTAACCCTAACCCTAACACTATCCTAGGGCTGATGCTAACCCTAACCCTAACCCAAACACTATCCTAGGGTTGATGCTAACCCTAACCCTAACACTATCCTAGGGCTGATGCTAACCCTAACCCTAACCCTAACACTATCCTTGGACTGATGCTAACCCTAACCCTAACACTATCCTGGGCCTGATGCTAACCCTAACCCTAACGCTAACACTATCCTAGGGCTGATGCTAACCCTAACCCTAACACTATACTTGGGCTGATGCTAACCCTAACCCTAACCCTAACAATATCCTAGGGCAGATGCTAACCCTAACCCTAACCCTAACACTATCCTTGGGCTGATGCTAACCCTAACCCTAACACTATCCTGGGCCTGATGCCAACCCTAACCCTAACCCTAACACTATCCTAGGGCTGATGCTAACCCTAACCCTAACACTATCCTTGGGCTGATGCTAACCCTAACCCTAACCCTAACAATATCCTAGGGCAGATGCTAACCCTAACGCTAACCCTAACACTATCCTTGAACTGATGCTAACCCTAACCCTAACCCTAACACTATCCTAGGCCTGATGATAACCCTAACCCTAACCCTAACACTATCCTAGGGTTTATGTTAACCCTAACCCTAACACTATCCTAGGGCTGATGCTAACCCTAACCCTAACACTAACACTATCCTAGGGCGGATGCTAACCCTAACCCTAACCCTAACACTATCCTAGGGCTGATGCTAACCCTAACACTAACACTATCCTAGGGCTGATGCTAACCCTAACCCTAACCCTAACATTATCCTAGGGCTGATGCTAACCCTAACCCTAACTCTAACACTATCTTAGGGCTGAGGCTAACCCTAACCCTAACACTATCCTAGGGCTGATGCTAACCCTAACCCTAACCCTAACACTATCCTAGGGCTGATGCTAACCCTAACCCTAACCCTAACACTATCCTAGGGCGGATGCTAACCCTAACCCTAACCCTAACATTATCCTAGGGCTGATGCTAACCCTAACAATAACACTATCCTAGGGCTGATGCTAACCCTAACCCTAACCCTAACACTATCCTAGGGCTGATGCTAACCCTAACCCTAACTCTAACACTATCTTAGGGCTGAGGCTAACCCTAACCCTAACACTATCCTACGGCTGATGCTAACCCTAACCCTAACCCTAACACTATCCTAGGGCTGATGCTAACCCTAACCCTAACACTATCCTAGGCCTGATGCTAACCCTAAGCCTAACCCTAACACTATCATAGGGCTGATGCTAACCCTAACCCTAACACTATCCTAGGGCTGATGCTAACCTAACCCTAACCCTAACACTATCCTAGGGCTGATGCTAACCCTAACCCTAACACTATCCTAGGCCTGATGATAACCCTAACCCTAACCCTAACACCATCCTAGGGCTTATGCTCATCCTAAGCCTAACACTATCCTAATGCTGATGCTAACCCTAACCCTAACCCTAACACTATCCTCGGGCAGATGCTATCCCTAACCCTAACACTATCCTAGGCCTGACGCTAACCCTAACCCTAACCCTAACACTATCCTAGGGCTGATGCTAACCCTAACACTAACACTATCCTAGGCCTGATGATAACACTAACCCTAACCCTAACACCATCCTAGTGCTGATGCTAACCCTAACCCTAACACTATCCTAGGGCTGATGCTAACCCTAACCCTAACCCTAACACTATCCTAGGGCTGATGCTAACCCTAACCCTAACACTATCCTAGGGCTGATGCTAACCCTAACCCTAACCCTAACACTATCCTAGGGCTGATGCTAACCCTAACCCTAACCCTAACACTATCCTAGGGCTGATGCTAACCCTAACCCTAACCCTAACACTATCCTAGGGCTGAGGCTAACCCTAACCCTAACACTATCCTACGGCTGATGCTAACCCTAACCCTAACCCTAACACTATCCTAAGGCTGATGCTAACCCTAACA
Source organism: Lemur catta (assembly GCF_020740605.2). Taxonomy (NCBI): domain Eukaryota; kingdom Metazoa; phylum Chordata; class Mammalia; order Primates; family Lemuridae; genus Lemur; species Lemur catta. The sequence goes on along the minus strand of NC_059147.1, from coordinate 1,404,436 downwards.
CTAACACTATCCTAGGCCTGGTGCTAACCCTATCCCTAACCCTAACACTATTCTAGGGCTGATGCTAACCCTAACCCTAATAATATGCTAGGGCTGATGCTAACCCTAACCCTATCCCTAACACTATCTTAGGGCTGATGCTATCCCTAACCCTAACCCTAACACTATCCTAGGGCTGATGCTAACCCTAACCCTAACCCAAACACTATCCTAGGGTTGATGCTAACCCTAACCCTAACACTATCCTAGGGCTGATGCTAACCCTAACCCTAATCCTAACACTATACTTGGACTGATGCTAACCCTAACCCTAACACTATCCTGGGCCTGATGCTAACCCTAACCCTAACCCTACCACTATCCTAGGGCTGATGCTAACCCTAACCCTAACACTATCCTTGGGCTGATGCTAACCCTAACCCTAACCCTAACAATATCCTAGGGCAGATGCTAACCCTAAACCTAACCCTAACACTATACTTGGGCTGATGCTAACCCTAACCCTAACACTATCCTGGGCCTGATGCTAACCCTAACCCTAACCCTAACACTATCCTAGGGCTGATGCTAACCCTAACCCTAACCCTAACGCTAACCCTAACACTATCCTTGAACTGATGCTAACCCTAACCCTAACCCTAACACTATCCTAGGCCTGATGCTAACCCTAACCCTAACCCTAACACTCTCCTAGGGTTTATGTTAACCCTAACCCTAACACTATCCTAGGGCTGATGCTAACTCTAACCCTAACCCTAACACTATCCTAGGGCTGATGCTAACCCTAACCCTAACCCTAACACTATCCTAGGGCGGATGCTAACCCTAACCCTAACCCTAACACTATCCTAGGGCTGATGCTAACCCTAACACTAACACTATCCTAGGGCTGATGCTAACCCTAACCCTAACCCTAACAATATCCTAGGGCAGATGCTAACCCTAACCCTAACCCTAACACTATACTTGGGCTGATGCTAACCCTAACCCTAACCCTAACAATATCCTAGGGCAGATGCTAACCCTAACCCTAACCCTAACACTATCCTTGGGCTGATGCTAACCCTAACCCTAACACTATCCTGGGCCTGATGCCAACCCTAACCCTAACCCTAACACTATCCTAGGGCTGATGCTAACCCTAACCCTAACACTATCCTTGGGCTGATGCTAACCCTAACCCTAACCCTAACAATATCCTAGGGCAGATGCTAACCCTAACGCTAACCCTAACACTATCCTTGAACTGATGCTAACCCTAACCCTAACCCTAACACTATCCTAGGCCTGATGATAACCCTAACCCTAACCCTAACACTATCCTAGGGTTTATGTTAACCCTAACCCTAACACTATCCTAGGGCTGATGCTAACCCTAACCCTAACACTAACACTATCCTAGGGCGGATGCTAACCCTAACCCTAACCCTAACACTATCCTAGGGCTGATGCTAACCCTAACACTAACACTATCCTAGGGCTGATGCTAACCCTAACCCTAACCCTAACATTATCCTAGGGCTGATGCTAACCCTAACCCTAACTCTAACACTATCTTAGGGCTGAGGCTAACCCTAACCCTAACACTATCCTAGGGCTGATGCTAACCCTAACCCTAACCCTAACACTATCCTAGGGCTGATGCTAACCCTAACCCTAACCCTAACACCATCCTAGGGCTTATGCTCATCCTAAGCCTAACACTATCCTAATGCTGATGCTAACCCTAACCCTAACCCTAACACTATCCTCGGGCAGATGCTATCCCTAACCCTAACACTATCCTAGGCCTGACGCTAACCCTAACCCTAACCCTAACACTATCCTAGGGCTGATGCTAACCCTAACACTAACACTATCCTAGGCCTGATGATAACACTAACCCTAACCCTAACACCATCCTAGTGCTGATGCTAACCCTAACCCTAACACTATCCTAGGGCTGATGCTAACCCTAACCCTAACCCTAACACTATCCTAGGGCTGATGCTAACCCTAACCCTAACACTATCCTAGGGCTGATGCTAACCCTAACCCTAACCCTAACACTATCCTAGGGCTGATGCTAACCCTAACCCTAACCCTAACACTATCCTAGGGCTGATGCTAACCCTAACCCTAACCCTAACACTATCCTAGGGCTGAGGCTAACCCTAACCCTAACACTATCCTACGGCTGATGCTAACCCTAACCCTAACCCTAACACTATCCTAAGGCTGATGCTAACCCTAACACTAACACTATCCTAGGCCTGGTGCTAACCCTATCCCTAACCCTAACACTATTCTAGGGCTGATGCTAACCCTAACCCTAATAATATGCTAGGGCTGATGCTAACCCTAACCCTATCCCTAACACTATCTTAGGGCTGATGCTATCCCTAACCCTAACCCTAACACTATCCTAGGGCTGATGCTAACCCTAACCCTAACCCAAACACTATCCTAGGGTTGATGCTAACCCTAACCCTAACACTATCCTAGGGCTGATGCTAACCCTAACCCTAATCCTAACACTATACTTGGACTGATGCTAACCCTAACCCTAACACTATCCTGGGCCTGATGCTAACCCTAACCCTAACCCTACCACTATCCTAGGGCTGATGCTAACCCTAACCCTAACACTATCCTTGGGCTGATGCTAACCCTAACCCTAACCCTAACAATATCCTAGGGCAGATGCTAACCCTAAACCTAACCCTAACACTATACTTGGGCTGATGCTAACCCTAACCCTAACACTATCCTGGGCCTGATGCTAACCCTAACCCTAACCCTAACACTATCCTAGGGCTGATGCTAACCCTAACCCTAACCCTAACGCTAACCCTAACACTATCCTTGAACTGATGCTAACCCTAACCCTAACCCTAACACTATCCTAGGCCTGATGCTAACCCTAACCCTAACCCTAACACTCTCCTAGGGTTTATGTTAACCCTAACCCTAACACTATCCTAGGGCTGATGCTAACTCTAACCCTAACCCTAACACTATCCTAGGGCTGATGCTAACCCTAACCCTAACCCTAACACTATCCTAGGGCGGATGCTAACCCTAACCCTAACCCTAACACTATCCTAGGGCTGATGCTAACCCTAACACTAACACTATCCTAGGGCTGATGCTAACCCTAACCCTAACCCTAACAATATCCTAGGGCAGATGCTAACCCTAACCCTAACCCTAACACTATACTTGGGCTGATGCTAACCCTAACCCTAACCCTAACAATATCCTAGGGCAGATGCTAACCCTAACCCTAACCCTAACACTATCCTTGGGCTGATGCTAACCCTAACCCTAACACTATCCTGGGCCTGATGCCAACCCTAACCCTAACCCTAACACTATCCTAGGGCTGATGCTAACCCTAACCCTAACACTATCCTTGGGCTGATGCTAACCCTAACCCTAACCCTAACAATATCCTAGGGCAGATGCTAACCCTAACGCTAACCCTAACACTATCCTTGAACTGATGCTAACCCTAACCCTAACCCTAACACTATCCTAGGCCTGATGATAACCCTAACCCTAACCCTAACACTATCCTAGGGTTTATGTTAACCCTAACCCTAACACTATCCTAGGGCTGATGCTAACCCTAACCCTAACACTAACACTATCCTAGGGCGGATGCTAACCCTAACCCTAACCCTAACACTATCCTAGGGCTGATGCTAACCCTAACACTAACACTATCCTAGGGCTGATGCTAACCCTAACCCTAACCCTAACATTATCCTAGGGCTGATGCTAACCCTAACCCTAACTCTAACACTATCTTAGGGCTGAGGCTAACCCTAACCCTAACACTATCCTAGGGCTGATGCTAACCCTAACCCTAACCCTAACACTATCCTAGGGCTGATGCTAACCCTAACCCTAACCCTAACACTATCCTAGGGCGGATGCTAACCCTAACCCTAACCCTAACATTATCCTAGGGCTGATGCTAACCCTAACAATAACACTATCCTAGGGCTGATGCTAACCCTAACCCTAACCCAAACACTATCCTAGGGCTGATGCTAACCCTAACCCTAACTCTAACACTATCTTAGGGCAGAGGCTAACCCTAACCCTAACACTATCCTACGGCTGATGCTAACCCTAACCCTAACCCTAACACTATCCTAGGGCTGATGCTAACCCTAACCCTAACACTATCCTAGGCCTGATGCTAACCCTAAGCCTAACCCTAACACTATCGTAGGGCTGATGCTAACCCTAACCCTAACACTATCCTAGGGCTGATGCTAACCTAACCCTAACCCTAACACTATCCTAGGGCTGATGCTAACCCAAACCCTAACACTATCCTAGGCCTGATGATAACCCTAACCCTAACCCTAACACCATCCTAGGGCTTATGCTCATCCTAAGCCTAACACTATCCTAATGCTGATGCTAACCCTAACCCTAACCCTAACACTATCCTCGGGCTAATGCTAACCCTAACCCTAACACTATCCTAGGGCTGATGCTAACCCTAACCCTAACACTAACACTATCCTAGGGCTGATGCTAACCCTAACCCTAACACTATCCTAGGCCTGATGATAACCCTAACCCTAACCGTAACACTATCCTAGGGCTGATGCTAACCCTAACCCTAACACTATCCTAGGGCTGATGCTAACCCTAACCCTAACCCTAACACTATCCTAAGTCTGATGCTAACCCTAGACCTCACACTATACTAGGCCTGATGATAACCATAACCCTAACCTTAACACTATCCTAGGGCTGATGCTAACCCTAACCCTAACCCTAACACTATCCTAGAGCTGATGCTAACCCTAACCCTAACACTATCCTAGGCCTGATGATAACCCTAACACTAACCCTGACACTATCCTAGGGCTGATGCTAACCCTAAACCTAACACTATCCTAGGGCTGAAGCTAACCCTAACCCTAACCCTAACACTATCCTAGGGCTGATGCTAACCCTAACACTAACACTATCCTAGGGCTGATGCTAACCCTAACCCTACCCCTAACACTATCCTAGGGCTGATGCTAACCCTAACCCTAACGCTAACACTATCCTAGGGCTGAGGCTAACCTTAACCATAACACTATCCTACGGCTGATGCTAACCCTAACCCTAACCCTAACACTATCCTAAGGCTGATGGTAACCCTAACACTAACACTATCCTAAGCCTGGTGCTAACCCTAACTCTAACCCTAACACTATCCTAGGGTTGATGCTAACCCTAACCCTAATAATATCCTAGGGCTGATGCTAACACTAACCCTAACCCGAACACTATCCTAGGGCTGATGCTAACCCTAACCCTAACCCTAACACTATCCTAGGGCTGATGCTAACCCTAACCCTAACACTATCCTAGGCCTGATGATAACCCTAACCCTAACCCTAACACTATCCTAGGGCTGATGCTAACCCTAACCCTAACACTATCCTAGGCCTGATGCTAACCCTAACCCTAACCCTAACACTATCCTAGGGCTGATGCTAACCCTAACCCTAACCCTAAAACTATCCTAGGGCGGATGCTAACCCTAACCCTAACCCTAACACTATCCTAGGGCTGATGCTAACCCTAACACTAACACTATCCTAGGGCTGATGCTAACCCTAACCCTAACCCTAACACTATCCTAGGGCTGATGCTAACCCTAACCCTAACACTATACGAGGGCTGATACTAACCCTAACCCTAACACTAACACTATCCTAGGGCTGATGCTAACCCTAACCCTAACACTATCATAGGCCTGATGATAACCCTAACCCTAACCCTAACACTATCCTACGGCTGATGCTAACCCTAATCTTAACACTATCCTAGGCCTGATCCTAACCCTAACCCTAACCCTAACACTATCCTAGGGCTGATGCTAACCCTAACCCTAACACTACCCTAGGGCTGATGCTAACCCTAACCCTAACCCTAACACTATCCTAGGGCTGATGCTAACCCTAACCCTAACACTATCCTAGGCCTGATGCTAACCCTAACCCTAACCCTAACACTATCCTAGTGCTGATGCTAACCCTAACCCTAACCCTACCACTATCTTGGGCCTGATGCTAACCCTAACCCTAAGACTAACACCATCCTAGGGCTGATGCTAACCCTAACCCAAACACTATCCTAGGGCTGATGCTAACCCTAACCCTAACCCTAACACTATCCTAGGGCTGATGCTAACCCTAACCCTAACCCTAACACTATCCTAGAGCTGATGCTAACCCTAACCCTAACCCTCACCCTAACCCTAATACTATCCTGGGGCTGATGCTAACCCTAACCCTAACCCTAACACTATCCTAGGGCTGATGCTAACCCTAACCCTAACCCTAACACTATCCTAGAGCTGATGCTAACCCTAACCCTAACCCTCACCCTAACCCTAATACTATCCTGGGGCTGATGCTAACCCTAACCCTAACCCTAACACTATCCTAGGGCTGATGCTAACCCTAACCCTAACTCTAACACTATCCTAGGGCTGAGGCTAACCCTAACCCTAACACTATCCTACGGCTGATGCTAACCCTAACCCTAACCCTAACACTATCCTAAGGCTGATGCTAACCCTAACACTAACACTATCCTAGGCCTGGTGCTAACCCTATCCCTAACCCTAACACTATTCTAGGGCTGATGCTAACCCTAACCCTAATAATATGCTAGGGCTGATGCTAACCCTAACCCTATCCCTAACACTATCTTAGGGCTGATGCTATCCCTAACCCTAACCCTAACACTATCCTAGGGCTGATGCTAACCCTAACCCTAACCCAAACACTATCCTAGGGTTGATGCTAACCCTAACCCTAACACTATCCTAGGGCTGATGCTAACCCTAACCCTAATCCTAACACTATACTTGGACTGATGCTAACCCTAACCCTAACACTATCCTGGGCCTGATGCTAACCCTAACCCTAACCCTAACACTATCCTAGGGCTGATGCTAACCCTAACCCTAACACTATCCTTGGGCTGATGCTAACCCTAACCCTAACCCTAACAATATCCTAGGGCAGATGCTAACCCTAAACCTAACCCTAACACTATACTTGGGCTGATGCTAACCCTAACCCTAACACTATCCTGGGCCTGATGCTAACCCTAACCCTAACCCTAACACTATCCTAGGGCTGATGCTAACCCTAACCCTAACCCTAACGCTAACCCTAACACTATCCTTGAACTGATGCTAACCCTAACCCTAACCCTAACACTATCCTAGGCCTGATGCTAACCCTAACCCTAACCCTAACACTCTCCTAGGGTTTATGTTAACCCTAACCCTAACACTATCCTAGGGCTGATGCTAACTCTAACCCTAACCCTAACACTATCCTAGGGCTGATGCTAACCCTAACCCTAACCCTAACACTATCCTAGGGCGGATGCTAACCCTAACCCTAACCCTAACACTATCCTAGGGCTGATGCTAACCCTAACACTAACACTATCCTAGGGCTGATGCTAACCCTAACCCTAACCCTAACACTATCCTAGGGCGGATGCTAACCCTAACCCTAACCCTAACACTATCCTAGGGCTGATGCTAAACCTAACACTAACACTATCCTAGGCCTGATGCTAACCCTTACCCTAACCCTAACACTATCCTAGGGCTGATGCTAACCCTAACCCTAACACTATCCTAGGGCTGATGCTAACCCTAACACTAACACTATCCTAGGGCTGATGCTAACCCTAACCCTAACCCTAACACTCTCCAAGTGCTGATGCTAACCCTAACCCTAAACCTAACACTATCCTAGGGCTGATGCTAACCCTAACCCTAACTCTAACACTATCTTAGGGCTGAGGCTAACCCTAACCCTAACACTATCCTACGGCTGATGCTAACCCTAACCCTAACCCTAACACTATCCTAGGGCTGATGCTAACCCTAACCCTAACACTATCCTAGGCCTGATGCTAACCCTAACCCTAACCCTAACACTATCCTAGGGCTAATGCTAACCCTAACCCTAACACTATCCTAGGGCTGATGCTAACCCTAACCCTAACCCTAACACTATCCTAGGGCTGATGCTAACCCTAACCCTAACACTATCCTAGGCCTGATGATAACCCTAACCCTAACCCTAACACTATCCTAGGGCTAATGCTAACCCTAACCCTAACACTATCCTAGGGCTGATGCTAACCCTAACCCTAACACTATCCTAGGGCTGATGCTAACCCTAACACTAACACTATCCTAGGGCTGATGCTAACCCTAACCCTAACCCTAACACTCTCCAAGTGCTGATGCTAACCCTAACCCTAAACCTAACACTATCCTAGGGCTGATGCTAACCCTAACCCTAACTCTAACACTATCTTAGGGCTGAGGCTAACCCTAACCCTAACACTATCCTACGGCTGATGCTAACCCTAACCCTAACCCTAACACTATCCTAGGGCTGATGCTAACCCTAACCCTAACACTATCCTAGGCCTGATGCTAACCCTAACCCTAACCCTAACACTATCCTAGGGCTAATGCTAACCCTAACCCTAACACTATCCTAGGGCTGATGCTAACCCTAGCCCTAACCCTAACACTATCCTAGGGCTGATGCTAACCCTAACCCTAACACTATCCTAGGCCTGATGATAACCCTAACCCTAACCCTAACACTATCCTAGGGCTAATGCTAACCCTAACCCTAACACTATCCTAGGGCTGATGCTAACCCTAACCCTAACCCTAACACTATCCTAGGGCTGATGCTAACCCTAACCCTAACACTATCCTAGGCCTGATGATAACCCTAACCCTAACCGTAACACTATCCTAGGGCTGATGCTAACCCTAACCCTAACACTATCCTAGGGCTGATGCTAACCCTAACCCTAACCCTAACACTATCCTAAGTCTGATGCTAACCCTAGACCTCACACTATACTAGGCCTGATGATAACCATAACCCTAACCTTAACACTATCCTAGGGCTGATGCTAACCCTAACCCTAACCCTAACACTATCCTAGAGCTGATGCTAACCCTAACCCTAACACTATCCTAGGCCTGATGATAACCCTAACACTAACCCTGACACTATCCTAGGGCTGATGCTAACCCTAAACCTAACACTATCCTAGGGCTGAAGCTAACCCTAACCCTAACCCTAACACTATCCTAGGGCTGATGCTAACCCTAACACTAACACTATCCTAGGGCTGATGCTAACCCTAACCCTACCCCTAACACTATCCTAGGGCTGATGCTAACCCTAACCCTAACGCTAACACTATCCTAGGGCTGAGGCTAACCTTAACCCTAACACTATCCTACGGCTGATGCTAACCCTAACCCTAACCCTAACACTATCCTAAGGCTGATGGTAACCCTAACACTAACACTATCCTAAGCCTGGTGCTAACCCTAACTCTAACCCTAACACTATCCTAGGGTTGATGCTAACCCTAACCCTAATAATATCCTAGGGCTGATGCTAACACTAACCCTAACCCGAACACTATCCTAGGGCTGATGCTAACCCTAACCCTAACCCTAACACTATCCTAGGGCTGATGCTAACCCTAACCCTAACACTATCCTAGGCCTGATGATAACCCTAACCCTAACCCTAACACTATCCTAGGGCTGATGCTAACCCTAACCCTAACACTATCCTAGGCCTGATGCTAACCCTAACCCTAACCCTAACACTATCCTAGGGCTGATGCTAACCCTAACCCTAACCCTAAAACTATCCTAGGGCTGATGCTAACCCTAACCCTAACCCTAACACTATCCTAGGGCTGATGCTAACCCTAACACTAACACTATCCTAGGGCTGATGCTAACCCTAACCCTAACCCTAACACTATCCTAGGGCTGATGCTAACCCTAACCCTAACACTATACGAGGGCTGATACTAACCCTAACCCTAACACTAACACTATCCTAGGGCTGATGCTAACCCTAACCCTAACACTATCATAGGCCTGATGATAACCCTAACCCTAACCCTAACACTATCCTACGGCTGATGCTAACCCTAATCTTAACACTATCCTAGGCCTGATCCTAACCCTAACCCTAACCCTAACACTATCCTAGGGCTGATGCTAACCCTAACCCTAACACTACCCTAGGGCTGATGCTAACCCTAACCCTAACCCTAACACTATCCTAGGGCTGATGCTAACCCTAACCCTAACACTATCCTAGGCCTGATGCTAACCCTAACCCTAACCCTAACACTATCCTAGTGCTGATGCTAACCCTAACCCTAACCCTACCACTATCTTGGGCCTGATGCTAACCCTAACCCTAAGACTAACACCATCCTAGGGCTGATGCTAACCCTAACCCAAACACTATCCTAGGGCTGATGCTAACCCTAACCCTAACCCTAACACTATCCTAGGGCTGATGCTAACCCTAACCCTAACCCTAACACTATTCTAGAGCTGATGCTAACCCTAACCCTAACCCTCACCCTAACCCTAATACTATCCTGGGGCTGATGCTAACCCTAACCCTAACCCTAACACTATCCTATGGCTGATGCTAACCCTAACCCTAACTCTAACACTATCCTAGGGCTGAGGCTAACCCTAACCCTAACACTATCCTACGGCTGATGCTAACCCTAACCCTAACCCTAACACTATCCTAAGGCTGATGCTAACCCTAACACTAACACTATCCTAGGCCTGGTGCTAACCCTATCCCTAACCCTAACACTATTCTAGGGCTGATGCTAAGCCTAACCCTAATAATATGCTAGGGCTGATGCTAACCCTAACCCTATCCCTAACACTATCTTAGGGCTGATGCTATCCCTAACCCTAACCCTAACACTATCCTAGGGCTGATGCTAACCCTAACCCTAACCCAAACACTATCCTAGGGTTGATGCTAACCCTAACCCTAACACTATCCTAGGGCTGATGCTAACCCTAACCCTAATCCTAACACTATACTTGGACTGATGCTAACCCTAACCCTAACACTATCCTGGGCCTGATGCTAACCCTAACCCTAACCCTAACACTATCCTAGGGCTGATGCTAACCCTAACCCTAACACTATCCTTGGGCTGATGCTAACCCTAACCCTAACCCTAACAATATCCTAGGGCAGATGCTAACCCTAAACCTAACCCTAACACTATACTTGGGCTGATGCTAACCCTAACCCTAACACTATCCTGGGCCTGATGCTAACCCTAACCCTAACCCTAACACTATCCTAGGGCTGATGCTAACCCTAACCCTAACCCTAACGCTAACCCTAACACTATCCTTGAACTGATGCTAACCCTAACCCTAACCCTAACACTATCCTAGGCCTGATGCTAACCCTAACCCTAACCCTAACACTCTCCTAGGGTTTATGTTAACCCTAACCCTAACACTATCCTAGGGCTGATGCTAACTCTAACCCTAACCCTAACACTATCCTAGGGCTGATGCTAACCCTAACCCTAACCCTAACACTATCCTAGGGCGGATGCTAACACTAACCCTAACACTATCCTAGGGCTGATGCTAACCCTAACACTAACACTATCCTAGGGCTGATGCTAACCCTAACCCTAACCCTAACACTATCCTAGGGCGGATGCTAACCCTAACCCTAACCCTAACACTATCCTAGGGCTGATGCTAACCCTAACACTAACACTATCCTAGGCCTGATGCTAACCCTTACCCTAACCCTAACACTATCCTAGGGCTGATGCTAACCCTAACCCTAACACTATCCTAGGGCTGATGCTAACCCTAACACTAACACTATCCTAGGGCTGATGCTAACCCTAACCCTAACCCTAACACTCTCCAAGTGCTGATGCTAACCCTAACCCTAAACCTAACACTATCCTAGGGCTGATGCTAACCCTAACCCTAACTCTAACACTATCTTAGGGCTGAGGCTAACCCTAACCCTAACACTATCCTACGGCTGATGCTAACCCTAACCCTAACCCTAACACTATCCTAGGGCTGATGCTAACCCTAACCCTAACACTATCCTAGGCCTGATGCTAACCCTAACCCTAACCCTAACACTATCCTAGGGCTAATGCTAACCCTAACCCTAACACTATCCTAGGGCTGATGCTAACCCTAACCCTAACCCTAACACTATCCTAGGGCTGATGCTAACCCTAACCCTAACACTATCCTAGGCCTGATGATAACCCTAACCCTAACCCTAACACTATCCTAGGGCTAATGCTAACCCTAACCCTAACACTATCCTAGGGCTGATGCTAACCCTAACCCTAACACTATCCTAGGGCTGATGCTAACCCTAACACTAACACTATCCTAGGGCTGATGCTAACCCTAACCCTAACCCTAACACTCTCCAAGTGCTGATGCTAACCCTAACCCTAAACCTAACACTATCCTAGGGCTGATGCTAACCCTAACCCTAACTCTAACACTATCTTAGGGCTGAGGCTAACCCTAACCCTAACACTATCCTACGGCTGATGCTAACCCTAACCCTAACCCTAACACTATCCTAGGGCTGATGCTAACCCTAACCCTAACACTATCCTAGGCCTGATGCTAACCCTAACCCTAACCCTAACACTATCCTAGGCCTAATGCTAACCCTAACCCTAACACTATCCTAGGGCTGATGCTAACCCTAGCCCTAACCCTAACACTATCCTAGGGCTGATGCTAACCCTAACCCTAACACTATCCTAGGCCTGATGATAACCCTAACCCTAACCCTAACACTATCCTAGGGCTAATGCTAACCCTAACCCTAACACTATCCTAGGGCTGATGCTAACCCTAACCCTAACCCTAACACTATCCTAGGGCTGATGCTAACCCTAACCCTAACACTATCCTAGGCCTGATGATAACCCTAACCCTAACCGTAACACTATCCTAGGGCTGATGCTAACCCTAACCCTAACACTATCCTAGGGCTGATGCTAACCCTAACCCTAACCCTAACACTATCCTAAGTCTGATGCTAACCCTAGACCTCACACTATACTAGGCCTGATGATAACCATAACCCTAACCTTAACACTATCCTAGGGCTGATGCTAACCCTAACCCTAACCCTAACACTATCCTAGAGCTGATGCTAACCCTAACCCTAACACTATCCTAGGCCTGATTATAACCCTAACACTAACCCTGACACTATCCTAGGGCTGATGCTAACCCTAAACCTAACACTATCCTAGGGCTGAAGCTAACCCTAACCCTAACCCTAACACTATCCTAGTGCTGATGCTAACCCTAACACTAACACTATCCTAGGGCTGATGCTAACCCTAACCCTACCCCTAACACTATCCTAGGGCTGATGCTAACCCTAACCCTAACGCTAACACTATCCTAGGGCTGAGGCTAACCTTAACCCTAACACTATCCTACGGCTGATGCTAACCCTAACCCTAACCCTAACACTATCCTAAGGCTGATGGTAACCCTAACACTAACACTATCCTAAGCCTGGTGCTAACCCTAACTCTAACCCTAACACTATCCTAGGGTTGATGCTAACCCTAACCCTAATAATATCCTAGGGCTGATGCTAACACTAACCCTAACCCGAACACTATCCTAGGGCTGATGCTAACCCTAACCCTAACCCTAACACTATCCTAGGGCTGATGCTAACCCTAACCCTAACACTATCCTAGGCCTGATGATAACCCTAACCCTAACCCTAACACTATCCTAGGGCTGATGCTAACCCTAACCCTAACACTATCCTAGGCCTGATGCTAACCCTAACCCTAACCCTAACACTATCCTAGGGCTGATGCTAACCCTAACCCTAACCCTAAAACTATCCTAGGGCGGATGCTAACCCTAACCCTAACCCTAACACTATCCTAGGGCTGATGCTAACCCTAACACTAACACTATCCTAGGGCTGATGCTAACCCTAACCCTAACCCTAACACTATCCTAGGGCTGATGCTAACCCTAACCCTAACACTATACGAGGGCTGATACTAACCCTAACCCTAACACTAACACTATCCTAGGGCTGATGCTAACCCTAACCCTAACACTATCATAGGCCTGATGATAACCCTAACCCTAACCCTAACACTATCCTACGGCTGATGCTAACCCTAATCTTAACACTATCCTAGGCCTGATCCTAACCCTAACCCTAACCCTAACACTATCCTAGGGCTGATGCTAACCCTAACCCTAACACTACCCTAGGGCTGATGCTAACCCTAACCCTAACCCTAACACTATCCTAGGGCTGATGCTAACCCTAACCCTAACACTATCCTAGGCCTGATGCTAACCCTAACCCTAACCCTAACACTATCCTAGTGCTGATGCTAACCCTAACCCTAACCCTACCACTATCTTGGGCCTGATGCTAACCCTAACCCTAAGACTAACACTATCCTAGGGCTGATGCTAACCCTAACCCAAACACTATCCTAGGGCTGATGCTAACCCTAACCCTAACCCTAACACTATCCTAGGGCTGATGCTAACCCTAACGCTAACCCTAACACTATCCTTGAACTAATGCTAACCCTAACCCTAACCCTAACACTATCCTAGGCCTGACGGTAACCCTAACCCTAACCCTAACACTATCCTAGGGTTTATGTTAACCCTAACACTAACACTATCCTTGGGCTGATGCTAACCCTAACCCTAACCCTAACACTATCCTAGGGCGGATGCTAACCCTAACCCTAACCCTAACACTATCCTAGGGCTGATGCTAACCATAACACTAACACTATCCTAGGGCTGATGCTAACCCTAACCCTAACCCTAACACTATCCTAGGGCTGATGCTAACCCTAACCCTAACCCTAACACTATCCTAGGGCTGATGCTAACCCTAACCCTAACTCTAACACTATCTTAGGGCTGATGCTAACCCTAACCCTTACCCTAACACTATGCTAGGGCGGATGCTCACCCTAACCCTAACCCTAACACTATCCTAGGGCTGATGCTAACCATAACACTCACAGTATCCTAGGGCTGATGGTAACCCTAACCTTAACCCTAACACTATCCTAGGGCTGATGCTAACCCTAACCTTAACCCTAACACTATCCTACGGCTGATGCTAACCCTAACCCTAAGCCTAACACTATCCTAGGCCTGATGCTAACCCTAACCCTAACCCTAACACTATCCTAGGGCTGATGCTAACCCTAACCCTAACACTATCCTAGGGCTGATGCTAACCCTAACCCTAACCCTAACACTATCCTAGGGCTGATACTAACCCTAACCCTAACAATATCCTAGGCCTGATGATAACCCTAACCCTAACCCTAACACTATCCTAGGGCTGATGCTAACCCTAACCCTAACACTATCCTACGCCTGATGCTAACCCTAACCCTAACCCTAACACTATCCTAGGGCTGATGCTAACCCTAACCCTAACGCTAACACTATCCTAGGGCAGATGCTAACCCTAACGCTAACCCTAACACTATCCTTGAACTGATGCTAACCCTAACCCTAACCCTAACACTATCCTAGGCCTGATGATAACCCTAACCCTAACCCTAACACTATCCTAGGGTTTATGTTAACCCTAACCCTAACACTATCCTAGCGATGATGCTACCCCTAACCCTAACCCTAACACTATCCTAGGGCGGATGCTAACCCTAACCGTAACCCTAACACTATCCTAGGGCTGATGCTAACCCTAACACTAACACTATCCTAGGGCTGATGCTAACCCTAACCCTAACCCTAACATTATCCTAGGGCGGATGCTAACCCTAACCCTAACCTAACACTATCCTAGGGCTGATGCTAACCCTAACACTAAAACTATCCTAGGCCTGATGCTAACCCTAACCCTAACCCTAACACTATCCTAGGGCTAATGCTAACCCTAACCCTAACACTATCCTAGGGCTGATGCTCACCCTAACACTAACACTATCCTAGGGCTGATGCTAACCCTAACCCTAACCCTAACACTCTCAAAGGGCTGATGCTAACCCTAACCCTAAGGCTAACTCTATCCTAGGGCTGATGCTAACCCTAACCCTAACTCTAACACTATCTAAGGGCTGAGGCTAACCCTAACACTAACAGTATCCTACGGCTGATGCTAACCCTAACCCTAACCCTAACACTATCCTAGGGCTGATGCTAACCCTAACCCTAACACTATCCTAGGCCTGATGCTAACCCTAACCCTAACCCTAACACTATCCTAGGGCTGATGCTAACCCTAACCCTAACACTATCCTAGGGCTGATGCTAACCCTAACCCTAACCCTAACACTATCCTAGGGCTGATGCTAACCCTAACCCTAACTCTAACACTATCTTAGGGCTGAGGCTAACCCTAACCCTAACACTATCCTACGGCTGATGCTAACCCGAACCCTAACCCTAACACTATCCTAGGGCTGATGCTAACCCTAACCATAACACTATCCTAGGCCTGATGCTAACCCTAACCCTAACCCTAACTCTATCCTAGGGTTGATGCTAACCCTAACCCTAACACTATCCTAGGGCTGATGCTAACCCTAACCCAAACCCTAACACTATCCTAGGGCTGATGCTAACCCTAACCCTAACACTATCCTAGGCCTGATGATAACCCTAACCCTAACCCAAACATTATCCTAGGGCGGATGCTAACCCTAACCCTAACACTATCCTAGGGCTGATGCTAACCCTAACCCTAACCCTAACACTATCCTAGGGCGGATGCTAACCCTAACCCTAACCCTAAGACTATCCTAGGGCTGATGCTAACCCTAACACTAACACTATCCTAGGGCTGATGCTAACCCTAACCCTAACCCAAACATTATCCTAGGGCGGATGCTAACCCTAACCCTAACCCTAACACTATCCTAGGGCTGATGCTAACCCTAACACTAACACTATCCTAGGCCTGATGCTAACCCTAACCCTAACCCTAACACTATCCTAGGGCTGATGCTAACCCTAACCCTAACACTATCCTAGGGCTGATGCTAACCCTTACACTAACACTATCCTAGGGCGGATGCTAACCCTAACCCTAACCCTAACACTATCCTAGGGCTGATGCTAACCCTAACACTAACACTATCCTAGGGCTGATGCTAACCCTAACCCTAACCCTAACATTATCCTAGGGCTGATGCTAACCCTAACCCTAACTCTAACACTATCTTAGGGCTGAGGCTAACCCTAACCCTAACACTATCCTACGGCTGATGTTAACCCTAACGCTAACCCTAACACTATCCTAGGGCTGATGCTAACCCTAACCCTACCACTATCCTAGGGCTGATGCTAACCCTAACCCTAACCCTAACATTATCCTAGGGCGTATGCTACCCCTAACCCTAACCTAACACTATCCTAGGGCTGATGCTAACCCTAACACTAAAACTATCCTAGGCCTGATGCTAACCCTAATCCTAACTCTAACACTATCTTAGGGCTGAGGCTAACCCTAACCCTAACCCTAACACTATCCTAGGGCTGATGCTAACCCTAAACCTAACCCTAACACTATCCTAGGGCTGATGCTAACCCTAACCCTAACTCTAACACTATCTTAGGGCTGAGGCTAACCCTAACCCTAACACTATCCTACGGCTGATGCTAACCCGAACCCTAACCCTAACACTATCCTAGGGCTGATGCTAACCCTAACCATAACACTATCCTAGGCCTGATGCTAACCCTAACCCTAACCCTAACTCTATCCTAGGTTTGATGCTAACCCTAACCCTAACACTATCCTAGGGCTGATGCTAACCCTAACCCAAACCCTAACACTATCCTAGGGCTGATGCTAACCCTAACCCTAACACTATCCTAGGCCTGATGATAACCCTAACACTAACCCTAACACTATCCTAGGGCTGATGCTAACCCTAACCCTAACACTATCCTAGGGCTGATGCTAACCCTAACCCTAACCCTAACACTATCCTAAGTCTGATGCTAACCCTAGCCCTCACACTATCCTAGGCCTGATGATAACCCTAACCCTAACCTTAACACTATCCTAGGGCTGAAGCTAACCCTAACCCTAACCCTAACACTATCCTAGAGCTGATGCTAACCCTAACCCTAACACTATCCTAGGCCTGATGCTAACCCTATCCCTAACCCTAACACTCTCCTAGGGCTGAGGCTAACCCTAACCCTAACACTATCCTAGGGCTGATGCTAACCCTAACCCTAACCCAAACACTATCCTAGGGTTGATGCTAACCCTAACCCTAACACTATCCTAGGGCTGATGCTAACCCTAACCCTAACCTTAACACTATCCTTGGGCTTATGCTAACCCTAACCCTAACACTATCCTGGGCCTGATGCTAACCCTAACCCTAACCCTAACACTATCATAGGGCTGATGCTAACCCTAACCCTAACACTATCCTTGGGTTGATGCTAACCCTAACCCTAACCCTAACACTATCCTAGGGAAGATGCTAACCCTAACGCTAACCCTAACACTATCCTTGAACTGATGCTAACCCTAACCCTAACCCTAACACTATCCTAGGCCTGATGATAACCCTAACCCTAACCCTAACACTATCCTAGGGTTTATGTTAACAGTAACCCTAACACTATCCTAGGGCTGATGCTAACCCTAACCCTAACCCTAACACTATCCTAGGGCGGATGCTAACCCTAACCCTAACCCTAACACTATCCTAGGGCTGATGCTAACGCTAACACTAACACTATCCTAGGGCTGATGCTAACCCTAACCCTAACCCAAACATTATCCTAGGGCGGATGCTAACCCTAACCATAACCCTAACACTATCCTAGGGCTGATGCTAACCCTAACACTAACACTATCCTAGGCCTCATGCTAACCCTAACCCTAACCCTAACACTATCCTAGGGCTGATGCTAACCCTAACCCTAACACTATCCTAGGGCTGATGCTAACCCTAACACTAACACTATCCTAGGGCTGATGCTAACCCTAACCCTAACCCTAACATTATCCTAGGGCTGATGCTAGCCCTAACCCTATCACTATCCTACGGCTGATGCTAACCCTAACCCTAACCCTAACACTATCCTAGGGCTGATGCTAACCCTAACCCTAACACTATCCTAGGGCTGATGCTAACCCTAACCCTAACCCTAACACTATCCTAGGGCTGATGCTAACCCTAACCCTATCACTATCCTAGGGCTTATGCTCACCCTAACCCTAAACCTAACACTATCCTAGGGGGGATGCTAACCCTAACCCTAACCCTAACACTATCCTAGGGCTGATGCTAACCCTAACACTAACACTATCCTAGGGCTGATGCTACCCCTAACCCTAACCCTAACACTCTCCAAGGGCTGATGCTAACCCTAACCCTAACCCTAACACTATCCTAGGGTTGATGCTAACCCTAACCCTAACACTATCCTAGGGCTGATGCTAACCCTAACCCTAACCCTAACACTATCTTAGGGCTGATGTTAACCCTAACCCTAACACTATCCTAGGGCTGATGCTAACCCTAAACCTAACCCTAACACTAACCTAGGGCTGATGCTAACCCTAACCCTAACACTATCCTAGGGCTGATGCTAACCCTAACCCTAACCCTAACACTATCCTAGGGCTGATGCTAACCCTAACCCTAACACTGTCCTAGGGCTGATGCTAACCCTAACCCTAACCCTAACACTATCCTAGGGCTGATGCTAACCCTAAGACTAACACTATCCTTGGGCTGATGCTAACCCTAACCCTAACCCTAACACTATCCTAGGGAAGATGCTAATCCTAACGCTAACCCTAACACTATCCTTGAACTGATGCTAACCCTAACCCTAACCCTAACACTATCCTAGGCCTGATGATAACCCTAACCCTAACCCTAACACTATCCTAGGATTTATGTTAACCCTAACCCTAACACTATCCTAGGGCTGATGCTAACCCTAACTCTAACCCTAACACTATCCTATGGCTAATGCTAACCCTAACCCTAACCCTAACACTATCCTAGGGCTGATGCTAACCCTAACACTAACACTATCCTAGGGTTGATGCTAACCCTAACCCTAACACTATCCTAGGGCTGATGCTAACCTTAACCCTAACCCTAACACTATCCTTGGGCTGATGCTAACCCTAACCCTAACACTATCCTGGGCCTGATGCTAACCCTAACCCTAACCCTAACACTATCATAGGGCCGATGCTAACCCTAACCCTAACACTATCCTTGGGTTGATGCTAACCCTAACCCTAACACTAACACTATCCTAGGGCAGATGCTAACCCTAACGCTAACCCTAACACTATCCTTGAACTGATGCTAACCCTAAGCCTAACCTTAACACTATCCTAGGCCTGATGATAACCCTAACCCTAACCCTAACACTATCCTAGGGTTTATGTTAACCCTAACCCTAACACTATCCTAGGGCTGATGCTAACCCTAACCCTAACCCTAACCCTATCCTAGGGCGGATGCTAACCCTAACCCTAACCCTAACACTATCCTAGGGCTGATGCTAACCCTAACACTAACACTATCCTAGGGATGATGCTACCCTAACCCTAACCCAAACATTATCCTAGGGCGGATGCTAACCCTAACCATAACCCTAACACTATCCTAGGGCTGATGCTAACCCTAACCCTAACCCTAACACTATCCTAGGGCTGATGCTAACCCTAACCCTAACACTATCCTAGGGCTGATGCTAACCCTAACACTAACACTATCCTAGGGAGGATGCTAACCCTAACCCTAACCCTAACACTATCCTAGGGCTGATGCTAACCCTAACCCTAACACTATCCTAGGGCTGATGCTAACCCTAACCCTAACCCTAACACTATCCTAGGGCTGATGCTAACCCTAACCCTAACACTATCCTAGGGCTGATGCTAACCCTAACCCTAACCCTAACACTATCCTAGGGCTGATGCTAAGCCTAACCCTATCACTATCCTAGGGCTGATGCTCACCCTAACCCTAAACCTAACACTATCCTAGGGGGGATGCTAACCCTAACCCTAACCCTAACACTATCCTAGGGCTGATTCTAACCCTAACACTAACACTATCCTAGGGCTGATGCTACCCCTAACCCTAACCCTAACACTCTCCAAGGGCTGATGCTAACCCTAACCCTAACCCTAACACTATCCTAGGGCTGATGCTAACCCTAACCCTAACACTATCCTAGGGCTGATGCTAACCCTAACCCTAACCCTAACACTATCTTAGGGCTGATGTTAACCCTAACCCTACACTATCCTAGGGCTGATGCTAACCCTAACCCTAACCTTAACACTAACCTAGGGCTGATGCTAACCCTAACCCTAACACTATCCTAGGGCTGATGCTAACCCTAACCCTAACCCTAACACTATCCTAGGGCTGATGCTAACCCTAACCCTAACACTGTCCTAGGGCTGATGCTAACCCTAACCCTAACCCTAACACTATCCTAGGGCTGATGCTAACCCTAAGACTAACACTATCCTTGGGCTGATGCTAACCCTAACCCTAACCCTAACACTATCCTAGGGAAGATGCTAATCCTAACGCTAACCCTAACACTATCCTTGAACTGATGCTAACCCTAACCCTAACCCTAACACTATCATAGGCCTGATGATAACCCTAACCCTAACCCTAACACTATCCTAGGATTTATGTTAACCCTAACCCTAACACTATCCTAGGGCTGATGCTAACCCTAACTCTAACCCTAACACTATCCTATGGCGGATGCTAACCCTAACCCTAACCCTAACACTATCCTAGGGCTGATGCTAACCCTAACACTAACACTATCCTAGGGTTGATGCTAACCCTAACCCTAACACTATCCTAGGGCTGATGCTAACCCTAACCCTAACCCTAACACTATCCTTGGGCTGATTCTAACCCTAACCCTAACACTATCCTGGGCCTGATGCTAACCCTAACCCTAACCCTAACACTATCATAGGGCTGATGCTAACCCTAACCCTAACACTATCCTTGGGTTGATGCTAACCCTAACCCTAACACTAACACTATCCTAGGGCAGATGCTAACCCTAACGGTAACCCTAACACTATCCTTGAACTGATGCTAACCCTAACCCTAACCCTAACACTATCCTAGGCCTGATGATAACCCTAACCCTAACCCTAACACTATCCTAGGATTTATGTTAACCCTAACCCTAACACTATCCTAGGGCTGATGCTGACCCTAACTCTAACCCTAACACTATCCTATGGCGGATGCTAACCCTAACCCTAACCCTAACACTATCCTAGGGCTGATGCTAACCCTAACACTAACACTATCCTAGGGTTGATGCTAACCCTAACCCTAACACTATCCTAGGGCTGATGCTAACCCTAACCCTAACCCTAACACTATCCTTGGGCTGATGCTAACCCTAACCCTAACACTATCCTTGGGTTGATGCTAACCCTAACCCTAACACTAACACTATCCTAGGGCAGATGCTAACCCTAACGCTAACCCTAACACTATCCTTGAACTGATGCTAACCCTAACCCTAACCCTAACACTATCCTAGGCCTGATGATAACCCTAACCCTAACCCTAACACTGTCCTAGGGTTTATGTTAACCCTAACCCTAACACTATCCTAGGGCTGATGCTAACCCTAACCCTAACCCTAACACTATCCTAGGGCGGATGCTAACCCTAACCCTAACCCTAACACTATCCTAGGGCTGATGCTAACCCTAACACTAACACTATCCTAGGGCTGATGCTACCCTAACCCTAACCCAAACATTATCCTAGGGCGGATGCTAACCCTAACCATAACCCTAACACTATCCTAGGGCTGATGCTAACCCTAACCTTAACCCTAACACTATCCTAGGGCTGATGCTAACCCTAACCCTAACACTATCCTAGGGCTGATGCTAACCCTAACACTAACACTATCCTAGGGCGGATGCTAACCCTAACCCTAACCCTAACACTATCCTAGGGCTGATGCTAACCCTAACACTAACACTATCCTAGGGCTGATGCTAACCCTAACCCTAACCCAAACACTATCCTAGGGTTGATGCTAACCCTAACCCTAACACTATCCTAGGGCTGATGCTAACCCTAACGCTAACCCTAACACTATCCTTGGGCTGATGCTAACCCTAACCCTAACACTATCCTGGGCCTGATGCTAACCCTAACCCTAACCCTACCACTATCATAGGGCTGATGCTAACCCTAACCCTAACACTATCCTTGGGTTGATGCTAACCCTAACCCTAACCCTAACACTATCCTAGGGCAGATGCTAACCCTAACGCTAACCATAACACTATCCTTGAACTGATGCTAACCCTAACCCTAACCCTAACACTATCCTAGGCCTGATGATAACCCTAACCCTAACCCTAACACTATCCTAGGGTTTATGTTAACCCTAACCCTAACACTATCCTAGGGCTGATGCTAACCCTAACCCTAACCCTAACACTATCCTAGGGCGGATGCTAACCCTAACCCTAACCCTAACACTATCCTAGGGCTGATGCTAACCCTAACACTAACACTATCCTAGGGCTGATGCTAACCCTAACCCTAACCCAAACATTATCCTAGGGCGGATGCTAACCCTAACCATAACCCTAACACTATCCTAGGGCTGATGCTAACCCTAACACTAACACTATCCTAGGCCTCATGCTAACCCTAACCCTAACCCTAACACTATCCTAGGGCTGATGCTAACCCTAACCCTAACACTATCCTAGGGCTGATGCTAACCCTAACACTAACACTATCCTAGGGCTGATGCTAACCCTAACCCTAACCCTAACATTATCCTAGGACTGATGCTAACCCTAACCCTATCACTATCCTACGGCTGATGCTAACCCTAACCCTAACCCTAACACTATCCTAGGGCTGATGCTAACCCTAACCCTAACACTATCCTAGGGCTGATGCTAACCCTAACCCTAACCCTAACACTATCCTAGGGCTGATGCTAACCCTAACCCTATCACTATCCTAGGGCTGATGCTCACCCTAACCCTAAACCTAACACTATCCTAGGGGGGATGCTAACCCTAACATTAACCCTAACACTATCCTAGGGCTGATGCTAACCCTAACCCTAACACTATCCTAGGGCTGATGCTAACCCTAACCCTAACCCTAACACTATCTTAGGGCTGATGTTAACCCTAACCCTAACACTATCCTAGGGCTGATGCTAACCCTAACCCTAACCCTAACACTAACCTAGGGCTGATGCTAAGCCTAACCCTAACCCTAACACTATCCTAGGGCTGATGCTAACCCTAACCCTAACCCTAACACTATCCTAGGGCTGATGCTAACCCTAACCCTAACACTGTCCTAGGGCTGATGCTAACCCTAACCCTAACCCTAACACTATCCTAGGGCTGATGCTAACCCTAAGACTAACACTATCCTTGGGCTGATGCTAACCCTAACCCTAACCCTAACACTATCCTAGGGAAGATGCTAATCCTAACGCTAACCCTAACACTATCCTTGAACTGATGCTAACCCTAACCCTAACCCTAACACTATCCTAGGCCTGATGATAACCCTAACCCTAACCCTAACACTATCCTAGGATTTATGTTAACCCTAACCCTAACACTATCCTAGGGCTGATGCTAACCCTAACTCTAACCCTAACACTATCCTATGGCGGATGCTAACCCTAACCCTAACCCTAACACTATCCTAGGGCTGATGCTAACCCTAACACTAACACTATCCTAGGGTTGATGCTAACCCTAACCCTAACACTATCCTAGGGCTGATGCTAACCCTAACCCTAACCCTAACACTATCCTTGGGCTGATGCTAACCCTAACCCTAACACTATCCTGGGCCTGATGCTAACCCTAACCCTAACCCTAACACTATCATAGGGCTGATGCTAACCCTAACCCTAACACTGTCCTTGGGTTGATGCTAACCCTAACCCTAACACTAACACTATCCTAGGGCAGATGCTAACCCTAACGCTAACCCTAACACTATCCTTGAACTGATGCTAACCCTAACCCTAACCCTAACACTATCCTAGGCCTGATGATAACCCTAACCCTAACCCTAACACTATCCTAGGGTTTATGTTAACCCTAACTCTAACACTATCCTAGGGCTGATGCTAACCCTAACCCTAACCCTAACACTATCCTAGGGCGGATGCTAACCCTAACCCTAACCCTAACACTATCCTAGGGCTGATGCTAACCCTAACACTAACACTATCCTAGGGCTGATGCTACCCTAACCCTAACCCAAACATTATCCTAGGGCGGATGCTAACCCTAACCATAACCCTAAAACTATCCTAGGGCTGATGCTAACCCTAACCCTAACCCTAACACTATCCTACGGCTGATGCTAACCCTAACCCTAACACTATCCTAGGGCTGATGCTAACCCTAACACTAACACTATCCTAGGGCGGATGCTAACCCTAACCCTAACACTATCCTAGGGCTGATGCTAACCCTAACCCTAACACTATCCTAGGGCTGATGCTAACCCTAACCCTAACCCTAACACTATCCTAGGGCTGATGATAACCCTAACCCTAACACTATCCTAGGGCTGATGCTAACCCTAACCCTAACCCTAACACTATCCTAGGGCTGATGCTAACCCTAACCCTATCACTATCCTAGGGCTGATGCTCACCCTAACCCTAAACCTAACACTATCCTAGGGGGGATGCTAACCCTAACCCTAACCCTAACACTATCCTAGGGCTGATGCTAACCCTAACACTAACACTATCCTAGGGCTGATGCTACCCCTAACCCTAACCCTAACACTCTCCAAGGGCTGATGCTAACCCTAACCCTAATCCTAACACTATCCTAGGGCTGATGCTAACCCTAACCCTAACACTATCCTAGGGCTGATGCTAACCCTAACCCTAACCCTAACACTATCTTAAGGCTGATATTAACCCTAACCCTAACACTATCCTAGGGCTGATGCTAACCCTAACCCTAACCCTAACACTAACCTAGGGCTGATGCTAACCCTAACCCTAACACTATCCTAGGGCTGATGCTAACCCTAACCCTAACCCTAACACTATCCTAGGGCTGATGCTAACCCTAACCCTAACACTGTCCTAGGGCTGATGCTAACCCTAACCCTAACCCTAACACTATCCTAGGGCTGATGCTAACCCTAAGACTAACACTATCCTTGGGCTGATGCTAACCCTAACCCTAACCCTAACACTATCCTAGGGAAGATGCTAATCCTAACGCTAACCCTAACACTATCCTTGAACTGATGCTAACCCTAACCCTAACCCTAACACTATCCTAGGCCTGATGATAACCCTAACCCTAACCCTAACACTATCCTAGGATTTATGTTAACCCTAACCCTAACACTATCCTAGGGCTGATGCTAACCCTAACTCTAACCCTAACACTATCCTATGGCGGATGCTAACCCTAACCCTAACCCTAACACTATCCTAGGGCTGATGCTAACCCTAACACTAACACTATCCTAGGGTTGATGCTAACCCTAACCCTAACACTATCCTAGGGCTGATGCTAACCCTAATCCTAACCCTAACACTATCCTTGGGCTGATGCTAACCCTAACCCTAACACTATCCTGGGCCTGATGCTAACCCTAACCCTAACCCTAACACTATCATAGGGCTGATGCTAACCCTAACCCTAACACTATCCTTGGGTTGATGCTAACCCTAACCCTAACACTAACACTATCCTAGGGCAGATGCTAACCCTAACGCTAACCCTAACACTATCCTTGAACTGATGCTAACCCTAACCCTAACCCTAACACCATCCTAGGCCTGATGATAACCCTAACCCTAACCCTAACACTATCCTAGGATTTATGTTAACCCTAACCCTAACACTATCCTAGGGCTGATGCTGACCATAACTCTAACCCTAACACTATCCTATGGCGGATGCTAACCCTAACCCTAACCCTAACACTATCCTAGGGCTGATGCTAACACTAACACTAACACTATCCTAGGGTTGATGCTAACCCTAACCCTAACACTATCCTAGGGCTGATGCTAACCCTAACCCTAACCCTAACACTATCCTTGGGCTGATGCTAACCCTTACCCTAACACTATCCTGGGCCTGATGCTAACCCTAACCCTAACCCTAACACTATCATAGGGCTGATGCTAACCCTAACCCTAACACTATCCTTGGGTTGATGCTAACCCTAACCCTAACCCTAACACTATCCTAGGGCAGATGCTAACCCTAACGCTAACCCTAACACTATCCTTGAACTGATGCTAACCCTAACCCTAACCCTAACACTATCCTAGGCCTGATGATAACCCTAACCCTAACCCTAACACTATCCTAGGGTTTATGTTAACCCTAACCCTAACACTATCCTAGGGCTGATGCTAACCCTAACCCTAACCCTAACACTATCCTAGGGCGGATGCTAACCCTAACCCTAACCCTAACACTATCCTAGGGCTGATGCTAACCCTAACACTAACACTATCCTAGGGCTGATGCTACCCTAACCCTAACCCAAACATTATCCTAGGGCGGATGCTAACCCTAACCATAACCCTAACACTATCCTAGGGCTGATGCTAACCCTAACCCTAACCCTAACACTATACTAGGGCTGATGCTAACCCTAACCCTAACACTATCCTAGGGCTGATGCTAACCCTAACACTAACACTATCCTAGGGCGGATGCTAACCCTAACCCTAACCCTAACACTATCCTAGGGCTGATGCTAACCCTAACACTAACACTATCCTAGGGCTGATGCTAACCCTAACCCTAACCCTAACATTATCCTAGGGCTGATGCTAACCCTAACCCTAACTCTAACACTATCTTAGGGCTGAGGCTAACCCTAACCCTAACACTATCCTAGGGCTGATGCTAACCCTAACCCTAACACTATCCTAGGGCTGATGCTAACCCTAACCCTAACCCTAAAACTATCCTAGGGCTGATGCTAACCCTAACCCTAACACTATCCTAGGGCTGATGCTCACCCTAACCCTAAACCTAACACTATCCTAGGGGGGATGCTAACCCTAACCCTAACCCTAACACTATCCTAGGGCTGATGCTAACCCTAACACTAACACTATCCTAGGGCTGATGCGACCCCTAACCCTAACCCTAACACTCTCCAAGGGCTGATGCTAACCCTAACCCTAACCCTAACACTATCCTAGGGCTGATGCTAACCCTAACCCTAACACTATCCTAGGGCTGATGCTAACCCTAACCCTAACCCTAACACTATCCTAGACCTGATGATAACCCTAACCCTAACCCTAACACTATCCTAGGATTTATGTTAACCCTAACCCTAACACTATCCTAGGGCTGATGCTAACCCTAACCCTAACCCTAACACTATCCTAGGGCGGATGCTAACGCTAACCCTAACCCTAACACTATCCTAGGGCTGATGCTAACCCTAACACTAACACTATCCTAGGGCTGATGCTAACCTTAACCCTAACCCTAACATTATCCTAGGGCGGATGCTAACCATAACCCTAAACCTAACACTATCCTAGGGCTGATGCTAACCCTAACACTAACACTATCCTAGGGCTGATGCTAACCCTAACCCTAACCCTAACACTATCCTAGGGCTGATGCTAACCCTAACCCTAACCCAAACACTATCCTAGGGTTGATGCTAACCCTAACCCTAACACTATCCTAGGGCTGATGCTAACCCTAACCCTAACCCTAACACTATCCTTGGGCTGATGCTAACCCTAACCCTAACACTATCCTAGGCCTGATGATAACCCTAACCCTAACCCTAACACTATCCTAGGGCTGATGCTAACCCTAACCCTAACACTATCCTAGGGCTGATGCTAACCCTAACCCTAACCCTAACACTATCCTAAGTCTGATGCTAACCCTAGCCCTCACACTATCCTAGGCCTGATGATAACCCTAACCCTAACCTTAACACTATCCTAGGGCTGATGCTAACCCTAACCCTAACCCTAACACTATCCTAGGGCTGATGCTAACCCTAACCCTAACCCAAACACTATCCTAGGGTTGATGCTAACCCTAACCCTAACACTATCCTGGGCCTGATGCTAACCCTAACCCTAACCCTAACACTATCATAGGGCTGATGCTAACCCTAACCCTAACACTATCCTTGGGTTGATGCTAACCCTAACCCTAACCCTAACACTATCCTAGGGCAGATGCTAACCCTAACGCTAACCCTAACACTATCCTTGAACTGATGCTAACCCTAACCCTAACCCTAACACTATCCTAGGCCTGATGATAACCCTAACCCTAACCCTAACACTATCCTAGGGTTTATGTTAACCCTAACCCTAACACTATCCTAGGGCTGATGCTAACCCTAACCCTAACCCTAACACTATCCTAGGGCGGATGCTAACCCTAACCCTAACCCTAACACTATCCTAGGGCTGATGCTAACCCTAACACTAACACTATCCTAGGGCTGATGCTAACCCTAACCCTAACCCAAACATTATCCTCGGGCGAATGCTAACCCTAACCATAACCCTACCACTATCCTAGGGCTGATGCTAACCCTAACACTAACACTATCCTAGGCCTCATGCTAACCCTAACCCTAACCCTAACACTATCCTAGGGCTGATGCTAACCCTAACCCTAACACTATCCTAGGGCTGATGCTAACCCTAACACTAACACTATCCTAGGGCTGATGCTACCCCTAACCCTAACCCTAACACTCTCCAAGGGCTGATGCTAACCCTAACCCTAACCCTAACACTATCCTAGGGCTGATGCTAACCCTAACCCTAACCCTATCACTATCCTAGGGCTGATGCTCACCCTAACCCTAAACCTAACACTATCCTAGGGGGGATGCTAACCCTAACCCTAACCCTAACACTATCCTAGGGCTGATGCTAACCCTAACACTAACACTATCCTATGGCTGATGCTACCCCTAACCCTAACCCTAACACTCTCCAAGGGCTGATGCTAACCCTAACCCTAACCCTAACACTATCCTAGGGCTGATGCTAACACTAACCCTAACACTATCCTAGGGCTGATGCTAACCCTAACCCTAACCCTAACACTATCTTAGGGCTGATGTTAACCCTAACCCTAACACTATCCTAGGGCTGATGCTAACCCTAACCCTAACCCTAACACTAACCTAGGGCTGATGCTAACCCTAACCCTAACACTATCCTAGGGCTGATGCTAACCCTAACCCTAACCCTAACACTATCCTAGGGCTGATGCTAACCCTAACCCTAACACTGTCCTAGGGCTGATGCTAACCCTAACCCTAACCCTAACACTATCCTAGGGCTGATGCTAACCCTAACACTAACACTATCCTAGGGCTGATGCTAACCCTAACCCTAACCCTAACACTATCCTAGGGCTGATGCTAACCCTAACCCTAACCCAAACACTATCCTAGGGTTGATGCTAACCCTAACCCTAACACTATCCTAGGGCTGATGCTAACCCTAACCCTAACCCTAACACTATCCTAGGGCTGATGCTAACCCTAACCCTAACCCAAACACTATCCTAGGGTTGATGCTAACCCTAACCCTAACACTATCCTGGGCCTGATGCTAACCCTAACCCTAACCCTAACACTATCATAGGGCTGATGCTAACCCTAACCCTAACACTATCCTTGGGTTGATGCTAACCCTAACCCTAACCCTAACACTATCCTAGGGCAGATGCTAACCCTAACGCTAACCCTAACACTATCCTTGAACTGATGCTAACCCTAACCCTAACCCTAACACTATCCTAGGCCTGATGCTAACCCTAACCCTAACCCTAACACTATCCTAGGGCGGATGCTAACCCTAACCCTAACCCTAACACTATCCTAGGGCTGATGCTAACCCTAACACTAACACTATCCTAGGGCTGATGCTAACCCTAACCCTAACCCAAACATTATCCTCGGGCGAATGCTAACCCTAACCATAACCCTACCACTATCCTAGGGCTGATGCTAACCCTAACACTAACACTATCCTAGGCCTCATGCTAACCCTAACCATAACCCTAACACTATCCTACGGCTGATGCTAACCCTAACCCTAACACTATCCTAGGGCTGATGCTAACCCTAACACTAACACTATCCTAGGGCTGATGCTACCCCTAACCCTAACCCTAACACTCTCCAAGGGCTGATGCTAACCCTAACACTAACCCTAACACTATCCTAGGGCTGATGCTAACCCTAACCCTAACACTATCCTAGGGCTGATGCTAACCCTAACCCTAACCCTAACACTATCTTAGGGCTGATGCTAACCCTAACCCTAACACTATCCTAGGGCTGATGCTAACCCTAACCCTAACCCTAACACTAACCTAGGGCTGATGCTAACCCTAACCCTAACACTATCCCAGGGCTGATGCTAACCCTAACCCTAACCCTAACACTATCCTAGGGCTGATGCTAACCCTAACCCTAACCCTATCACTATCCTAGGGCTGATGCTCACCCTAACCCTAAACCTAACACTATCCTAGGGGGGATGCTAACCCTAACCCTAACCCTAACACTATCCTAGGGCTGATGCTAACCCTAACACTAACACTATCCTAGGGCTGATGCTACCCCTAACCCTAACCCTAACACTCTCCAAGGGCTGATGCTAACCCTAACCCTAACCCTAACACTATCCTAGGGCTGATGCTAACCCTAACCCTAACACTATCCTAGGGCTGATGCTAACCCTAACCCTAACCCTAACACTATCTTAGGGCTGATGTTAACCCTAACCCTAACACTATCCTACGGCTGATGCTAACCCTAACCCTAACCCTAACACTAACCTAGGGCTGATGCTAACCCTAACCCTAACACTATCCTAGGGCTGATGCTAACCCTAACCCTAACCCTAACACTATCCTAGGGCTGATGCTAACCCTAACCCTAACACTGTCCTAGGGCTGATGCTAACACTAACCCTAACCCTAACACTATCCTAGGGCTGATGCTAACCCTAACACTAACACTATCCTAGTGCTGATGCTAACCCTAACCCTAACCCTAACACTATCCTAGGGCTGATGCTAACCCTAACCCTAACCCAAACACTATCCTAGGGTTGATGCTAACCCTAACCCTAACACTATCCTAGGGCTGATGCTAACCCTAACCCTAACCCTAACACTATCCTTGGGCTGATGCTAACCCTAACCCTAACACTATCCTGGGCCTGATGCTAACCCTAACCCTAACCCTAACAATATCATAGGGCTGATGCTAACCCTAACCCTAACACTATCCTTGGGCTGATGCTAACCCTAACCCTAACCCTAACACTATCCTAGGGCAGATGCTAATCCTAACGCTAACCCTAACACTATCCTTGAACTGATGCTAACCCTAACCCTAACCCTAACACTATCCTAGGCCTGATGATAACCCTAACCCTAACCCTAACACTATCCTAGGATTTATGTTAACCCTAACCCTAACAATATCCTAGGGCTGATGCTAACCCTAACTCTAACCCTAACACTATCCTATGGCGGATGCTAACCCTAACCCTAACCCTAACACTATCCTAGGGCTGATGCTAACCCTAACACTAACACTATCCTAGGGTTGATGCTAACCCTAACCCTAACACTATCCTAGGGCTGATGCTAACCCTAACCCTAACCCTAACACTATCCTTGGGCTGATGCTAACCCTAACCCTAACACTATCCTGGGCCTGATGCTAACCCTAACCCTAACACTATCCTTGGGTTGATGCTAACCCTAACCCTAACACTAACACTATCCTAGGGCAGATGCTAACCCTAACGCTAACCCTAACACTATCCTTGAACTGATGCTAACCCTAACCCTAACCCTAACACTATCCTAGGCCTGATGATAACCCTAACCCTAACCCTAACACTATCCTAGGGTTTATGTTAACCCTAACCCTAACACTATCCTAAGGCT
The DNA here is from genome assembly GCF_020740605.2 of Lemur catta. Classification (NCBI taxonomy): domain Eukaryota; kingdom Metazoa; phylum Chordata; class Mammalia; order Primates; family Lemuridae; genus Lemur; species Lemur catta. Next base: position 1,371,476 of record NC_059147.1, on the reverse strand, counting down.
GATGCTAACCCTAACCCTAACCCTAACACTATCCTAGGGCGGATGCTAACCCTAACCCTAACCCTAACACTATCCTAGGGCTGATGCTAACCCTAACACTAACACTATCCTAGGGCTGATGCTACCCTAACCCTAACCCAAACACTATCTTAGGGCGGATGCTAACACTAACCATAACCCTAACACTATCCTAGGGCTGATGCTAACCCTAACACTAACACTATCCTAGGCCTGATGCTAACCCTAACCCTAACCCTAACACTATCCTAGGGCTGATGCTAACCCTAACCCTAACACTATCCTAGGGCTGATGCTAACCCTAACACTAACACTATCCTAGGGCGGATGCTAACCCTAACCCTAACCCTAACACTATCCTAGGGCTGATGCTAACCCTAACCCTAACACTATCCTAGGGCTGATGCTAACCCTAACCCTAACCCTAACACTATCCTAGGGCTGATGATAACCCTAACCCTAACACTATCCTAGGGCTGATGCTAACCCTAACCCTAACCCTAACACTATCCTAGGGCTGATGCTAACCCTAACCCTATCACTATCCTAGGGCTGATGCTCACCCTAACCCTAAACCTAACACTATCCTAGGGGGGATGCTAACCCTAACCCTAACCCTAACACTATCCTAGGGCTGATGCTAACCCTAACACTAACACTATCCTAGGGCTGATGCTACCCCTAACCCTAACCCTAACACTCTCCAAGGGCTGATGCTAACCCTAACCCTAACCCTAACACTATCCTAGGGCTGATGCTAACCCTAACCCTAACACTATCCTAGGGCTGATGCTAACCCTAACCCTAACCCTAACACTATCTTAAGGCTGATATTAACCCTAACCCTAACACTATCCTAGGGCTGATGCTAACCCTAACCCTAACCCTAACACTAACCTAGGGCTGATGCTAACCCTAACCCTAACACTATCCTAGGGCTGATGCTAACCCTAACCCTAACCCTAACACTATCCTAGGGCTGATGCTAACCCTAACCCTAACACTGTCCTAGGGCTGATGCTAACCCTAACCCTAACCCTAACACTATCCTAGGGCTGATGCTAACCCTAAGACTAACACTATCCTTGGGCTGATGCTAACCCTAACCCTAACCCTAACACTATCCTAGGGAAGATGCTAATCCTAACGCTAACCCTAACACTATCCTTGAACTGATGCTAACCCTAACCCTAACCCTAACACTATCCTAGGCCTGATGATAACCCTAACCCTAACCCTAACACTATCCTAGGATTTATGTTAACCCTAACCCTAACACTATCCTAGGGCTGATGCTAACCCTAACTCTAACCCTAACACTATCCTATGGCGGATGCTAACCCTAACCCTAACCCTAACACTATCCTAGGGCTGATGCTAACCCTAACACTAACACTATCCTAGGGTTGATGCTAACCCTAACCCTAACACTATCCTAGGGCTGATGCTAACCCTAACCCTAACCCTAACACTATCCTTGGGCTGATGCTAACCCTAACCCTAACACTATCCTGGGCCTGATGCTAACCCTAACCCTAACCCTAACACTATCATAGGGCTGATGCTAACCCTAACCCTAACACTATCCTTGGGTTGATGCTAACCCTAACCCTAACACTAACACTATCCTAGGGCAGATGCTAACCCTAACGCTAACCCTAACACTATCCTTGAACTGATGCTAACCCTAACCCTAACCCTAACACTATCCTAGGCCTGATGATAACCCTAACCCTAACCCTAACACTATCCTAGGATTTATGTTAACCCTAACCCTAACACTATCCTAGGGCTGATGCTGACCCTAACTCTAACCCTAACACTATCCTATGGCGGATGCTAACCCTAACCCTAACCCTAACACTATCCTAGGGCTGATGCTAACACTAACACTAACACTATCCTAGGGTTGATGCTAACCCTAACCCTAACACTATCCTAGGGCTGATGCTAACCCTAACCCTAACCCTAACACTATCCTTGGGCTGATGCTAACCCTTACCCTAACACTATCCTGGGCCTGATGCTAACCCTAACCCTAACCCTAACACTATCATAGGGCTGATGCTAACCCTAACCCTAACACTATCCTTGGGTTGATGCTAACCCTAACCCTAACCCTAACACTATCCTAGGGCAGATGCTAACCCTAACGCTAACCCTAACACTATCCTCGAACTGATGCTAACCCTAACCCTAACCCTAACACTATCATAGGCCTGATGATAACCCTAACCCTAACCCTAACACTATCCTAGGGTTTATGTTAACCCTAACCCTAACACTATCCTAGGGCTGATGCTAACCCTAACCCTAACCCTAACACTATCCTAGGGCGGATGCTAACCCTAACCCTAACCCTAACACTATCCTAGGGCTGATGCTAACCCTAACACTAACACTATCCTAGGGCTGATGCTACCCTAACCCTAACCCAAACATTATCCTAGGGCGGATGCTAACCCTAACCATAACCCTAACACTATCCTAGGGCTGATGCTAACCCTAACCCTAACCCTAACACTATACTAGGGCTGATGCTAACCCTAACCCTAACACTATCCTAGGGCTGATGCTAACCCTAACACTAACACTATCCTAGGGCGGATGCTAACCCTAACCCTAACCCTAACACTATCCTAGGGCTGATGCTAACCCTAACACTAACACTATCCTAGGGCTGATGCTAACCCTAACCCTAACCCTAACATTATCCTAGGGCTGATGCTAACCCTAACCCTAACTCTAACACTATCTTAGGGCTGAGGCTAACCCTAACCCTAACACTGTCCTAGGGCTGATGCTAACCCTAACCCTAACACTATCCTAGGGCTGATGCTAACCCTAACCCTAACCCTAAAACTATCCTAGGGCTGATGCTAACCCTAACCCTAACACTATCCTAGGGCTGATGCTCACCCTAACCCTAAACCTAACACTATCCTAGGGGGGATGCTAACCCTAACCCTAACCCTAACACTATCCTAGGGCTGATGCTAACCCTAACACTAACACTATCCTAGGGCTGATGCGACCCCTAACCCTAACCCTAACACTCTCCAAGGGCTGATGCTAACCCTAACCCTAACCCTAACACTATCCTAGGGCTGATGCTAACCCTAACCCTAACACTATCCTAGGGCTGATGCTAACCCTAACCCTAACCCTAACACTATCCTAGACCTGATGATAACCCTAACCCTAACCCTAACACTATCCTAGGATTTATGTTAACCCTAACCCTAACACTATCCTAGGGCTGATGCTAACCCTAACCCTAACCCTAACACTATCCTAGGGCGGATGCTAACGCTAACCCTAACCCTAACACTATCCTAGGGCTGATGCTAACCCTAACACTAACACTATCCTAGGGCTGATGCTAACCTTAACCCTAACCCTAACATTATCCTAGGGCGGATGCTAACCATAACCCTAAACCTAACACTATCCTAGGGCTGATGCTAACCCTAACACTAACACTATCCTAGGGCTGATGCTAACCCTAACCCTAACCCTAACACTATCCTAGGGCTGATGCTAACCCTAACCCTAACCCAAACACTATCCTAGGGTTGATGCTAACCCTAACCCTAACACTATCCTAGGGCTGATGCTAACCCTAACCCTAACCCTAACACTATCCTTGGGCTGATGCTAACCCTAACCCTAACACTATCCTAGGCCTGATGATAACCCTAACCCTAACCCTAACACTATCCTAGGGCTGATGCTAACCCTAACCCTAACACTATCCTAGGGCTGATGCTAACCCTAACCCTAACCCTAACACTATCCTAAGTCTGATGCTAACCCTAGCCCTCACACTATCCTAGGCCTGATGATAACCCTAACCCTAACCTTAACACTATCCTAGGGCTGATGCTAACCCTAACCCTAACCCTAACACTATCCTAGGGCTGATGCTAACCCTAACCCTAACCCAAACACTATCCTAGGGTTGATGCTAACCCTAACCCTAACACTATCCTGGGCCTGATGCTAACCCTAACCCTAACCCTAACACTATCATAGGGCTGATGCTAACCCTAACCCTAACACTATCCTTGGGTTGATGCTAACCCTAACCCTAACCCTAACACTATCCTAGGGCAGATGCTAACCCTAACGCTAACCCTAACACTATCCTTGAACTGATGCTAACCCTAACCCTAACCCTAACACTATCCTAGGCCTGATGATAACCCTAACCCTAACCCTAACACTATCCTAGGGTTTATGTTAACCCTAACCCTAACACTATCCTAGGGCTGATGCTAACCCTAACCCTAACCCTAACACTATCCTAGGGCGGATGCTAACCCTAACCCTAACCCTAACACTATCCTAGGGCTGATGCTAACCCTAACACTAACACTATCCTAGGGCTGATGCTAACCCTAACCCTAACCCAAACATTATCCTCGGGCGAATGCTAACCCTAACCATAACCCTACCACTATCCTAGGGCTGATGCTAACCCTAACACTAACACTATCCTAGGCCTCATGCTAACCCTAACCCTAACCCTAACACTATCCTAGGGCTGATGCTAACCCTAACCCTAACACTATCCTAGGGCTGATGCTAACCCTAACACTAACACTATCCTAGGGCTGATGCTACCCCTAACCCTAACCCTAACACTCTCCAAGGGCTGATGCTAACCCTAACCCTAACCCTAACACTATCCTAGGGCTGATGCTAACCCTAACCCTAACCCTATCACTATCCTAGGGCTGATGCTCACCCTAACCCTAAACCTAACACTATCCTAGGGGGGATGCTAACCCTAACCCTAACCCTAACACTATCCTAGGGCTGATGCTAACCCTAACACTAACACTATCCTATGGCTGATGCTACCCCTAACCCTAACCCTAACACTCTCCAAGGGCTGATGCTAACCCTAACCCTAACCCTAACACTATCCTAGGGCTGATGCTAACACTAACCCTAACACTATCCTAGGGCTGATGCTAACCCTAACCCTAACCCTAACACTATCTTAGGGCTGATGTTAACCCTAACCCTAACACTATCCTAGGGCTGATGCTAACCCTAACCCTAACCCTAACACTAACCTAGGGCTGATGCTAACCCTAACCCTAACACTATCCTAGGGCTGATGCTAACCCTAACCCTAACCCTAACACTATCCTAGGGCTGATGCTAACCCTAACCCTAACACTGTCCTAGGGCTGATGCTAACCCTAACCCTAACCCTAACACTATCCTAGGGCTGATGCTAACCCTAACACTAACACTATCCTAGGGCTGATGCTAACCCTAACCCTAACCCTAACACTATCCTAGGGCTGATGCTAACCCTAACCCTAACCCAAACACTATCCTAGGGTTGATGCTAACCCTAACCCTAACACTATCCTAGGGCTGATGCTAACCCTAACCCTAACCCTAACACTATCCTAGGGCTGATGCTAACCCTAACCCTAACCCAAACACTATCCTAGGGTTGATGCTAACCCTAACCCTAACACTATCCTGGGCCTGATGCTAACCCTAACCCTAACCCTAACACTATCATAGGGCTGATGCTAACCCTAACCCTAACACTATCCTTGGGTTGATGCTAACCCTAACCCTAACCCTAACACTATCCTAGGGCAGATGCTAACCCTAACGCTCACCCTAACACTATCCTTGAACTGATGCTAACCCTAACCCTAACCCTAACACTATCCTAGGCCTGATGCTAACCCTAACCCTAACCCTAACACTATCCTAGGGCGGATGCTAACCCTAACCCTAACCCTAACACTATCCTAGGGCTGATGCTAACCCTAACACTAACACTATCCTAGGGCTGATGCTAACCCTAACCCTAACCCAAACATTATCCTCGGGCGAATGCTAACCCTAACCATAACCCTACCACTATCCTAGGGCTGATGCTAACCCTAACACTAACACTATCCTAGGCCTCATGCTAACCCTAACCCTAACCCTAACACTATCCTACGGCTGATGCTAACCCTAACCCTAACACTATCCTAGGGCTGATGCTAACCCTAACACTAACACTATCCTAGGGCTGATGCTACCCCTAACCCTAACCCTAACACTCTCCAAGGGCTGATGCTAACCCTAACACTAACCCTAACACTATCCTAGGGCTGATGCTAACCCTAACCCTAACACTATCCTAGGGCTGATGCTAACCCTAACCCTAACCCTAACACTATCTTAGGGCTGATGCTAACCCTAACCCTAACACTATCCTAGGGCTGATGCTAACCCTAACCCTAACCCTAACACTAACCTAGGGCTGATGCTAACCCTAACCCTAACACTATCCCAGGGCTGATGCTAACCCTAACCCTAACCCTAACACTATCCTAGGGCTGATGCTAACCCTAACCCTAACCCTATCACTATCCTAGGGCTGATGCTCACCCTAACCCTAAACCTAACACTATCCTAGGGGGGATGCTAACCCTAACCCTAACCCTAACACTATCCTAGGGCTGATGCTAACCCTAACACTAACACTATCCTAGGGCTGATGCTACCCCTAACCCTAACCCTAACACTCTCCAAGGGCTGATGCTAACCCTAACCCTAACCCTAACACTATCCTAGGGCTGATGCTAACCCTAACCCTAACACTATCCTAGGGCTGATGCTAACCCTAACCCTAACCCTAACACTATCTTAGGGCTGATGTTAACCCTAACCCTAACACTATCCTAGGGCTGATGCTAACCCTAACCCTAACCCTAACACTAACCTAGGGCTGATGCTAACCCTAACCCTAACACTATCCTAGGGCTGATGCTAACCCTAACCCTAACCCTAACACTATCCTAGGGCTGATGCTAACCCTAACCCTAACACTGTCCTAGGGCTGATGCTAACACTAACCCTAACCCTAACACTATCCTAGGGCTGATGCTAACCCTAACACTAACACTATCCTAGTGCTGATGCTAACCCTAACCCTAACCCTAACACTATCCTAGGGCTGATGCTAACCCTAACCCTAACCCAAACACTATCCTAGGGTTGATGCTAACCCTAACCCTAACACTATCCTAGGGCTGATGCTAACCCTAACCCTAATCCTAACACTATCCTTGGGCTGATGCTAACCCTAACCCTAACACTATCCTGGGCCTGATGCTAACCCTAACCCTAACCCTAACAATATCATAGGGCTGATGCTAACCCTAACCCTAACACTATCCTTGGGCTGATGCTAACCCTAACCCTAACCCTAACACTATCCTAGGGCAGATGCTAATCCTAACGCTAACCCTAACACTATCCTTGAACTGATGCTAACCCTAACCCTAACCCTAACACTATCCTAGGCCTGATGATAACCCTAACCCTAACCCTAACACTATCCTAGGATTTATGTTAACCCTAACCCTAACAATATCCTAGGGCTGATGCTAACCCTAACTCTAACCCTAACACTATCCTATGGCGGATGCTAACCCTAACCCTAACCCTAACACTATCCTAGGGCTGATCCTAACCCTAACACTAACACTATCCTAGGGTTGATGCTAACCCTAACCCTAACACTATCCTAGGGCTGATGCTAACCCTAACCCTAACCCTAACACTATCCTTGGGCTGATGCTAACCCTAACCCTAACACTATCCTGGGCCTGATGCTAACCCTAACCCTAACACTATCCTTGGGTTGATGCTAACCCTAACCCTAACACTAACACTATCCTAGGGCAGATGCTAACCCTAACGCTAACCCTAACACTATCCTTGAACTGATGCTAACCCTAACCCTAACCCTAACACTATCCTAGGCCTGATGATAACCCTAACCCTAACCCTAACACTATCCTAGGGTTTATGTTAACCCTAACCCTAACACTATCCTAAGGCTGATGCTAACCCTAACCCTAACCCTAACACTATCCTAGGGCGGATGCTAACCCTAACCCTAACCCTAACACTATCCTAGGGCTGATGCTAACCCTAACACTAACACTATCCTAGGGCTGATGCTACCCTAACCCTAACCCAAACACTATCTTAGGGCGGATGCTAACACTAAGCATAACCCTAACACTATCCTAGGGCTGATGCTAACCCTAACACTAACACTATCCTAGGCCTGATGCTAACCCTAACCCTAACCCTAACACTATCCTAGGGCTGATGCTAACCCTAACCCTAACACTATCCTAGGGCTGATGCTAACCCTAACACTAACACTATCCTAGGGCGGATGCTAACCCTAACCCTAACCCTAACGCTATCCTAGGGCTGATGCTAACCCTAACACTAACACTATCCTAGGCCTGATGCTAACCCTAACCCTAACCCTAACATTATCCTAGGGCTGATGCTAACCCTAACCCTAACTCTAACACTATCTTAGGGCTGAGGCTAACCCTAACCCTAACACTATCCTACGGCTGATGCTAACCCTAACCCTAACCCTAACACTATCGTAGGGCTGATGCTAACCCTAACCCTAACACTATCCTAGGGCTGATGCTAACCCTAACCGTAACCCTAAAACTATCCTAGGGCTGATGCTAACCCTAACCCTAACACTATCCTAGGGCTGATGCTCACCCTAACCCTAAACCTAACACTATCCTAGGGGGGATGCTAACCCTAACCCTAACCCTAACACTATCCTAGGGCTGATGCTAACCCTAACACTAACACTATCCTAGGGCTGATGCTACCCCTAACCCTAACCCTAACACTCTCCAAGGGCTGATGCTAACCCTAACCCTAACCCTAACACTATCCTAGGGCTGATGCTAACCCTAACCCTAACACTATCCTAGGGCTGATGCTAACCCTAACCCTAACCCTAACACTATATTATGGCTGATGTTAACCCTAACCCTAACACTATCCTAGGGCTGATGCTAACCCTAACCCTAACCCTAACACTAACCTAGGGCTGATGCTAACCCTAACCCTAACACTATCCTAGGGCTGATGCTAACCCTAATCCTAACCCTAACACTATCCTAGGGCTGATGCTAACCCTAACCCTAACACTATCCTAGGGCTGATGCTAACCCTAACCCTAACCCTAACACTATCCTAGGGCTGATGCTAACCCTAACCCTAACACTATCCTAGGGCTGATGCTAACCCTAACCCTAACCCTAACACTATCCTAGGGCTGATGCTAACCCTAACCCTAACCCAAACATTATCCTCGGGCGAATGCTAACCCTAACCATAACCCTAACACTATCCTAGGGCTGATGCTAACCCTAACACTAACACTATCCTAGGCCTCATGCTAACCCTAACCCTAACCCTAACACTATCCTAGGGCTGATGCTAACCCTAACCCTAACACTATCCTAGGGCTGATGCTAACCCTAACACTAACACTATCCTAGGGCTGATGCTACCCCTAACCCTAACCCTAACACTCTCCAAGGGCTGATGCTAACCCTAACCCTAACCCTAACACTATCCTAGGGCTGATGCTAACCCTAACCCTAACACTATCCTAGGGCTGATGCTAACCCTAACCCTAACCCTAACACTATCTTAGGGCTGATGCTAACCCTAACCCTAACACTATCCTAGGGCTGATGCTAACCCTAACCCTAATCCTAACACTAACCTAGGGCTGATGCTAACTGTAACCCTAACACTATCCCAGGGCTGATGCTAACCCTAACCCTAACCCTAACACTATCCTAGGGCTGATGCTAACCCTAACCCTAACCCTATCACTATCCTAGGGCTGATGCTCACCCTAACCCTAAACCTAACACTATCCTAGGGGGGATGCTAACCCTAACCCTAACCCTAACACTATCCTAGGGCTGATGCTAACCCTAACACTAACACTATCCTAGGGCTGATGCTACCCCTAACCCTAACCCTAACACTCTCCAAGGGCTGATGCTAACCCTAACCCTAACCCTAACACTATCCTAGGGCTGATGCTAACCCTAACCCTAACACTATCCTAGGGCTGATGCTAACCCTAACCCTAACCCTAACACTATCTTAGGGCTGATGTTAACCCTAACCCTAACACTATCCTAGGGCTGATGCTAACCCTAACCCTAACCCTAACACTAACCTAGGGCTGATGCTAACCCTAACCCTAACACTATCCTAGGGCTGATGCTAACCCTAACCCTAACCCTAACACTATCCTAGGGCTGATGCTAACCCTAACCCTAACACTGTCCTAGGGCTGATGCTAACCCTAACCCTAACCCTAACACTATCCTAGGGCTGATGCTAACCCTAACACTAACACTATCCTAGGGCTGATGCTAACCCTAACCCTAACCCTAACACTATCCTAGGGCTGATGCTAACCCTAACCCTAACCCAAACACTATCCTAGGGTTGATGCTAACCCTAACCCTAACACTATGCTAGGCCTGATGCTAACCCTAACCCTAACCCTAACACTATCCTTGGGCTGATGCTAACCCTAACCCTAACACTATCCTGGGCCTGATGCTAACCCTAACCCTAACCCTAACACTATCATAGGGCTGATGTTAACCCTAACCCTAACACTATCCTTGGGCTGATGCTAACCCTAACCCTAACCCTAACACTATCCTAGGGCAGATGCTAATCCTAACGCTAACTCTAACAATATCCTTGAACTGATGCTAACCCTAACCCTAACCCTAACACTATCCTAGGCCTGATGATAACCCTAACCCTAACCCTAACACTATCCTAGGATTTATGTTAACCCTAACCCTAACAATATCCTAGGGCTGATGCTAACCCTAACTCTAACACTAACACTATCCTATGGCGGATGCTAACCCTAACCCTAACCCTAACACTATCCTAGGGCTGATGCTAACCCTAACACTAACACTATCCTAGGGCTGATGCGACCCCTAACCCTAACCCTAACACTCTCCAAGGGCTGATGCTAACCCTAACCCTAACCCTAACACTATCCTAGGGCTGATGCTAACCCTAACCCTAACACTATCCTAGGGCTGATGCTAACCCTAACCCTAACCCTAACACTATCCTAGACCTGATGATAACCCTAACCCTAACCCTAACACTATCCTAGGATTTATGTTAACCCTAACCCTAACACTATCCTAGGGCTGATGCTAACCCTAACCCTAACCCTAACACTATCCTAGGGCGGATGCTAACGCTAACCCTAACCCTAACACTATCCTAGGGCTGATGCTAACCCTAACACTAACACTATCCTAGGGCTGATGCTAACCTTAACCCTAACCCTAACATTATCCTAGGGCGGATGCTAACCATAACCCTAAACCTAACACTATCCTAGGGCTGATGCTAACCCTAACACTAACACTATCCTAGGGCTGATGCTAACCCTAACCCTAACCCTAACACTATCCTAGGGCTGATGCTAACCCTAACCCTAACCCAAACACTATCCTAGGGTTGATGCTAACCCTAACCCTAACACTATCCTAGGGCTGATGCTAACCCTAACCCTAACCCTAACACTATCCTTGGGCTGATGCTAACCCTAACCCTAACACTATCCTAGGCCTGATGATAACCCTAACCCTAACCCTAACACTATCCTAGGGCTGATGCTAACCCTAACCCTAACACTATCCTAGGGCTGATGCTAACCCTAACCCTAACCCTAACACTATCCTAAGTCTGATGCTAACCCTAGCCCTCACACTATCCTAGGCCTGATGATAACCCTAACCCTAACCTTAACACTATCCTAGGGCTGATGCTAACCCTAACCCTAACCCTAACACTATCCTAGGGCTGATGCTAACCCTAACCCTAACCCAAACACTATCCTAGGGTTGATGCTAACCCTAACCCTAACACTATCCTGGGCCTGATGCTAACCCTAACCCTAACCCTAACACTATCATAGGGCTGATGCTAACCCTAACCCTAACACTATCCTTGGGTTGATGCTAACCCTAACCCTAACCCTAACACTATCCTAGGGCAGATGCTAACCCTAACGCTAACCCTAACACTATCCTTGAACTGATGCTAACCCTAACCCTAACCCTAACACTATCCTAGGCCTGATGATAACCCTAACCCTAACCCTAACACTATCCTAGGGTTTATGTTAACCCTAACCCTAACACTATCCTAGGGCTGATGCTAACCCTAACCCTAACCCTAACACTATCCTAGGGCGGATGCTAACCCTAACCCTAACCCTAACACTATCCTAGGGCTGATGCTAACCCTAACACTAACACTATCCTAGGGCTGATGCTAACCCTAACCCTAACCCAAACATTATCCTCGGGCGAATGCTAACCCTAACCATAACCCTACCACTATCCTAGGGCTGATGCTAACCCTAACACTAACACTATCCTAGGCCTCATGCTAACCCTAACCCTAACCCTAACACTATCCTAGGGCTGATGCTAACCCTAACCCTAACACTATCCTAGGGCTGATGCTAACCCTAACACTAACACTATCCTAGGGCTGATGCTACCCCTAACCCTAACCCTAACACTCTCCAAGGGCTGATGCTAACCCTAACCCTAACCCTAACACTATCCTAGGGCTGATGCTAACCCTAACCCTAACCCTATCACTATCCTAGGGCTGATGCTCACCCTAACCCTAAACCTAACACTATCCTAGGGGGGATGCTAACCCTAACCCTAACCCTAACACTATCCTAGGGCTGATGCTAACCCTAACACTAACACTATCCTATGGCTGATGCTACCCCTAACCCTAACCCTAACACTCTCCAAGGGCTGATGCTAACCCTAACCCTAACCCTAACACTATCCTAGGGCTGATGCTAACACTAACCCTAACACTATCCTAGGGCTGATGCTAACCCTAACCCTAACCCTAACACTATCTTAGGGCTGATGTTAACCCTAACCCTAACACTATCCTAGGGCTGATGCTAACCCTAACCCTAACCCTAACACTAACCTAGGGCTGATGCTAACCCTAACCCTAACACTATCCTAGGGCTGATGCTAACCCTAACCCTAACCCTAACACTATCCTAGGGCTGATGCTAACCCTAACCCTAACACTGTCCTAGGGCTGATGCTAACCCTAACCCTAACCCTAACACTATCCTAGGGCTGATGCTAACCCTAACACTAACACTATCCTAGGGCTGATGCTAACCCTAACCCTAACCCTAACACTATCCTAGGGCTGATGCTAACCCTAACCCTAAAACAAACACTATCCTAGGGTTGATGCTAACCCTAACCCTAACACTATCCTAGGGCTGATGCTAACCCTAACCCTAACCCTAACACTATCCTAGGGCTGATGCTAACCCTAACCCTAACCCAAACACTATCCTAGGGTTGATGCTAACCCTAACCCTAACACTATCCTGGGCCTGATGCTAACCCTAACCCTAACCCTAACACTATCATAGGGCTGATGCTAACCCTAACCCTAACACTATCCTTGGGTTGATGCTAACCCTAACCCTAACCCTAACACTATCCTAGGGCAGATGCTAACCCTAACGCTAACCCTAACACTATCCTTGAACTGATGCTAACCCTAACCCTAACCCTAACACTGTCCTAGGCCTGATGCTAACCCTAACCCTAACCCTAACACTATCCTAGGGCGGATGCTAACCCTAACCCTAACCCTAACACTATCCTAGGGCTGATGCTAACCCTAACACTAACACTATCCTAGGGCTGATGCTAACCCTAACCCTAACCCAAACATTATCCTCGGGCGAATGCTAACCCTAACCATAACCCTACCACTATCCTAGGGCTGATGCTAACCCTAACACTAACACTATCCTAGGCCTCATGCTAACCCTAACCCTAACCCTAACACTATCCTACGGCTGATGCTAACCCTAACCCTAACACTATCCTAGGGCTGATGCTAACCCTAACACTAACACTATCCTAGGGCTGATGCTACCCCTAACCCTAACCCTAACACTCTCCAAGGGCTGATGCTAACCCTAACACTAACCCTAACACTATCCTAGGGCTGATGCTAACCCTAACCCTAACACTATCCTAGGGCTGATGCTAACCCTAACCCTAACCCTAACACTATCTTAGGGCTGATGCTAACCCTAACCCTAACACTATCCTAGGGCTGATGCTAACCCTAACCCTAACCCTAACACTAACCTAGGGCTGATGCTAACCCTAACCCTAACACTATCCCAGGGCTGATGCTAACCCTAACCCTAACCCTAACACTATCCTAGGGCTGATGCTAACCCTAACCCTAACCCTATCACTATCCTAGGGCTGATGCTCACCCTAACCCTAAACCTAACACTATCCTAGGGGGGATGCTAACCCTAACCCTAACCCTAACACTATCCTAGGGCTGATGCTAACCCTAACACTAACACTATCCTAGGGCTGATGCTACCCCTAACCCTAACCCTAACACTCTCCAAGGGCTGATGCTAACCCTAACCCTAACCCTAACACTATCCTAGGGCTGATGCTAACCCTAACCCTAACACTATCCTAGGGCTGATGCTAACCCTAACCCTAACCCTAACACTATCTTAGGGCTGATGTTAACCCTAACCCTAACACTATCCTAGGGCTGATGCTAACCCTAACCCTAACCCTAACACTAACCTAGGGCTGATGCTAACCCTAACCCTAACACTATCCTAGGGCTGATGCTAACCCTAACCCTAACCCTAACACTATCCTAGGGCTGATGCTAACCCTAACCCTAACACTGTCCTAGGGCTGATGCTAACACTAACCCTAACCCTAACACTATCCTAGGGCTGATGCTAACCCTAACACTAACACTATCCTAGTGCTGATGCTAACCCTAACCCTAACCCTAACACTATCCTAGGGCTGATGCTAACCCTAACCCTAACCCAAACACTATCCTAGGGTTGATGCTAACCCTAACCCTAACACTATCCTAGGGCTGATGCTAACCCTAACCCTAATCCTAACACTATCCTTGGGCTGATGCTAACCCTAACCCTAACACTATCCTGGGCCTGATGCTAACCCTAACCCTAACCCTAACAATATCATAGGGCTGATGCTAACCCTAACCCTAACACTATCCTTGGGCTGATGCTAACCCTAACCCTAACCCTAACACTATCCTAGGGCAGATGCTAATCCTAACGCTAACCCTAACACTATCCTTGAACTGATGCTAACCCTAACCCTAACCCTAACACTATCCTAGGCCTGATGATAACCCTAACCCTAACCCTAACACTATCCTAGGATTTATGTTAACCCTAACCCTAACAATATCCTAGGGCTGATGCTAACCCTAACTCTAACCCTAACACTATCCTATGGCGGATGCTAACCCTAACCCTAACCCTAACACTATCCTAGGGCTGATCCTAACCCTAACACTAACACTATCCTAGGGTTGATGCTAACCCTAACCCTAACACTATCCTAGGGCTGATGCTAACCCTAACCCTAACCCTAACACTATCCTTGGGCTGATGCTAACCCTAACCCTAACACTATCCTGGGCCTGATGCTAACCCTAACCCTAACACTATCCTTGGGTTGATGCTAACCCTAACCCTAACACTAACACTATCCTAGGGCAGATGCTAACCCTAACGCTAACCCTAACACTATCCTTGAACTGATGCTAACCCTAACCCTAACCCTAACACTATCCTAGGCCTGATGATAACCCTAACCCTAACCCTAACACTATCCTAGGGTTTATGTTAACCCTAACCCTAACACTATCCTAAGGCTGATGCTAACCCTAACCCTAACCCTAACACTATCCTAGGGCGGATGCTAACCCTAACCCTAACCCTAACACTATCCTAGGGCTGATGCTAACCCTAACACTAACACTATCCTAGGGCTGATGCTACCCTAACCCTAACCCAAACACTATCTTAGGGCGGATGCTAACACTAAGCATAACCCTAACACTATCCTAGGGCTGATGCTAACCCTAACACTAACACTATCCTAGGCCTGATGCTAACCCTAACCCTAACCCTAACACTATCCTAGGGCTGATGCTAACCCTAACCCTAACACTATCCTAGGGCTGATGCTAACCCTAACACTAACACTATCCTAGGGCGGATGCTAACCCTAACCCTAACCCTAACACTATCCTAGGGCTGATGCTAACCCTAACACTAACACTATCCTAGGCCTGATGCTAACCCTAACCCTAACCCTAACATTATCCTAGGGCTGATGCTAACCCTAACCCTAACTCTAACACTATCTTAGGGCTGAGGCTAACCCTAACCCTAACACTATCCTACGGCTGATGCTAACCCTAACCCTAACCCTAACACTATCGTAGGGCTGATGCTAACCCTAACCCTAACACTATCCTAGGGCTGATGCTAACCCTAACCGTAACCCTAAAACTATCCTAGGGCTGATGCTAACCCTAACCCTAACACTATCCTAGGGCTGATGCTCACCCTAACCCTAAACCTAACACTATCCTAGGGGGGATGCTAACCCTAACCCTAACCCTAACACTATCCTAGGGCTGATGCTAACCCTAACACTAACACTATCCTAGGGCTGATGCTACCCCTAACCCTAACCCTAACACTCTCCAAGGGCTGATGCTAACCCTAACCCTAACCCTAACACTATCCTAGGGCTGATGCTAACCCTAACCCTAACACTATCCTAGGGCTGATGCTAACCCTAACCCTAACCCTAACACTATATTATGGCTGATGTTAACCCTAACCCTAACACTATCCTAGGGCTGATGCTAACCCTAACCCTAACCCTAACACTAACCTAGGGCTGATGCTAACCCTAACCCTAACACTATCCTAGGGCTGATGCTAACCCTAATCCTAACCCTAACACTATCCTAGGGCTGATGCTAACCCTAACCCTAACACTATCCTAGGGCTGATGCTAACCCTAACCCTAACCCTAACACTATCCTAGGGCTGATGCTAACCCTAACCCTAACACTATCCTAGGGCTGATGCTAACCCTAACCCTAACCCTAACACTATCCTAGGGCTGATGCTAACCCTAACCCTAACCCAAACATTATCCTCGGGCGAATGCTAACCCTAACCATAACCCTAACACTATCCTAGGGCTGATGCTAACCCTAACACTAACACTATCCTAGGCCTCATGCTAACCCTAACCCTAACCCTAACACTATCCTAGGGCTGATGCTAACCCTAACCCTAACACTATCCTAGGGCTGATGCTAACCCTAACACTAACACTATCCTAGGGCTGATGCTACCCCTAACCCTAACCCTAACACTCTCCAAGGGCTGATGCTAACCCTAACCCTAACCCTAACACTATCCTAGGGCTGATGCTAACCCTAACCCTAACACTATCCTAGGGCTGATGCTAACCCTAACCCTAACCCTAACACTATCTTAGGGCTGATGCTAACCCTAACCCTAACACTATCCTAGGGCTGATGCTAACCCTAACCCTAATCCTAACACTAACCTAGGGCTGATGCTAACTGTAACCCTAACACTATCCCAGGGCTGATGCTAACCCTAACCCTAACCCTAACACTATCCTAGGGCTGATGCTAACCCTAACCCTAACCCTATCACTATCCTAGGGCTGATTCTCACCCTAACCCTAAACCTAACACTATCCTAGGGGGGATGCTAACCCTAACCCTAACCCTAACACTATCCTAGGGCTGATGCTAACCCTAACACTAACACTATCCTAGGGCTGATGCTACCCCTAACCCTAACCCTAACACTCTCCAAGGGCTGATGCTAACCCTAACCCTAACCCTAACACTATCCTAGGGCTGATGCTAACCCTAACCCTAACACTATCCTAGGGCTGATGCTAACCCTAACCCTAACCCTAACACTATCTTAGGGCTGATGTTAACCCTAACCCTAACACTATCCTAGGGCTGATGCTAACCCTAACCCTAACCCTAACACTAACCTAGGGCTGATGCTAACCCTAACCCTAACACTATCCTAGGGCTGATGCTAACCCTAACCCTAACCCTAACACTATCCTAGGGCTGATGCTAACCCTAACCCTAACACTGTCCTAGGGCTGATGCTAACCCTAACCCTAACCCTAACACTATCCTAGGGCTGATGCTAACCCTAACACTAACACTATCCTAGGGCTGATGCTAACCCTAACCCTAACCCTAACACTATCCTAGGGCTGATGCTAACCCTAACCCTAACCCAAACACTATCCTAGGGTTGATGCTAACCCTAACCCTAACACTATCCTAGGGCTGATGCTAACCCTAACCCTAACCCTAACACTATCCTTGGGCTGATGCTAACCCTAACCCTAACACTATCCTGGGCCTGATGCTAACCCTAACCCTAACCCTAACACTATCATAGGGCTGATGTTAACCCTAACCCTAACACTATCCTTGGGCTGATGCTAACCCTAACCCTAACCCTAACACTATCCTAGGGCAGATGCTAATCCTAACGCTAACTCTAACAATATCCTTGAACTGATGCTAACCCTAACCCTAACCCTAACACTATCCTAGGCCTGATGATAACCCTAACCCTAACCCTAACACTATCCTAGGATTTATGTTAACCCTAACCCTAACAATATCCTAGGGCTGATGCTAACCCTAACTCTAACACTAACACTATCCTATGGCGGATGCTAACCCTAACCCTAACCCTAACACTATCCTAGGGCTGATGCTAACCCTAACACTAACACTATCCTAGGGTTGATGCTAACCCTAACCCTAACACTATCCTAGGGCTGATGCTAACCCTAACCCTAACCCTAACACTATCCTTGGGCTGATGCTAACCCTAACCCTAACACTATCCTGGGCCTGATGCTAACCCTAACAATAACACTAACACTATCATAGGGCTGATGCTAACCCTAACCCTAACACTATCCTTGGGTTGATGCTAACCCTAACCCTAACACTAACACTATCCTAGGGCAGATGCTAACCCTAACGCTAACCCTAACACTATCCTTGAACTGATGCTAACCCTAACCCTAACCCTAACTCTATCCTAGGCCTGATGATAACCCTAACCCTAACCCTAACACTATCCTAGGGTTTATGTTAACCCTAACCCTAACACTATCCTAAGGCTGATGCTAACCCTAACCCTAACCCTAACACTATCCTAGGGCGGATGCTAACCCTAACCCTAACCCTAACACTATCCTAGGGCTGATGCTAACCCTAACACTAACACTATCCTAGGGCTGATGCTACCCTAACCCTAACCCAAACATTATCCTAGGGCGGATGCTAACACTAACCATAACCCTAACACTATCCTAGGGCTGATGCTAACCCTAACACTAACACTATCCTAGGCCTGATGCTAACCCTAACCCTAACCCTAACACTATCCTAGGGCTGATGCTAACCCTAACCCTAACACTATCCTAGGGCTGATGCTAACCCTAACACTAACACTATCCTAGGGCGGATGCTAACCCTAACCCTAACCCTAACACTATCCTAGGGCTGATGCTAACCCTAACACTAACACTATCCTAGGGCTGATGCTAACCCTAACCCTAACCCTAACATTATCCTAGGGCTGATGCTAACCCTAACCCTAACTCTAACACTATCTTAGGGCTGAGGCTAAACCTAACCCTAACACTATCCTACGGCTGATGCTAACCCTAACCCTAACCCTAACACTAACCTAGGGCTGATGCTAACCCTAACCCTAACACTATCCTAGGGCTGATGCTAACCCTAACCGTAACCCTAAAACTATCCTAGGGCTGATGCTAACCCTAACCCTAACACTATCCTAGGGCTGATGCTCACCCTAACCCTAAACCTAACACTATCCTAGGGGGGATGCTAACCCTAACCCTAACCCTAACACTATCCTAGGGCTGATGCTAACCCTAACACTAACACTATCCTAGGGCTGATGCTACCCCTAACCCTAACCCTAACACTCTCCAAGGGCTGATGCTAACCCTAACCCTAACCCTAACACTATCCTAGGGCTGATGCTAACCCTAACCCTAACACTATCCTAGGGCTGATGCTAACCCTAACCCTAACCCTAACACTATATTATGGCTGATGTTAACCCTAACCCTAACACTATCCTAGGGCTGAAGCTAACCCTAACCCTAACCCTAACACTAACCTAGGGCTGATGCTAACCCTAACCCTAACACTATCCTAGGGCTGATGCTAACCCTAACCCTAACCCTAACACTATCCTAGGGCTGATGCTAACCCTAACCCTAACACTATCCTAGGGCTGATGCTAACCCTAACCCTAACCCTAACACTATCCTAGGGCTGATGCTAACCCTAACCCTAACACTATCCTAGGGCTGATGCTAACCCTAACCCTAACCCTAACACTATCCTAGGGCTGATGCTAACCCTAACCCTAACCCAAACACTATCCTAGGGTTGATGCTAACCCTAACCCTAACACTATCCTAGGGCTGATGCTAACCCTAACCCTAACCCTAACACTATCCTTGGGCTGATGCTAACCCTAACCCTAACACTATCCTGGGCCTGATGCTAACCCTAACCCTAACCCTAACACTATCATAGGGCTGATGCTAACCCTAACCCTAACACTATCCTTGGGCTGATGCTAACCCTAACCCTAACCCTAACACTATCCTAGGGCAGATGCTAAACCTAACGCTAACCCTAACACTATCCTTGAACTGATGCTAACCCTAACCCTAACCCTAACACTATCCTAGACCTGATGATAACCCTAACCCTAACCCTAACACTATCCTAGGATTTATGTTAACCCTAACCCTAACACTATCCTAGGGCTGATGCTAACCCTAACCCTAACCCTAACACTATCCTAGGGCGGATGCTAACCCTGACCCTAACCCTAACACTATCCTAGGGCTGATGCTAACCCGAACACTAACACTATCCTAGGGCTGATGCTAACCTTAACCCTAACCCTAACATTATCCTAGGGCGGATGCTAACCATAACCCTAAACCTAACACTATCCTAGGGCTGATGCTAACCCTAACACTAACACTATCCTAGGGCTGATGCTAACCCTAACCCTAACCCTAACACTATCCTAGGGCTGATGCTAACCCTAACCCTAACCCAAACACTATCCTAGGGTTGATGCTAACCCTAACCCTAACACTATCCTAGGGCTGATGCTAACCCTAACCCTAACCCTAACACTATCCTTGGGCTGATGCTAACCCTAACCCTAACACTATCCTGGGCCTGATGCTAACCCTAACCCTAACACTAACACTATCATAGGGCTGATGCTAACCCTAACCCTAACACTATCCTTGGGCTGATGCTAACCATAACCCTAACCCTAACACTATCCTAGGGCAGATGCTAACCCTAACGCTAACCCTAACACTATCCTTGAACTGATGCTAACCCTAACCCTAACCCTAACACTATCCTAGGCCTGATGATAACCCTAACCCTAACCCTAACACTATCCTAGGATTTATGTTAACCCTAAACCTAACACTATCCTAGGGCTGATGCTAACCCTAACTCTAACCCTAACACTATCCTATGGCGGATGCTAACCCTAACCCTAACCCTAACACTATCCTAGGGCTGATGATAACCCTAACACTAACACTATCCTAGGGTTGATGCTAACCCTAACCCTAACACTATCCTAGGGCTGATGCTAACCCTAACCCTAACCCTAACACTATCCTTGGGCTGATGCTAACCCTAACCCTAACACTATCCTGGGCCTGATGCTAACCCTAACCCTAACCCTAACACTATCATAGGGCTGATGCTAACCCTAACCCTAACACTATCCTTGGGTTGATGCTAACCCTAACCCTAACACTAACACTATCCTAGGGCAGATGCTAACCCTAACGCTAACCCTAACACTATCCTTGAACTGATGCTAACCCTAACCCTAACCCTAACACTATCCTAGGCCTGATGATAACCCTAACCCTAACCCTAACACTATCCTAGGGTTTATGTTAACCCTAACCCTAACACTATCCTAAGGCTGATGCTAACCCTAACCCTAACCCTAACACTATCCTAGGGCGGATGCTAACCCTAACCCTAACCCTAACACTATCCTAGGGCTGATGCTAACCCTAACACTAACACTATCCTAGGGCTGATGCTACCCTAACCCTAACCCAAACACTATCTTAGGGCGGATGCTAACACTAAGCATAACCCTAACACTATCCTAGGGCTGATGCTAACCCTAACACTAACACTATCCTAGGCCTGATGCTAACCCTAACCCTAACCCTAACACTATCCTAGGGCTGATGCTAACCCTAACCCTAACACTATCCTAGGGCTGATGCTAACCCTAACACTAACACTATCCTAGGGCGGATGCTAACCCTAACCCTAACCCTAACACTATCCTAGGGCTGATGCTAACCCTAACACTAACACTATCCTAGGCCTGATGCTAACCCTAACCCTAACCCTAACATTATCCTAGGGCTGATGCTAACCCTAACCCTAACTCTAACACTATCTTAGGGCTGAGGCTAACCCTAACCCTAACACTATCCTACGGCTGATGCTAACCCTAACCCTAACCCTAACACTATCGTAGGGCTGATGCTAACCCTAACCCTAACACTATCCTAGGGCTGATGCTAACCCTAACCGTAACCCTAAAACTATCCTAGGGCTGATGCTAACCCTAACCCTAACACTATCCTAGGGCTGATGCTCACCCTAACCCTAAACCTAACACTATCCTAGGGGGGATGCTAACCCTAACCCTAACCCTAACACTATCCTAGGGCTGATGCTAACCCTAACACTAACACTATCCTAGGGCTGATGCTACCCCTAACCCTAACCCTAACACTCTCCAAGGGCTGATGCTAACCCTAACCCTAACCCTAACACTATCCTAGGGCTGATGCTAACCCTAACCCTAACACTATCCTAGGGCTGATGCTAACCCTAACCCTAACCCTAACACTATATTATGGCTGATGTTAACCCTAACCCTAACACTATCCTAGGGCTGATGCTAACCCTAACCCTAACCCTAACACTAACCTAGGGCTGATGCTAACCCTAACCCTAACACTATCCTAGGGCTGATGCTAACCCTAATCCTAACCCTAACACTATCCTAGGGCTGATGCTAACCCTAACCCTAACACTATCCTAGGGCTGATGCTAACCCTAACCCTAACCCTAACACTATCCTAGGGCTGATGCTAACCCTAACCCTAACACTATCCTAGGGCTGATGCTAACCCTAACCCTAACCCTAACACTATCCTAGGGCTGATGCTAACCCTAACCCTAACCCAAACATTATCCTCGGGCGAATGCTAACCCTAACCATAACCCTAACACTATCCTAGGGCTGATGCTAACCCTAACACTAACACTATCCTAGGCCTCATGCTAACCCTAACCCTAACCCTAACACTATCCTAGGGCTGATGCTAACCCTAACCCTAACACTATCCTAGGGCTGATGCTAACCCTAACACTAACACTATCCTAGGGCTGATGCTACCCCTAACCCTAACCCTAACACTCTCCAAGGGCTGATGCTAACCCTAACCCTAACCCTAACACTATCCTAGGGCTGATGCTAACCCTAACCCTAACACTATCCTAGGGCTGATGCTAACCCTAACCCTAACCCTAACACTATCTTAGGGCTGATGTTAACCCTAACCCTAACACTATCCTAGGGCTGATGCTAACCCTAACCCTAACCCTAACACTAACCTAGGGCTGATGCTAACCCTAACCCTAACACTATCCTAGGGCTGATGCTAACCCTAACCCTAACCCTAACACTATCCTAGGGCTGATGCTAACCCTAACCCTAACACTGTCCTAGGGCTGATGCTAACCCTAACCCTAACCCTAACACTATCCTAGGGCTGATGCTAACCCTAACACTAACACTATCCTAGGGCTGATGCTAACCCTAACCCTAACCCTAACACTATCCTAGGGCTGATGCTAACCCTAACCCTAACCCAAACACTATCCTAGGGTTGATGCTAACCCTAACCCTAACACTATCCTAGGGCTGATGCTAACCCTAACCCTAACCCTAACACTATCCTTGGGCTGATGCTAACCCTAACCCTAACACTATCCTGGGCCTGATGCTAACCCTAACCCTAACCCTAACACTATCATAGGGCTGATGTTAACCCTAACCCTAACACTATCCTTGGGCTGATGCTAACCCTAACCCTAACCCTAACACTATCCTAGGGCAGATGCTAATCCTAACGCTAACTCTAACAATATCCTTGAACTGATGCTAACCCTAACCCTAACCCTAACACTATCCTAGGCCTGATGATAACCCTAACCCTAACCCTAACACTATCCTAGGATTTATGTTAACCCTAACCCTAACAATATCCTAGGGCTGATGCTAACCCTAACTCTAACACTAACACTATCCTATGGCGGATGCTAACCCTAACCCTAACCCTAACACTATCCTAGGGCTGATGCTAACCCTAACACTAACACTATCCTAGGGTTGATGCTAACCCTAACCCTAACACTATCCTAGGGCTGATGCTAACCCTAACCCTAACCCTAACACTATCCTTGGGCTGATGCTAACCCTAACCCTAACACTATCCTGGGCCTGATGCTAACCCTAACAATAACACTAACACTATCATAGGGCTGATGCTAACCCTAACCCTAACACTATCCTTGGGTTGATGCTAACCCTAACCCTAACACTAACACTATCCTAGGGCAGATGCTAACCCTAACGCTAACCCTAACACTATCCTTGAACTGATGCTAACCCTAACCCTAACCCTAACTCTATCCTAGGCCTGATGATAACCCTAACCCTAACCCTAACACTATCCTAGGGTTTATGTTAACCCTAACCCTAACACTATCCTAAGGCTGATGCTAACCCTAACCCTAACCCTAACACTATCCTAGGGCGGATGCTAACCCTAACCCTAACCCTAACACTATCCTAGGGCTGATGCTAACCCTAACACTAACACTATCCTAGGGCTGATGCTACCCTAACCCTAACCCAAACATTATCCTAGGGCGGATGCTAACACTAACCATAACCCTAACACTATCCTAGGGCTGATGCTAACCCTAACACTAACACTATCCTAGGCCTGATGCTAACCCTAACCCTAACCCTAACACTATCCTAGGGCTGATGCTAACCCTAACCCTAACACTATCCTAGGGCTGATGCTAACCCTAACACTAACACTATCCTAGGGCGGATGCTAACCCTAACCCTAACCCTAACACTATCCTAGGGCTGATGCTAACCCTAACACTAACACTATCCTAGGGCTGATGCTAACCCTAACCCTAACCCTAACATTATCCTAGGGCTGATGCTAACCCTAACCCTAACTCTAACACTATCTTAGGGCTGAGGCTAAACCTAACCCTAACACTATCCTACGGCTGATGCTAACCCTAACCCTAACCCTAACACTAACCTAGGGCTGATGCTAACCCTAACCCTAACACTATCCTAGGGCTGATGCTAACCCTAACCGTAACCCTAAAACTATCCTAGGGCTGATGCTAACCCTAACCCTAACACTATCCTAGGGCTGATGCTCACCCTAACCCTAAACCTAACACTATCCTAGGGGGGATGCTAACCCTAACCCTAACCCTAACACTATCCTAGGGCTGATGCTAACCCTAACACTAACACTATCCTAGGGCTGATGCTACCCCTAACCCTAACCCTAACACTCTCCAAGGGCTGATGCTAACCCTAACCCTAACCCTAACACTATCCTAGGGCTGATGCTAACCCTAACCCTAACACTATCCTAGGGCTGATGCTAACCCTAACCCTAACCCTAACACTATATTATGGCTGATGTTAACCCTAACCCTAACACTATCCTAGGGCTGAAGCTAACCCTAACCCTAACCCTAACACTAACCTAGGGCTGATGCTAACCCTAACCCTAACACTATCCTAGGGCTGATGCTAACCCTAACCCTAACCCTAACACTATCCTAGGGCTGATGCTAACCCTAACCCTAACACTATCCTAGGGCTGATGCTAACCCTAACCCTAACCCTAACACTATCCTAGGGCTGATGCTAACCCTAACCCTAACACTATCCTAGGGCTGATGCTAACCCTAACCCTAACCCTAACACTATCCTAGGGCTGATGCTAACCCTAACCCTAACCCAAACACTATCCTAGGGTTGATGCTAACCCTAACCCTAACACTATCCTAGGGCTGATGCTAACCCTAACCCTAACCCTAACACTATCCTTGGGCTGATGCTAACCCTAACCCTAACACTATCCTGGGCCTGATGCTAACCCTAACCCTAACCCTAACACTATCATAGGGCTGATGCTAACCCTAACCCTAACACTATCCTTGGGCTGATGCTAACCCTAACCCTAACCCTAACACTATCCTAGGGCAGATGCTAAACCTAACGCTAACCCTAACACTATCCTTGAACTGATGCTAACCCTAACCCTAACCCTAACACTATCCTAGACCTGATGATAACCCTAACCCTAACCCTAACACTATCCTAGGATTTATGTTAACCCTAACCCTAACACTATCCTAGGGCTGATGCTAACCCTAACCCTAACCCTAACACTATCCTAGGGCGGATGCTAACCCTGACCCTAACCCTAACACTATCCTAGGGCTGATGCTAACCCGAACACTAACACTATCCTAGGGCTGATGCTAACCTTAACCCTAACCCTAACATTATCCTAGGGCGGATGCTAACCATAACCCTAAACCTAACACTATCCTAGGGCTGATGCTAACCCTAACACTAACACTATCCTAGGGCTGATGCTAACCCTAACCCTAACCCTAACACTATCCTAGGGCTGATGCTAACCCTAACCCTAACCCAAACACTATCCTAGGGTTGATGCTAACCCTAACCCTAACACTATCCTAGGGCTGATGCTAACCCTAACCCTAACCCTAACACTATCCTTGGGCTGATGCTAACCCTAACCCTAACACTATCCTGGGCCTGATGCTAACCCTAACCCTAACACTAACACTATCATAGGGCTGATGCTAACCCTAACCCTAACACTATCCTTGGGCTGATGCTAACCATAACCCTAACCCTAACACTATCCTAGGGCAGATGCTAACCCTAACGCTAACCCTAACACTATCCTTGAACTGATGCTAACCCTAACCCTAACCCTAACACTATCCTAGGCCTGATGATAACCCTAACTCTAACCCTAACACTATCCTAGGATTTATGTTAACCCTAAACCTAACACTATCCTAGGGCTGATGCTAACCCTAACTCTAACCCTAACACTATCCTATGGCGGATGCTAACCCTAACCCTAACCCTAACACTATCCTAGGGCTGATGATAACCCTAACACTAACACTATCCTAGGGTTGATGCTAACCCTAACCCTAACACTATCCTAGGGCTGATGCTAACCCTAACCCTAACCCTAACACTATCCTTGGGCTGATGCTAACCCTAACCCTAACACTATCCTGGGCCTGATGCTAACCCTAACCCTAACCCTAACACTATCATAGGGCTGATGCTAACCCTAACCCTAACACTATCCTTGGGTTGATGCTAACCCTAACCCTAACACTAACACTATCCTAGGGCAGATGCTAACCCTAACGCTAACCCTAACACTATCCTTGAACTGATGCTAACCCTAACCCTAACCCTAACACTATCCTAGGCCTGATGATAACCCTAACCCTAACCCTAACACTATCCTAGGGTTTATGTTAACCCTAACCCAAACACTATCCTAGGGCTGATGCTAACCCTAACCCTAACCCTAACGCTATCCTAGGGCGGATGCTAACCCTAACCCTAACCCTAACACTATCCTAGGGCTGATGCTAACCCTAACACTAACACTATCCTAGGGCTGATGCTACCCTAACCCTAACCCAAACATTATCCTAGGGCGGATGCTAACCCTAGCCATAACCCTAACACTATCCTAGGGCTGATGCTAACCCTAACACTAACACTATCCTAGGCCTGATGCTAACCCTAACCCTAACCCTAACACTATCCTAGGGCTGATGCTAACCCTAACCCTAACACTATCCTAGGGCTGATGCTAACCCTAACACTAACACTACCCTAGGGCGGATGCTAACCCTAACCCTAACCCTAACACTATCCTAGGGCTGATGCTAACCCTAACACTAACACTATCCTAGGGCTGATGCTAACCCTAACCCTAACCCTAACATTATCCTAGGGCTGATGCTAACCCTAACCCTAACTCTAACACTATCTTAGGGCTGAGGCTAACCCTAACCCTAACACTATCCTACGGCTGATGCTAACCCTAACCCTAACCCTAACACTATCCTAGGGCTGATGCTAACCCTAACCCTAACACTATCCTAGGGCTGATGCTAACCCTAACCCTAACCCTAAAACTATCCTAGAGCTGATGCTAACCCCAACCCTAACACTATCCTAGGGCTGATGCTCACCCTAACCCTAAACCTAACACTATCCTAGGGGGGATGCTAACCCTAACCCTAACCCTAACTCTATCCTAGGGCTGATGCTAACCCTAACACTAACGCTATCCTAGGGCTGATGCTACCCCTAACCCTAACCCTAACACTCTCCAAGGGCTGATGCTAACCCTAACCCTAACCCTAACACTATCCTAGGGCTGATGCTAACCCTAACCCTAACACTATCCTAGGGCTGATGCTAACCCTAACCCTAACCCTAACACTATCTTAGGGCTGATGTTAACCCTAACCCTAACACTATCCTAGGGCTGATGCTAACCCTAACCCTAACCCTAACACTAACCTAGGGCTGATGCTAACCCTAACCCTAACACTATCCTAGGGCTGATGCTAACCCTAACCCTAACCCTAACACTATCCTAGGGCTGATGCTATCCCTAACACTAACACTATCCTAAGGCTGATGCTAACCCTAACCCTAACCCTAACACTATCCTAGGGCTGATGCTAACCCTAACCCTAACCCAAACACTATCCTAGGGTTGATGCTAACCCTAACCCTAACACTATCGTAGGGCTGATGCTAACCCTAACCCTAACCCTAACACTATCCTTGGGCTGATGCTAACCCTAACCCTAACACTATCCTGGGCCTGATGCTAACCCTAACCCTAACCCTAACACTATCATAGGGCTGATGCTAACCCTAACCCTAACACTATCCTTGGGCTGATGCTAACCCCAACCCTAACCCTAACACTATCCTAGGGCAGATGCTAAACCTAACGCTAACCCTAACACTATCCTTGAACTGATGCTAACCCTAACCCTAACCCTAACACTATCCTAGACCTGATGATAACCCTAACCCTAACCCTAACACTATCGTAGGATTTATGTTAACCCTAACCCTAACACTATCCTAGGGCTGATGCTAACCCTAACCCTAACCCTAACACTATCCTAGGGCGGATGCTAACCCTAACCCTAACCCTAAAACTATCCTAGAGCTGATGCTAACCCCAACCCTAACACTATCCTAGGGCTGATGCTCACCCTAACCCTAAACCTAACACTATCCTAGGGGGGATGCTAACCCTAACCCTAACCCTAACACTATCCTAGGGCTGATGCTAACCCTAACACTAACGCTATCCTAGGGCTGATGCTACCCCTAACCCTAACCCTAACACTCTCCAAGGGCTGATGCTAACCCTAACCCTAACCCTAACACTATCCTAGGGCTGATGCTAACCCTAACCCTAACACTATCCTAGGGCTGATGCTAACCCTAACCCTAACCCTAACACTATCTTAGGGCTGATGTTAACCCTAACCCTAACACTATCCTAGGGCTGATGCTAACCCTAACCCTAACCCTAACACTAACCTAGGGCTGATGCTAACCCTAACCCTAACACTATCCTAGGGCTGATGCTAACCCTAACCCTAACCCTAACACTATCCTAGGGCTGATGCTATCCCTAACACTAACACTATCCTAGGGCTGATGCTAACCCTAACCCTAACCCTAACACTATCCTAGGGCTGATGCTAACCCTAACCCTAACCCAAACACTATCCTAGGGTTGATGCTAACCCTAACCCTAACACTATCGTAGGGCTGATGCTAACCCTAACCCTAACCCTAACACTATCCTTGGGCTGATGCTAACCCTAACCTTAACACTATCCTGGGCCTGATGCTAACCCTAACCCTAACCCTAACACTATCATAGGGCTGATGCTAACCCTAACCCTAACACTATCCTTGGGCTGATGCTAACCCCAACCCTAACCCTAACACTATCCTAGGGCAGATGCTAAACCTAACGCTAACCCTAACACTATCCTTGAACTGATGCTAACCCTAACCCTAACCCTAACACTATCCTAGACCTGATGATAACCCTAACCCTAACCCTAACACTATCCTAGGATTTATGTTAACCCTAACCCTAACACTATCCTAGGGCTGATGCTAACCCTAACCCTAACCCTAACACTATCCTAGGGCGGATGCTAACCCTAACCCTAACCCTAACACTATCCTAGGGCTGATGCTAACCCTAACACTAACACTATCCTAGGGCTGATGCTAACCTTAACCCTAACCCTAACATTATCCTAGGGCGGATGCTAACCATAACCCTAAACCTAACACTATCCTAGGGCTGATGCTATCCCTAACACTAACACTATCCTAGGCCTGATGCTAAACCTAACCCTAACCCTAACACTATCCTAGGGCTGATGCTAACCCTAACCCTAACACTATCCTAGGGCTGATGCTAACCCTAACACTAACACTATCCTAGGGCTGATGCTAACCCTAACCCTAACCCTAACACTCTCCAAGGGCTGATGCTAACCCTAACCCTAACCCTAACACTATCCTAGGGCTGATGCTAACCCTAACCCTAACTCTAACACTATCTTAGGGCTGAGGCTAACCCTAACCCTAACACTATCCTACGACTGATGATAACCCTAACCCTAACCCTAACACTATCCTAGGGCTGATGCTAACCCTAACCCTAACACTATCCTAGGGCTGATGCTAACCCTAACCGTAACCCTAACACTATCCTAGGGCTGATGCTAACCCTAACCCTAACACTATCCTAGGGCCGATGCTAACCCTAACCCTAACCCTAACACTGTCCTAGGGCTGATGCTAACCCTAACCCTAACACTATCCTAGGGCTGATTCTAACCCTAACCCTAACCCTAACACTATCCTAGGGCTGATGCTAACCCTAACGCTAACCCTAACACTATTCTTGAACTGATGCTAACCCTAACCCTAACCCTAACATTATCCTAGGCCTGATGATAACCCTAACCCTAACCCTAACACTATCCTAGGGTTTATGTTAACCCTAACCCTAACACTATCCTAGGGCTGATGCTAACCCTAACCCTAAACCTAACACTATCCTAGGGCGGATGATAACTCTAACCCTAACCCTAACACTATCCTAGGGCTGATGCTAACCCTAACACTAACACTATCCTAGGGCTGAAGTTAACCCTAACCCTAACCCTAACACTCTCCAAGGGCTGATGCTAACCCTAACCCTAACCCTAACACTATCCTAGGGTTGATGCTAACCCTAACCCTAACACTATCCTAGGGCTGATGCTAACCCTAACCCTAACCCTAACACTATCCTAGGGCTGATGCTAACCCTAACCCTAACACTATCCTAGGGCTGATGCTAACCCTAACCCTAACCCTAATACTAACCTAGGGCTGATGCTAACCCTAACCCTAACACTATCCTAGGGCTGATGCTAATCCTAACCCTAACACTAACACTATCCTAGGTCTGATGCTAACCCTAACCCTAACACTATCCTAGGGCTGATGCTAACCCTAACCCTAACACTATCCTTGGGCTGATGCTAACCCTAACCCTAACACTATACTGGGCCTGATGCTAACCCTAACCCTAACCCTAACACTATCCTAGGGCTGATGCTAACCCTAACCCTAACACTATCCTTGGGCTGATGCTAACCCTAACCCTAACCCTAACACTATCCTTGAACTGATGCTAACCCTAACCCTAACCCTAACACTATCCTAGGCCTGATGATAACCCTAACACTAACCCTAACACTATCCTAGGGTTTATGTTAACCCTAACCCTAACACTATCCTAGGGCTGATGCTAACCCTAACGCTAACACTAACACTATCCTAGGGCGGATGCTAACCCTAACCCTAACCCTAACAGTATCCTAGGGCTGATGCTAACCCTAACAGTAACACTATCCTAGGTCTGATGCTAACCCTAACCCTAACCCTAACATTATCCTAGGCGGATGCTAAGCCTAACCCTAACCCTAACACTATACTAGGGCTGATGCTAATCCTAACACTAACACTATCCTAGACCTGATGCTAACCCTAACCCTAACCCTGACACTATCCTAGGGCTGATGCTAACCCTAACCCTAACACTATCCTAGGGCTGATGCTAACCCTAACGCTAACCCTAACACTATCCTAGGCCTGATGCTAACCCTATCCCTAACCGTAACACTCTCCTAGGGCTGAGGCTAACCCTAACCCTAACACTATCCTGGGGCTGATGCTAACCCTAACCCTAACCCAAACACTATCCTAGGGTTGATGCTAACCCTAACCCTAACACTATCCTAGGGCTAATGCTAACCCTAACCCTAACCCTAACACTATCCTTGGGCTGATGCTAACCCTAACACTAACACTATCCTGGGCCTGATGCTAACCCTAACCCTAACCCTAACACTATCCTAGGGCTGATGCTAACCCTAACCCTAACACTATCCTTGGGCTGATGCTAACCCTAACCCTAACCCTAACACTATCCTAGGGCGGATGCTAACCCTAACGCTAACCCTAACACTATCCTAGGGCTGATGCTAACCCTAACACTAACACTATCCTAGGGCTGATGCTAACCCTAACCCTAACCCTAACATTATCCTAGGGCTGATGCTAACCCTAACCCTAACTCTAACACTATCTTAGGGCTGAGGCTAACCCTAACCCTAACACTATCCTACGGCTGATGCTAACCCTAACCCTAACCCTAACACTATCATAGGGCTGATGCTAACCCTAACCCTAACACTATCCTAGGACTGATGCTATCCCTAACCCTAACCCTAACACTATCCTAGGGCTGATGTTAACCCTAACCCTAACACTATCCTAGGGCTGATACTAACCCTAACCCTAACCCTAACACTATCCTAGGGCTGATGCTAACCGTAACCCTAACACTATCCTAGGCCTGATGAGAACCCTAACCGTAACCCTAACACTATCCTAGGGCTGATGCTAACCCTAACCCTAACACTGTCCTAGGGCTGATGCTAACCCTAACACTAACCCTAACACTATCCTAGGGCTGATGCTAACCCTATCGCTAACCCTAACACTATCCTTGAACTGATGCTAACACTAACCCTAACCCTAACACTATACTAGGCCTGATGATAACCCTAACCCTAACCCGAACAATATCCTAGGGTTTATGTTAACCCTAACCCTAACACTATCCTAGGGCTGATGCTAACCCTAACCCTAACCCTAACACTATCGTAGGGCGGATGCTAACCCTAACCCTAACCCTAACACTATCCTAGGGCTGATGCTAACCCTAACCCTAACACTATCCTAGGGCTGATGCTAACCCTAACCCTAACCCTAACACTATCCTAGGGCTGATGCTAACCCTAACACTAACACTATCCTAGGGCTGATGCTAACCCTAACCCTAACCCTAACACTATCCTAGGGTTGATGCTAACCCTAACCCTAACACTATCCTAGGGCTGATGCTAACCCTAACCCTAACCCTAACACTATCCTAGGGCTGATGCTAACCCTAACCCTAACACTATCCTAGGGCTGATGCTAACCCTAACCCTAACCCTAATACTAACCTAGGGCTGATGCTAACCCTAACCCTAACACTATTCTAGGGCTGATGCTAACCCTAACCCTAACCCTAACACTATCCTAGGGCTGATGCTAACCCTAACCCTAACACTATCCTAGGGCTGATGCTAACCCTAACCCTAACCCTAACACTATCCTTGGGCTGATGCTAACCCTAACCCTAACACTATCCTGGGCCTGATGCTAACCCTAACCCTAACCCTAACACTATCCTAGGGCTGATGCTAACCCTAACCCTAACACTATCCTTGGGCTGATGCTAACCCTAACCCTAACCCTAACACTATCCTTGAACTGATGCTAACCCTAACCCTAACCCTAACACTATCCTAGGCCTGATGATAACCCTAACACTAACCCTAACACTATCCTAGGGTTTATGTTAACCCTAACCCTAACACTATCCTAGGGCTGATGCTAACCCTAACGCTAACCCTAACACTATCCTAGGGCGGATGCTAACCCTAACCCTAACCCTAACACTATCCTAGGGCTGATGCTAACCCTAACAGTAACACTATCCTAGGTCTGATGCTAACCCTAACCCTAACCCTAACATTATCCTAGGGCGGATGCTAACCCTAACCCTAACCCTAACACTATACTAGGGCTGATGCTAACCCTAACACTAACACTATCCTAGACCTGATGCTAACCCTAACCCTAACCCTGACACTATCCTAGGGCTTATGCTAACCCTAACCCTAACACTATCCTAGGGCTGATGCTAACCCTAACGCTAACCCTAACACTATCCTAGGCCTGATGCTAACCCTATCCCTAACCGTAACACTCTCCTAGGGCTGAGGCTAACCCTAAACCTAACACTATCCTAGGGCTGATGCTAACCCTAACCCTAACCCAAACACTATCCTAGGGTTGATGCTAACCCTAACCCTAACACTATCCTAGGGCTAATGCTAACCCTAACCCTAACCCTAACACTATCCTTGGGCTGATGCTAACCCTAACACTAACACTATCCTGGGCCTGATGCTAACCCTAACCCTAACCCTAACACTATCCTAGGGCTGATGCTAACCCTAACCCTAACACTATCCTTGGGCTGATGCTAACCCTAACCCTAACATTAACAATATCCTAGGGCATATGCTAACCCTAACCCTAACCCTAACACTATCCTTGGGCTCATGCTAACCCTAACCCTAACACTATCCTGGGCCTGATGCTAACCCTAAACCTAACCCTAACACTATCCTAGGGCTGATGCTAACCCTAACCCTAACACTATCCTAGGACTGATGCTAACCCTAACCCTAACCCTAACACTATCCTAGGGCTGATGTTAACCCTAACCCTAACACTATCCTAGGGCAGATACTAACCCTAACCCTAACCCTAACACTATCCTAGGGCTGATGCTAACCGTAACCCTAACACTATCCTAGGCCTGATGATAACCCTAACCGTAACCCTAACACTATCCTAGGGCTGATGCTAACCCTAACCCTAACACTGTCCTAGGGCTGATGCTAACCCTAACACTAACCCTAACACTATCCTAGGGCTGATGCTAACCCTATCGCTAACCCTAACACTATCCTTGAACTGATGCTAACACTAACCCTAACCCTAACACTATCCTAGGCCTGATGATAACCCTAACCCTAACCCGAACAATATCCTAGGGTTTATGTTAACCCTAACCCTAACACTATCCTAGGGCTGATGCTAACCCTAACCCTAACCCTAACACTATCCTAGGACTGATGCTAACCCTAACCCTAACACTATCCTAGGGCTGATGCTAACCCTAACCCTAACCCTAACACTATCCTAGGGCTGATGCTAACCCTAACACTAACACTATCCTAGGGCTGATGCTAACCCTAACCCTAACCCTAACACTATCCTAGGGCTGATGCTAACCCTAACCCTAACCCAAACACTATCCTAGGGTTGATGCTAACCCCAACCCTAACACTATCCTAGGGCTGATGCTAACCCTAACCCTAACCCTAACACTATCCTTGGGCTGATGCTAACCCTAACCCTAACACTATCATGTGCCTGATGCTAACCCTAACCCTAACACTATCCTAGGGCTGATGCTAACCCTAGTACTAACCCTAACACTATCCTAGGGCTGATGCTAACCCTAACTCTAACTCTAACACTATCTTAGGGCTGAGGCTAACCCTAACCCTAACACTATCCTACGGCTGATGATAACCCTAACCCTAAACCTAGCACTATCCTAGGGCTGATGCTAACCCTAACCCTAACACTATGCTAGGCCTGATGCTAACCCTAACCCTAACCCTAACACTATCCTAGGGCTGATGCTAACCCTAACCCTAACACTATCCTAGGGCTGATGCTAACCCTAACCCTAACCCTAACACTATCCTAGGGCTGATGCTAACCCTAACCCTAACACTATCCTAGGCCTGATGATAACCCTAACCCTAACCCTAACACTATCGTAGGGCGGATGCTAATCCTAACCCTAACCCTAACAGTATCCTAGGGCAGATGCTAACCCTAACACTAGCATTATCCTAGGGCTGAAGCTAACCCTAACCCTAACCCTAACACTCTCCAAGGGCTGATGCTAACCCTAACCCTAACCCTAACACTATCCTAGGGCTGATGCTAACCCTAACCCTAACACTATACTAGGGCTGATGATAACCCTAACCCTAACACTATCCTAGGGCTGATGCTAACCCTAACCCTAACCCTAACATTATCCTAGGGCTGATGCTAACCCTAACCCTAACACTATCCTAGGGCTAATGCTAACCCTAACCCTAACCCTAACACTAACCTAGGGCTGATGCTAACCCTAACCCTAACACTATCCTAGGGCTGATGCTAACCCTAACCGTAACCCTAACACTATCCTAGGGCTGATGCTAACCCTAACCATAACACTATCCTAGGGCTGATGCTAACCCTAACTGTAACCCTAACACTATCCTAGGGCTGATGCTAACCCTAACACTAACACTATCCTAGGGCTGATGCTAACCCTAACCCTAACCCTAACACTATCCTAGGGCTGATGCTAACCCTAACCCTAACCCAAACACTATCCTAGGGTTGATGCTAACCCTAACCCTAACACTATCCTAGGGCTGATGCTAACCCTAACCCTAACCCTAACACTATCCTTGGGCTGATGCTAACCCTAACCCTAATACTATCATGGGCCTGATGCTAACCCTAACCCTAACCCTATCACTATCCTAGGGCTGATGCTAACCCTAACCCTAACACTATCCTTGGGCTGATGCTAACCCTAACCCTAACCCTAACACTATCCTAGGGCAGATGCTAACCCTAACGCTAACCCTAACACTATCCTTGTACTGATGCTAACCCTAACCCTAACCCTAACACTATCCTAGGCCTGATGATAACCCTAACCCTAACCCTAACACTATCCTAGGGTTTATGTTAACCCTAACCCTAACACTATCCTAGGGCTGATGCTAACCCTAACCCTAACCCTAACACTATCCTAGGGCGGATGCTAACTCTAACCCTAACCCTAACACTATCCTAGGGCTGATGCTAACCCTAACACTAACACTATCCTAGGGCTGATGCTAACCCTAACCCTAACCCTAACATTATCCTAGGGCAGATGCTAACCCTAACCCTAACCCTAACACTATCCTAGGGCTGATGCTAACCCTAACACTAACACTATCCTAGGGCTGATGCTACCCTAACCCTAACCCAAACATTATCCTAGGGCGGATGCTAACCCTAGCCATAACCCTAACACTATCCTAGGGCTGATGCTAACCCTAACACTAACACTATCCTAGGCCTGATGCTAACCCTAACCCTAACCCTAACACTATCCTAGGGCTGATGCTAACCCTAACCCTAACACTATCCTAGGGCTGATGCTAACCCTAACACTAACACTACCCTAGGGCGGATGCTAACCCTAACCCT
This sequence comes from Lemur catta, assembly GCF_020740605.2. NCBI lineage: Eukaryota > Metazoa > Chordata > Mammalia > Primates > Lemuridae > Lemur > Lemur catta. The sequence continues at coordinate 1,333,639 of NC_059147.1, read as the reverse complement.
AACCCTAACACTATCCTAGGGCTGATGCTAACCCTAACACTAACACTATCCTAGGGCTGATGCTAACCCTAACCCTAACCCTAACATTATCCTAGGGCTGATGCTAACCCTAACCCTAACTCTAACACTATCTTAGGGCTGAGGCTAACCCTAACCCTAACACTATCCTACGGCTGATGCTAACCCTAACCCTAACCCTAACACTATCCTAGGGCTGATGCTAACCCTAACCCTAACACTATCCTAGGGCTGATGCTAACCCTAACCCTAACCCTAAAACTATCCTAGAGCTGATGCTAACCCTAACCCTAACACTATCCTAGGGCTGATGCTCACCCTAACCCTAAACCTAACACTATCCTAGGGGGGATGCTAACCCTAACCCTAACCCTAACACTATCCTAGGGCTGATGCTAACCCTAACACTAACGCTATCCTAGGGCTGATGCTACCCCTAAGCCTAACCCTAACAATCTCCAAGGGCTGATGCTAACCCTAACCCTAACCCTAACACTATCCTAGGGCTGATGCTAACCCTAACCCTAACACTATCCTAGGGCTGATGCTAACCCTAACCCTAACCCTAACACTATCTTAGGGCTGATGTTAACCCTAACCCTAACACTATCCTAGGGCTGATGCTAACCCTAACCCTAACCCTAACACTAACCTAGGGCTGATGCTAACCCTAACCCTAACACTATCCTAGGGCTGATGCTAACCCTAACCCTAACCCTATCACTATCCTAGGGCTGATGCTAACCCTAACCCTAACACTATCCTAGGGTTGATGCTAACCCTAACCCTAACACTATCCTGGGCCTGATGCTAACCCTAACCCTAACCCTAACACTATCATAGGGCTGATGCTAACCCTAACCCTAACACTATCCTTGGGCTGATGCTAACCCCAACCCTAACCCTAACACTATCCTAGGGCAGATGCTAAACCTAACGCTAACCCTAACACTATCCTTGAACTGATGCTAACCCTAACCCTAACCCTAACACTATCCTAGACCTGATGATAACCCTAACCCTAACCCTAACACTATCCTAGGATTTATGTTAACCCTAACCCTAACACTATCCTAGGGCTGATGCTAACCCTAACCCTAACCCTAACACTATCCTAGGGCGGATGCTAACCCTAACCCTAACCCTAACACTATCCTAGGGCTGATGCTAACCCTAACACTAACACTATCCTAGGGCTGATGCTAACCTTAACCCTAACCCTAACATTATCCTAGGGCGGATGCTAACCATAACCCTAAACCTAACACTATCCTAGGGCTGATGCTAACCCTAACACTAACACTATCCTAGGCCTGATGCTAAACCTAACCCTAACCCTAACACAATCATAGGGCTGATGCTAACCCTAACCCTAACACTATCCTAGGGCTGATGCTAACCCTAACACTAACACTATCCTAGGGCTGATGCTAACCCTAACCCTAACCCTAACACTCTCCAAGGGCTGATGCTAACCCTAACCCTAACCCTAACACTATCCTAGGGCTGATGCTAACCCTAACCCTAACTCTAACACTATCTTAGGGCTGAGGCTAACCCTAACCCTAACACTATCCTACGACTGATGCTAACCCTAACCCTAACCCTAACACTATCCTAGGGCTGATGCTAACCCTAACCCTAACACTATCCTAGGGCTGATGCTAACCCTAACCGTAACCCTAACACTATCCTAAGGCTGATGCTAACCCTAACCCTAACACTATCCTAGGGCTGATGCTAACCCTAACCCTAACCCTAACACTGTCCTAGGGCTGATGCTAACGCTAACCCTGACACTATCCTAGGGCTGATGCTAACCCTAACCCTAACCCTAACACTATCCTAGGCCTGATGATAACCCAACCCTAGCCCTAACACTATCCTAGGGTTTATGTTAACCCTAACCCTAACACTATCCTAGGGCTGATGCTAACCCTAACCCTAAACCTAACACTATCCTAGGGCGGATGCTAACCCTAACCCTAACCCTAACACTATCCTAGGGCTGATGCTAACCCTAACACTAACACTATCCTAGGGCTGAAGTTAACCCTAACCCTAACCCTAACACTCTCCAAGGGCTGATGCTAACCCTAACCCTAACCCTAACACTATCCTAGGGTTGATGCTAACCCTAACCCTAACACTATCCTAGGGCTGATGCTAACCCTAACCCTAACCCTAACACTATCCTAGGGCTGATGCTAACCCTAACAGTAACACTATCCTAGGTCTGATGCTAACCCTAACCCTAACCCTAACATTATCCTAGGGCGGATGCTAACCCTAACCCTAACCCTAACACTATACTAGGGCTGATGCTAACCCTAACACTAACACTATCCTAGACCTGATGCTAACCCTAACCCTAACCCTGACACTATCCTAGGGCTGATGCTAACCCTAACCCTAACACTATCCTAGGGCTGATGCTAACCCTAACGCTAACCCTAACACTATCCTAGGCCTGATGCTAACCCTATCCCTAACCGTAACACTCTCCTAGGGCTGAGGCTAACCCTAACCCTAACACTATCCTAGGGCTGATGCTAACCCTAACCCTAATCCAAACACTATCCTAGGGTTGATGCTAACCCTAACCCTAACACTATCCTAGGGCTAATGCTAACCCTAACGCTAACCCTAACACTATCCTTGGGCTGATGCTAACCCTAACACTAACACTATCCTGGGCCTGATGCTAACCCTAACCCTAACCCTAACACTATCCTAGGGCTGATGCTAACCGTAACCCTAACACTATCCTAGGCCTGATGATAACCCTAACCGTAACCCTAACACTATCCTAGGGCTGATGCTAACCCTAACCCTAACACTGTCCTAGGGCTGATGCTAACCCTAACACTAACCCTAACACTATCCTAGGGCTGATGCTAACCCTATCGCTAACCCTAACACTATCCTTGAACTGATGCTAACACTAACCCTAACCCTAACACTATCCTAGGCCTGATGATAACCCTAACCCTAACCCGAACAATATCCTAGGGTTTATGTTAACCCTAACCCTAACACTATCCTAGGGCTGATGCTAACCCTAACCCTAACCCTAACACTATCGTAGGGCGGATGCTAACCCTAACCCTAACCCTAACACTATCCTAGGACTGATGCTAACCCTAACCCTAACACTATCCTAGGGCTGATGCTAACCCTAACCCTAACCCTAACACTATCCTAGGGCTGATGCTAACCCTAACACTAACACTATCCTAGGGCTGATGCTAACCCTAACCCTAACCCTAACACTATCCTAGGGCTGATGCTAACCCTAACCCTAACCCAAACACTATCCTAGGGTTGATGCTAACCCCAACGCTAACACTATCCTAGGGCTGATGCTAACCCTAACCCTAACCCTAACACTATCCTTGGGCTGATGCTAACCCTAACCCTAACACTATCATGGGCCTGATGCTAACCCTAACCCTAACACTATCCTAGGGCTGATGCTGACCCTAATCCTAACGCTAACACTATCCTAGGGCTGATGCTAACCCTAACCCTAACTCTAACACTATCTTAGGGCTGAGGCTAACCCTAACCCTAACAATATCCTACGGCTGATGATAACCCTAACCCTAAACCTAACACTATCCTAGGGCTGATGCTAACCCTAACCCTAACACTATGCTAGGCCTGATGCTAACCCTAAACCTAACCCTAACACTATCCTAGGGCTGATGCTAACCCTAACCCTAACACTATCCTAGGGCTGATGCTAACCCTAACCCTAACCCTAACACTATCCTAGGGCTGATGCTAACCCTAACACTAACACTATCCTAGGCCTGATGATAACCCTAACCCTAACCCTAACACTATCGTAGGGCGGATGCTAATCCTAACCCTAACCCTAACAGTATCCTAGGGCAGATGCTATCCCTAACACTAGCATTATCCTAGGGCTGAAGCTAACCCTAACCCTAACCCTAACACTCTCCAAGGGCTGATGCTAACCCTAACCCTAACCCTAACACTATCATAGGGCTGATGCTAACCCTAACCCTAACACTATACTAGGGCTGATGATAACCCTAACCCTAACCCTAACACTATCCTAGGGTTGATGCTAACCCTAACCCTAACACTATCCTAGGGCTGATGCTAACCCTAACGCTAACCCTAACAATATCCTAGGGCTGATGCTAACCCTAACCCTAACACTATCCTAGGGCTAATGCTAACCCTAACCCTAACCCTAACACTAACCTAGGGCTGATGCTAACCCTAACCCTAACACTATCCTAGGGCTGATGCTAACCCTAACCCTAACCCTAACACTATCCTAGGGCTGATGCTAACCCTAACCATAACACTATCCTAGGGCTGATGCTAACCCTAACCGTAACCCTAACACTATCCTAGGGCTGATGCTAACCCTAACACTAACACTATCCTAGGGCTGATGCTAACCCTAACCCTAACCCTAACACTATCCTAGGGCTGATGCTAACCCTAACCCTAACCCAAACACTATCCTAGGGTTGATGCTAACCCTAACCCTAACACTATCCTAGGGCTGATGCTAACCCTAACCCTAACCCTAACACTATCCTTGGGCTGATGCTAACCCTAACCCTAACACTATCATGGGCCTGATGCTAACCCTAACCCTAACCCTATCACTATCCTAGGGCTGATGCTAACCCTAACCCTAACACTATCCTTGGGCTGATGCTAACCCTAACCCTAACCCTAACACAATCCTAGGGCAGATGCTAACCCTAACGCTAACCCTAACACTATCCTTGTACTGATGCTAACCCTAACCCTAACCCTATCACTATCCTAGGCCTGATGATAACCCTAACCCTAACCCTAACACTATCCTAGGGTTTATGTTAACCCTAACCCTAACACTATCCTAGGGCTGATGCTAACCCTAACCCTAACCCTAACACTATCCTAGGGCGGATGCTAACTCTAACCCTAACCCTAACACTATCCTAGGGCTGATGCTAACCCTAACACTAACACTATCCTAGGGCTGATGCTAACCCTAACCCTAACCCTAACATTATCCTAGGGCAGATGCTAACCCTAACCCTAACCCTAACACTATCCTAGGGCTGATGCTAACCCTAACCCTAACACTATCCTAGGGCTGATGATAACCCTAACCCTAACCCTAACACTATCCTAGGGCTGATGCTAACCCTAACCCTAACACTATCCTAGGGCTGATGCTAACCCTAACCCTAACCCTAACACTATCCTAAGTCTGATGCTAACCCTAGACCTCACACTATACTAGGCATGATGATAACCATAACCCTAACCTTAACACTATCCTAGGGCTGATGCTAACCCTAACCCTAACCCTAACACTATCCTAGAGCTGATGCTAACCCTAACCCTAACACTATCCTAGGCCTGATGATAACCCTAACCCTAACCCTGACACTATCCTAGGGCTGATGCTAACCCTAACCCTAACACTATCCTAGGGCTGATGCTAACCCTAACCCTAACCCTAACACTGTCCTAGGCCTGATGCTAACCCTATCCCTAACCCTAACACTCTCCTAGGGCTGAGGCTAACCCTAACCCTAACATTATCCTAGGGCTGATGCTAACCCTAACCCTAACCCAAACACTATCCTAGGGTTGATGCTAACCCTAACCCTAACACTATCCTAGGGCTGATGCTAACCCTAACCCTAACCCTAACACTATCCTTGGGCTGATGCTAACCCTAACCCTAACACGATCCTGGGCCTGATGCTAACCCTAACCCTAACCCTAACACTATCCTAGGGCTGATGGTAACCCTAACCCTAACACTATCCTTGGGCTGATGCTAACCCTAACCCTAACCCTAACAATATCCTAGGGCAGATGCTAATCCTAACGCTAACCCTAACACTATCCTTGAACTGATGCTAACCCTAACCCTAACCCTAACACTATCCTAGGCCTGATGATAACCCTAACCCTAACCCTAACACTATCCTAGGCCTGATGATAACCCTAACCCTAACCCTGACACTATCCTAGGGCTGATGATAACCCTAACCCTAACACTATCCTAGGGCTGATGCTAACCCTAACCCTAACCCTAACACTATCCTAGGCCTGATGCTAACCCTATCCCTAACCCTAACACTCTCCTAGGGCTGAGGCTAACCCTAACCCTAACACTATCCTAGGGCTGATGCTAACCCTAACCCTAACCCAAACACTATCCTAGGGTTGATGCTAACCCTAACCCTAACACTATCCTAGGGCTAATGCTAACCCTAACCCTAACCCTAACACTATCCTTGGGCTGATGCTAACCCTAACACTAACACTATCCTGGGCCTGATGCTAACCCTAACCCTAACCCTAACACTATCCTAGGGCTGATGCTAACCCTAACCCTAACACTATCCTAGGGCTGATGTTAACCCTAACCCTAACACTATCGTAGGGCTGATACTAACCCTAACCCTAACCCTAACACTATCCTAGGGCTGATGCTAACCGTAACCCTAACACTATCCTAGGCCTGATGATAACCCTAACCGTAACCCTAACACTATCCTAGGGCTGATGCTAACCCTAACCCTAACACTGTCCTAGGGCTGATGCTAACCCTAACACTAACCCTAACACTATCCTAGGGCTGATGCTAACCCTATCGCTAACCCTAACACTATCCTTGAACTGATGCTAACACTAACCCTAACCCTAACACTATCCTAGGGCTGATGATAACCCTAACCCTAACCCGAACAATATCCTAGGGTTTATGTTAACCCTAACCCTAACACTATCCTAGGGCTGATGCTAACCCTAACCCTAACCCTAACACTATCGTAGGGCGGATGCTAACCCTAACCCTAACCCTAACACTATCCTAGGGCTGATGCTAACCCTAACCCTAACACTATCGTAGGGCTGATGCTAACCCTAACCCTAACCCTAACACTATCCTAGGGCTGATGCTAACCCTAACACTAACACTATCCTAGGTCTGATGCTAACCCTAACCCTAACCCTAACACTATCCTAGGGTTGATGCTAACCCTAACCCTAACACTATCCTAGGGCTGATGCTAACCCTAACCCTAACACTATCCTAGGGCTGATGCTAACCCTAACCCTAACCCTAATACTAACCTAGGGCTGATGCTAACCCTAACCCTAACACTATTCTAGGGCTGATGCTAACCCTAACCCTAACCCTAACACTATCCTAGGGCTGATGCTAACCCTAAACCTAACACTATCCTTGGGCTGATGCTAACCCTAACCCTAACTTTAACACTATCCTTGGGCTGATGCTAACCCTAACCCTAACACTATCCTGGGCCTGATGCTAACCCTAACCCTAACCCTAACACTATCCTAGGGCTGATGCTAACCCTAACCCTAACCCTAACACTATCCTTGGGCTGATGCTAACCCTAACCCTAACCCTAACACTATCCTTGAACTGATGCTAACCCTAACCCTAACCCTAACACTATCCTATGCCTGATGATAACCCTAACCCTAACCCTAACACTATCCTAGGGCTGATGCTAACCCTAACCCTAACACTATCCTAGGGCTGATGCTAACCCTAGACCTCACACTATACTAGGCATGATGATAACCATAACCCTAACCTTAACACTATCCTAGGGCTGATGCAAACCCTAACCCTAACCCTAACACTATCCTAGAGCTGATGCTAACCCTAACCCTAACACTATCCTAGGCCTGATGATAACCCTAACCCTAACCCTGACACTATCCTAGGGCTGATGCTAACCCTAACCCTAACACTATCCTAGGGCTGATGCTAACCCTAACCCTAACCCTAACACTGTCCTAGGCCTGATGCTAACCCTATCCCTAACCCTAACACTCTCCTAGGGCTGAGGCTAACCCTAACCCTAACATTATCCTAGGGCTGATGCTAACCCTAACCCTAACCCAAACACTATCCTAGGGTTGATGCTAACCCTAACCCTAACACTATCCTAGGGCTGATGCTAACCCTAACCCTAACCCTAACACTATCCTTGGGCTGATGCTAACCCTAACCCTAACACGATCCTGGGCCTGATGCTAACCCTAACCCTAACCCTAACACTATCCTAGGGCTGATGGTAACCCTAACCCTAACACTATCCTTGGGCTGATGCTAACCCTAACCCTAACCCTAACAATATCCTAGGGCAGATGCTAATCCTAACGCTAACCCTAACACTATCCTTGAACTGATGCTAACCCTAACCCTAACCCTAACACTATCCTAGGCCTGATGATAACCCTAACCCTAACCCTAACACTATCCTAGGCCTGAAGATAACCCTAACCCTAACCCTGACACTATCCTAGGGCTGATGATAACCCTAACCCTAACACTATCCTAGGGCTGATGCTAACCCTAACCCTAACCCTAACACTATCCTAGGCCTGATGCTAACCCTATCCCTAACCCTAACACTCTCCTAGGGCTGAGGCTAACCCTAACCCTAACACTATCCTAGGGCTGATGCTAACCCTAACCCTAACCCAAACACTATCCTAGGGTTGATGCTAACCCTAACCCTAACACTATCCTAGGGCTAATGCTAACCCTAACCCTAACCCTAACACTATCCTTGGGCTGATGCTAACCCTAACACTAACACTATCCTGGGTCTGATGCTAACCCTAACCCTAACCCTAACACTATCCTAGGGCTGATGCTAACCCTAACCCTAACACTATCCTAGGGCTGATGTTAACCCTAACCCTAACACTATCCTAGGGCTGATACTAACCCTAACCCTAACCCTAACACTATCCTAGGGCTGATGCTAACCGTAACCCTAACACTATCCTAGGCCTGATGATAACCCTAACCGTAACCCTAACACTATCCTAGGGCTGATGCTAACTCTAACCCTAACACTGTCCTAGGGCTGATGCTAACCCTAACACTAACCCTAACACTATCCTAGGGCTGATGCTAACCCTATCGCTAACCCTAACACTATCCTTGAACTGATGCTAACACTAACCCTAACCCTAACACTATCCTAGGGCTGATGATAACCCTAACCCTAACCCGAACAATATCCTAGGGTTTATGTTAACCCTAACCCTAACACTATCCTAGGGCTGATGCTAACCCTAACCCTAACCCTAACACTATCGTAGGGCGGATGCTAACCCTAACCCTAACCCTAACACTATCCTAGGGCTGATGCTAACCCTAACCCTAACACTATCCTAGGGCTGATGCTAACCCTAACCCTAACCCTAACACTATCCTAGGGCTGATGCTAACCCTAACACTAACACTATCCTAGGTCTGATGCTAACCCTAACCCTAACCCTAACACTATCCTAGGGTTGATGCTAACCCTAACCCTAACACTATCCTAGGGCTGATGCTAACCCTAACCCTAACACTATCCTAGGGCTGATGCTAACCCTAACCCTAACCCTAATACTAACCTAGGGCTGATGCTAACCCTAACCCTAACACTATTCTAGGGCTGATGCTAACCCTAAACCTAACCCTAACACTATCCTAGGGCTGATGCTAACCCTAACCCTAACACTATCCTAGGGCTGATGCTAACCCTAACCCTAACCCTAACACTATCCTTGGGCTGATGCTAACCCTAACCCTAACACTATCCTGGGCCTGATGCTAACCCTAACCCTAACCCTAACACTGTCCTAGGGCTGATGCTAACCCTAACCCTAACACTATCCTTGGGCTGATGCTAACCCTAACCCTAACCCTAACACTATCCTTGAACTGATGCTAACCCTAATCCTAACCCTAACACTATCCTAGGCCTGATGATAACCCTAACACTAACCCTAACACTATCCTAGGGTTTATGTTAACCCTAACCCTAACACTATCCTAGGGCTGATGCTAACCCTAACGCTAACCCTAACACTATCCTAGGGCGGATGCTAACCCTAACCCTAACCCTAACACTATCCTAGGGCTGATGCTAACCCTAACACTAACACTATCCTAGACCTGATGCTAACCCTAACCCTAACCCTGACACTATCCTAGGGCTGATGCTAACCCTAACCCTAACACTATCCTAGGGCTGATGCTAACCCTAACGCTAACCCTAACACTATCCTAGGCCTGATGCTAACCCTATCCCTAACCGTAACACTCTCCTAGGGCTGAGGCTAACCCTAACCCTAACACTATCCTAGGGCTGATGCTAACCCTATCCCTAACCCAAACACTATCCTAGGGTTGATGCTAACCCTAACCCTAACACTATCCTAGGGCTAATGCTAACCCTAACCCTAACCCTAACACTATCCTTGGGCTGATGCTAACCCTAACACTAACACTATCCTGGGCCTGATGCTAACCCTAACCCTAACCCTAACACTATCCTAGGGCTGATGCTAACCCTAACCCTAACACTATCCTTGGACTGATGCTAACCCTAACCCTAACATTAACAATATCCTAGGGCATATGCTAACCCTAACCCTAACCCTAACACTATCCTTGGGCTCATGCTAACCCTAACCCTAACACTATCCTGGGCCTGATGCTAACCCTAAACCTAACCCTAACACTATCCTAGGGCTGATGCTAACCCTAACCCTAACACTATCCTAGGACTGATGCTAACCCTAACCCTAACCCTAACACTATCCTAGGGCTGATGTTAACCCTAACCCTAACACTATCCTAGGGCTGATACTAACCCTAACCCTAACCCTAACACTATCCTAGGGCTGATGCTAACCGTAACCCTAACACTATCCTAGGCCTGATGATAACCCTAACCGTAACCCTAACACTATCCTAGGGCTGATGCTAACCCTAACCCTAACACTGTCCTAGGGCTGATGCTAACCCTAACACTAACCCTAACACTATCCTAGGGCTGATGCTAACCCTATCGCTAACCCTAACACTATCCTTGAACTGATGCTAACACTAACCCTAACCCTAACACTATCCTAGGCCTGATGATAACCCTAACCCTAACCCGAACAATATCCTAGGGTTTATGTTAACCCTAACCCTAACACTATCCTAGGGCTGATGCTAACCCTAACCCTAACCCTAACACTATCGTAGGGCGGATGCTAACCCTAACCCTAACCCTAACACTATCCTAGGACTGATGCTAACCCTAACCCTAACACTATCCTAGGGCTGATTCTAACCCTAACCCTAACCCTAACACTATCCTAGGGCTGACGCTAACCCTAACACTAACACTATCCTAGGGCTGATGCTAACCCTAACCCTAACCCTAACTCTATCCTAGGGCTGATGCTAACCCTAACCCTAACCCAAACACTATCCTAGGGTTGATGCTAACCCCAACCCTAACACTATCCTAGGGCTGATGCTAACCCTAACTCTAACCCTAACACTATCCTTGGGCTGATGCTAACCCTAACCCTAACACTATCATGGGCCTGATGCTAACCCTAACGCTAACACTATCCTAGGGCTGATGCTCACCCTAATCCTAACCCTAACACTATCCTAGGGCTGATGCTAACCCTAACTCTAACTCTAACACTATCTTAGGGCTGAGGCTAACCCTAACCCTAACACTATCCTACGGCTGATGATAACCCTAACCCTAAACCTAACACTATCCTAGGGCTGATGCTAACCCTAACCCTAACACTATGCTAGGCCTGATGCTAACCCTAACCCTAACCCTAACACTATCCTAGGGCTGATGCTAACCCTAACCCTAACACTATCCTAGGGCTGATGCTAACCCTAACCCTAACCCTAACACTATCCTAGGGCTGATGCTAACCCTAACCCTAACACTATCCTAGGCCTGATGATAACCCTAACCCTAACCCTAACACTATCGTAGGGCGGATGCTAATCCTAACCCTAACCCTAACAGTATCCTAGGGCAGATGCTAACCCTAACACTAGCATTATCCTAGGGCTGAAGCTAACCCTAACCCTAACCCTAACACTCTCCAAGGGCTGATGCTAACCCTAACCCTAACCCTAACACTATCCTAGGGCTGATGCTAACCCTAACCCTAACACTATACTAGGGCTGATGATAACCCTAACCCTAACCCTAACACTATCCTAGGGTTGATGCTAACCCTAACCCTAACACTATCCTAGGGCTGATGCTAACCCTAAACCTAACCCTAACATTATCCTAGGGCTGATGCTAACCCTAACCCTAACACTATCCTAGGGCTAATGCTA